>NC_086448.1:531548024-531858857 GCF_028390025.1 Pseudophryne corroboree
AAATCTCACCGCCCACTAAGGACAAAAGACCTAACCCACCAATACCCTTTAAATGAAATTACTCATGCCCAATGATTCATTCAAACCTTTCGGGCCGAGTGTATTCAACATAATAATCCAGCTGGTTTCGAGTTGTAACAACCGCTTTGCCCTAGTGAGAAGAGGGCCTGATCTATAATGCGATATCGTAATGTCGCAAGGCTGTGTTTGGCTAAAGCAAAATGCCTTGCTACGGGTTGTTCACTAGTACCAGTATTCAGGGCAGCCCTGATGGCTGACCTGTGCTGTGTCATTCTGACTTTAAAGCTGCACTCCGTCTTCCCTATGTAACATAGTCCGCAGGGACATTTAAGGAGATACACCACGTATTTGGAATTGGAATCGACCGATACCCGGATATCGATCTTTTTACCAGTACATGGGTGCTGAAACGAATCTCCAGGTATCAGAAAATTGCAAGTTGTACATCCACATTTATAACAGCCTTTCTTCTGTCTCAAAAAATGGGAAGTAATGGTGGCTTTTCGTGACACATCTGTCTTGACTAACATACTCCTAAAGACGTCCTGAAGACGGGGTCTAGAGCCCCGAAACGTTGATAAAGCACCCGCTTGTTTCACATCGTTATGGTCTCCTGAGTGCCGCCTTATTTTGATTCTCCTGCATATACGGACTTTGAGCCCGGAGGGAGGGCACCGGAGCACTTTTTCATTCAGCTGTATATGTGTGAGTGCCGGACCAGTTCTCTATCTCTATCTCTACCCACTATTCAGTACTTCACTTATTATAATTAAATAAATTTGAATAGTAATACAAAATGGAAAATGCAAAAACACTTTTCATAGAAACACACACACATACGTACGTTAAGCATACCTCCCAACTGTCCCGATTTTCGCGGGACAGTCCCGTTTTTTTGGGGACTGTCCCACCCGCGGGCCGCAGTGTCCCGCGGTGGGGGGGACAGTTGGGAGGCTCTGTCTGTCGCTGCCCTGCTTAGCAGAGCAGCGGTGAATAGACACTGTGCGCATGCGCACAGCATCTATTCAGTGCAGACAGGGGGAGAGGGGGCATGCCAGCGGCTCACAGAGCGCTGGGCATGACCCCTCAGTGACGAAAACGGGGGCGTGGCTCGCGATCGCGTGTCCTCCCGTGAAGCCAAGCCCCCTTTTCATAGATCACGCCCCTTTTCGGGAGCGCGCGCTGCTTCGCCGCGCGTGTGTCCCTCTTTGGAAGGGGGCAAAGTTGGGAGGTATGCGTTAAGTAAAAGCCGTATCACTGGGCATGCCACTGTCATGAAACATTTTGAATAAAAAACGCAATGAACTCACGACGCTATGACTGTAGTCACAGCAGAATAAAAAAGGTGGTTGAAACCAGCCAACCCCTTGGAGTACTCTGGAGGAAAAACACACACACACGGTCCTGGTCAGGAATTGAACTTGAAAATTGTTGTATAATGTAGAATATTTTAAATAACTGTACTTTGTGACAATAGCCCACCCAATCTGTGTTAATATATATGAATTGTAAGCCACATATGCACAACTAATAGAACTTTAGTTTTAATGGTATACCCGACTCATAACATTTTCTTGTTTTGGATTTCAGACTGCAGAAAACATGTGGCAGAGTGTTGGATTAACATTTCTGGTCTTCGTGGCCACGTTAATATGTGTCCTGCTGTTCATGCTGTGTGGTGAGTAAAATGTTTCCTTGGGTTCTATTGTACTGTATATCAGTGGTGTTAGAGGCTAAAATGTGAAAAGATTTAAGTTCTATAAACTATTACTTTATAAAAAACAAGCATAGTATGTGGAAATGGACATGAGGGCGTAAAGTTGCCTTTATGGTAAACATCTGGCAGCAGCGCAGTTTATTTATTGATTTAGGTCAGTTAGTAAATACATGATGGGGGTAGAAACTCCTCTTCTTTAAATACCTTAGCTGAGGCGTGGCTAGCATGTGGTTTTTACAGCTGTTGTGAAACTAAGTCCCAGCATTCTTTACCAGCTGATCGGTGGAAGGGTATTCTAAACTTGAACACAGGCAATTTAATTTGTATCTTAAGGGGGCTACACATGGGGCGACCGGGCACAGCGCGATGTATGCTGAGCCCAATGTGGGCTTAAGCCACATCGCAGCGGGTGTCTTTACATACGCTATGATGTGTGGTAGCCTGAGCCTAACTAGACCGCAAGGCTCAATGAGGGCCTGGCGATCTAGCCAGATTGTGCCTGCATGCAAGCCAGTCTAGACCCAGTGATAGCACCGAGCATGGCTATCGCTGTGGGGTATACAAACGGAGCGAGGTATGCTTAACTTCTAAGCAATCTAGTCAGATTGTTTAGAAATTAAGCAAAAATCTCTCCGTGTAAAAATCAAATTGTGCTGAAGCATGGATATACTTAAAACTTGGAGTGTCACAGTGCCCTGAGGAGCAAATTGGGTACATGCTGGCTTAGATTGAAAAAGAAAGCCTATTTATTTGATATGCATATTGTAGAGTAACATATTGATGCTTTTCTTCTTAGGTTGGTACGTGGTGTGGCATCTATTTTTGTCTAAATTCAAGTTCCTCAGAGAGCTTGTATGTGATAGTGGGTCACTGCAAGGCGACAGTGAGTCGTCAGAATCTGCTGCAGAGTTGGACTCTCCATCTACCCCACAGAGAACAAGACCAAAGTCTGCACGACAGAGGAGAGCTCCGGCAGAAGAGGCAACTTAGGAATGGCATCACCGTTCAGACTTCATGTTCAGGGGGGGATATGACACTATAGTTCAGCATATGCACTGTCCACACTATAACTTTATGGAAATAATGGCTTCATAAAAGTGGGGAGAAGGAAGCGGATAAATTTTATCTAGCATAAAATCTTCCTGTCAGACTTTACATATGTAGAATACGTCATCCATTGATAGGATGCATTAGTTGCATGCCCTTGATCATGCAGACATAATGAACATTTTGCAGCTGCACTGATTGTCTGACTGGCTTCAAAGAATGAACTTGGCTGCTTAAAACTGTGCTGCTCTTATTTAGTGTGAACTAGATGTTTTTCTTTGAACATGTTGTTACCATCAGTAGCTTCCAGTAGCACTTTTTGGGTTCATGCATCTACTGTAATCACAAAGGAACACCAGCCTAAACTACCATGTTATTTAATGAATTTATCCTGCTGCCATGGTGTCCTGCAAACAGTTCTATGACAACCGCCTCCAGAGTGCAGGTTTACAGTCCCCTGTGCTGCACTTCCTGCCTTGTGTTTTGTCATTGGTCTTTCTATCATTCTGTATGCAAGTCAGAACGCTGTGGGAACATCATCATTAATAAGGATTATTGAATTCAGAACTGCAACGCGTTACAAGCATTTTTGTTTAAATTAGAAAACCTTTATCAGGTGCTTTTAATTCCATATGTCAGGCAGAAGCTATCATCACTGTTCAGCCTGATGGAAGATCGTGATCCTGACCTTCAGATCTTCAAAGTGGATTTATCTGATCCTACACTGGATGATGCCCCGTGACTTGTCTAATGTGTACATTTGCCATTGTAGAGAATGCCCACACAGGGAAACTTTAGTTTGTTTATAGGCTGCACTTAACAAAGCATTTAGTCCCTTTCCTTGGCTTCCTGTGAAACTATTGTCAAACAGGTGACAATGAAAGTCTAACATTTGACTATTTTCTTTGTTACAAAATTTTACTTTTCACACAGTCATATCTAATATATATAAAATCGTCAATAGCTCTTGCTATGAGTACGCTGTTGGTATGTGTGTCAGTGTATGCTAAGTTAGCTTTTATGTTACCATTACATAGGCTTTTGTAGAGATTCATATCTATACATTATAACATACCAAGCAGATATTCAGTAAGTTAACCTGATATTGTATTATTCTTATTAATAGTATCTCGTTTTATAAAATGTTCTTACAGTACTTATAGAATTTGACGGGAGATAAGAACCACTTGGCCCATCTACTCTGCCCATGTACACACTAGGGTTCATTGTTGTAGGGAGCCAATTAAGCTACAGTATATTTTTGGATTGTGGGAAGAAACCGGAGAACCCAGAGGAAACCCACGCAAGCACAGGGAGACTATACAAACTCCACACGGTTAGGGCAATGGTGGGACTCGAACCCATGGTAATCATTGCACCAACCATATTGCCCTTTTACGACTTATTTCTAATGGGACCCATATATCAGCAATAAAAAACATTTACAGAGTCTGCTCCCCCCCCCCCCCCCCCCAATTTAACGATTCTCCAAGCAATATTCACGTATGCATTTCCGATATTGTTCAGTGATTTGCAAATTTTTTTTTTCAGCCAAAGATCAGATCTGTGAATCATGAAAGTGGCCGTTATGCTAGTAATGATGCGCAAATCGGGTGATCATCGCCATACAAAAGCAAAGTACAGCCCCAATTGGCTGGCGAAATCCACCTTGTTAAACAACCTGTTTTACCGATTCCAATCATTTTTTGGCTGGAATAGTCAATCTGTGAACCCCATACATTGGCAATTATTTCTTTCTACACAATCGTCTGTGAAATGCAGAATGTCCCCAATGGATTGCTGATATATGAACCCTATAAGTCTGCGTGCTGCTTTCACAGACACAGCCCAGTCATTGCCACAAGCAAAGGACAAACGTGGCAATACCTCCTTTGTTGCCAATGTTATTTGCTTATGCTCATCAGTTAGGCTATTAGTTGGGAGTAAGTGAATTTAAAATGCTGTGTATTACTAATGGTTTTATCTCGCTGTATCAATTTAGAAGATAAAATCACTGACAATTTTGACATGGTGCCTATACTAAATTGTTCTTAAAGAAATGTGGTTATTTCCTAATAATGGAAATGTGTATTTGAGACCATGAGTTATACTTGCCTACTTTTCTATTGTCCTCTCCGGGAGAAGCGCAGAGATGATGCAAGTGGGTGGTGATGGGGACAGGGTGGGAATGTTGGCATCACTAAGCCCTGCCTCCTCCACACAGGCCACCTATTCCCATTATTTTCCCCATTCTGCCCACTTCTCTATGAAGTGGGTGGGATGTGGGTTACTCACTCTTCTGGGGATATAGGGGGGCTACCCAATAAATGGGGGGGGGGGGGATCTCCCGCAGGTCCTGGGAGAGTAGGCAAGTCTGCAGGGCAGTAGAGAGCCGGGCTGGGCCCAGGTACTTTTCAGGGGGTGTGGCCTAATCATAGGAGGTGTGGTCAAGCACCCTTCGAAAAAAATACTGAATAAAATGGTATTTTAAGCACCTCCATGGCCACACTGCAGCCCAGCACACGGCAGCATGTGCTGGGTAGAGGAGAAGAGCTGCAGCTGCTGCTGCTAGGTAAGAGGGAGGGGGTCCGGGACCACTGCATCAGACCTGGGCCCGGGTAATTTGTTCCCTCTCCCCACCTCTCTCGACACCACTGCAATTATGCATTGAGCACATATCTGCTAAGGGAACTATTAGCTTAGTCCAATAGTGGTCATTTGTAGGGACCACGTGGTGCAAATCTGTCATGTTAATGCAATCTGAAGGTTTTTTTTTAATAACTGCACTATTTATAGCCAGTAATGAAAAATGTTGGCATGCATATGATATGAATGGCTCCAATACAGTGTGTCTACACTAGAAGAAACATTCATTTACCACTTGATTGCGGTATGACTGCACTAAATGAAGCATTAATGCAGCATGACTATGTGTTGCAGAATTATTCTTTACAAATGATGTTTTCTAATTTGAAAACTGATTTTAAAATATTGTTTCCCTCAGTTGTATTTCTCTCTCTCTCTCTTTCTTTTTTTGTCCCCCAAAGTGATTTGATGGCAGTGGTGTTTTAATAGCAATATGTTGAAGACTTTATTGCCACCTGCTAAATTCCGCAATAAGTTATTTACTTGCCAGTATAAAGTTTAAATGCATATGGTATGGTGGAGGTATGTTTAATACATTTAATAAAATGGGTGTGGGATAATAGATCTACAATGTCTAGGTAGACAGTCAGTAAGTCAACAACATATGATAGAAGTGTAGACGTGAAAATGGTCGACACAAGTTACTATTCTCAATAGATTCCAGGATTTTGGCCCTAAACACCGCTATTTGAATCCTGGTATTACGGTGCACATGCACAGATTTGATTTGTTTTTTTCGGAGCAAAAGTTTTTCATCTCAAATCCCAGGATTTTGTACCTGTCGACCTCAAGCACTGTCGACCTTTTGTACCCGTCAACCTATTTACTGTCTAGCTGGACATTGTAGATCTATCATCCAGATACCCAATAACACAGCATGATAGCTATGGTATGAATGCCTATGCATTTTTTCCCCATTTACTTTTAGAAATTCATATTGTAAATATGTCAATATGAGCAGGACATACTATTATGTTTTTGCTGTTGTGGCATTATTTATTTAGGTAAAAAAGACTTCATACGAATTGTCTTTTAAAAAAAAAAAAATAAAAAAAAAATAAAAAATATATATATATATATATATATATATATATATATATTTTAGAAGGTTTTATATTTTGCTGCAATAAGATTTATTCCAGGCTGTCCAAACCTCCTTTTAGTTTTACGATGGCTTTGCCTTAGGTATACAGTCTTATGTCATTACTTGGCATCCTCGACCTAATCATACTAATAATATTGTCATATTAGCTAGTGTCTTTAAACTGTGGTTGTCTGTGCCTGACCAAAAATGTACTTTATACTGAATGCAGCATCAAGTTTGAAGGAATTCATTTAATTCTATGATTGGAATTCTTGCCTGAGCCAGATCGTTGGAGGTATATGTACTTTTTTGGTCTAATGGGGTGTCTACATATTTTAGATGAAAGATATAGGGCCTTATTCAGTAACGATCGCTTATGCGATGGAATCGCATTTTCCCGATTTTCGGGCCAATGCACACTAGGCAGGCAGAGGCGCTTGCGGGGCGCTAGGAGGCATCATTGCGGGGCCGTGGCGGTGGGAACATGGGTGGGTCTGGGCCATTTTCGGGACGGCCACGTGACATGGCCGTCTGCAAGAAAAAAACATGGTGGCAGTGCGCTTACCTGTGCAGGCAGGGGGCTACCACTATTTTGCCGGGTCTGCTGCCGGGCGGTCCCCAGCATGCGAGTGCTAGCAGTTGCAGTTACACTAAATTAGCCAATCTGCAGCTGAAGCTGAAATAAGGTCCATTGTCATGTTTAATTACATTGCGCCTGTAAAATTCTATCCGGTCATCTACCTGTTGCGTAATCTAGATTTACACCAAATGGCACTGTTCTCTTCCCAGCCTCATATACACATCTATTAGGTGTTTAACATGCACTCTTGAAACCTATTAAATGCGCTTTGGTGCTGATAGTCCAAAAATAATGTAAGTCATCTGCAAAGTTCAGAGACGTTAGTTCTTGGTAACATACAGTTGTGCCCTATGGGAGCGCTTGTTATATACATAGTATGCTGTGCTGCAATGAACCTTTGAGATGTGTTGATAGAAACGCTTCTTATGCTCTGACAAATTGAAGACAAAATGCTTTTAATAAGCGCTTTTCAGTACGTGTGTACAAGCCTTTAGGTTTATTAGGTATTTTATTAGGACTAGCTGTAAAATGTTTTCTCTTAGCTTTTGCGTTTACAGTGTTATGAACTATTATTAAAGATGATGCAGAACAAATGTTTTTTTTTATTCTCATTCAGGACATCAGGATGCTAATGACTATATCTGTATTTTATCAGTTTACTTTTTGCTGACATTACATTCATGGTAAACTGCGCTCCTTTTCTGTATGAAGGGTTTGTCTGTGTTCTATTCTATAATTGTTCAGCAAAACAAATGAAATATGTAACTGCAAGCAGGGCACATCATTTTTTTTGATCATATGAATTTATTAAAATTTAGGAGCGTTTAGTGCCTCATCCCAGACCAATCTGTTTGATGTGAACGTTTCACCGATAATGTTATTTCTTTGTCTAATACAGAGGTTCCCAAACGCGGTCCTCAAGGCACCCCAACGGTCCTGGTTTTAAATGTATCCATGCTTGGCCACAGGTGACTTAATTAGCACCTTAGTCAATTTGATTTAACCATTTGTGCTGAGCCATGGATCTACCTAAAACCTGGACTGTTGCGGTGCCTTGAGAAACCGCGTTTGGGAACTTCTGGTCTAATATAAACAGTTGTATGCAAGAGTATGGGCACTCCTGCTCCAATCTCCTACTTCACAAAATCTCTACGTGAAGAGACGGTAACACAGTCTTGGCTGGGTACAAATATCCCATATCTGCACATTTCTGCTGCACAATTATTTACTTGCTGTATCTGTCCGACTGAAAAAAACAACAAACTGAATATGGTGTGCGTAAAAGTTTGAGCACATTTCCAGTTTATTAAAGCACTATCTTTTTCTTACTTAATGCCACAAAACCTGTTTGATCATTTAGTCCTTACAGCCAGGCGGAGAACCTCCCAGAGTTTTACAAATATAGTGCCTGATTCAGATATGGTTTATATAAGCATAATGAGTAAGCAGCGATGCACAGATGTGTTAATGCAACAGGAGGGGTCTGATGCAAGTAGACGCTTCCTGCGTATTTGTGATCCAGTGATGTGTCCTGGGACACATTATTTGATCATTTGCGACCGCTTCGGCCCGCTGCGTAACCTGTGAAGGCATGCAAGCTGGCTGCCGCAGCTCCTACAAAGAGGCTAGGAAATCCGACAGAGATCCTGGCCTTGGCACTCTCTCAAAACGGAGCCAACAGTCCCCTGTTTTAGGAAATGACTGCCATCACCATCCCCCCCGCACGGCTGCCGACTGTTGATCTACTTGCACCTGTAGACGTGTATCCAACAACGCAGGACCAATACAACTCATGTGCAGTACAGGTCAGGCACATGCGCAAAGTGCCAAATATCAGTACTTTGCGTCATGTGCCATCGATGCTTCACAATCTGAATTGGGCACCCTGTTAACCCTGGGTTCCTTAAGCAGCTGTCTGAGGACTTGAATATAAAGGATTGATTGACAGAAAGCAGGGCAACCCTAGTAACTATCACTAGGACTCATCCTGGCACACTCTTCTCTGTTTAAAATAAATGCGTAAGAAGATGAACACCAAAGTATATGTCATCTATTTATCCTATATGGGGGTTCAGTATGAAATACTGGCGGACAGGATCCCAGCTGTCAGTCTACCGACGGTGGGATCCCGGCCACCAGTATGCCAGTAGCAGGGCGAGTGCACTAGAAAGCCCCTTGCGGGCTCGTTGTGCTCGCCACAGGATATATTCTCCCTCTGTGGGTGCCGAGAGAAGCTTATGGCACTTGTATTCCGGCGTTGGCATTTCACCGCTAGTTGGGATTCTGGAATTGGCATTCTGACCTCCGGGAACCCGACTAGCAGTATAGTAGCCACTTCCCCTATATGGTGTATATACAGTGCATCTGGAAAGTATTCACAACGCTTCACTTTTTTCACGATTTGTTATTTTACAGACTTATTCCAAACTAGAATAAATGCATTTTTCACTCAAAATTCTACATACAATACCCCATAATGACAACGTGAAAAAGCATTTTTGAGATTTTTACAGATTTATTAAAAATAAACGAATAAGAAATCACATGTACATAAGTATTCACAGCCTTTGCTCAATACTTTGTTGATGCACCTTTGACAGCAATTACAGCTTCAAGTCTTTTTGAATATGATGCCACAAGCTTAGCACACCTATCTTTGGCCAGTTTTGCCCATTCCTCTTTGCAGCACCTCTTAAGCTCCATCAGGTTGGATGGAAAGCGTCGGTGCACAGCCATTTTCAGATCTCTCCAGAGATGTTCAATCAGATTTTAGTCTGGGCTCTGGCTGGGACACTCAAGGACATTCACAGAGTTGTCCTGAAGCTACTACTTTGATATCTTGGCTGTGTGCTCTGGGTCGTTGTCCTGCGGAAAGATGAACCGTCGCCCCAGTCTGAGGTCATGAGCACTCTGGAGCAGGTTTTGTTCCAGGATGTCTCTGTACATTGCTGCATTCATCTTTCACTCTATCCTGACTAGTCTCCCAGTTCCTGCTGCTGAAAAACATTCCCACAGCATGATGCCACCACCATGCTTCACTGTAGGGATGGTATTGGCCTGGTGATGAACAGTGTCTGGTTTCCTCCAAACATGACGCCTGGCATTCACGCCAAAGAGTTCAATCTTTGTCTCACCAGACCAGAGAATTTTGTTTCTAATGGTCTGAGAGTCCTTCAGGTGCATTTTGGCAAACCCAAGGCGGGCTGCCATGTTCTTTTTACTAAAGAATGGCTTCCGTCTGGCAACTCTACCATACAGGCCTGATTGGTGGATTGCTGCAGAGATAGTTGTCTTTCTGGAAGGTTTTCCTCTCTCTACATAGAAATGCTGTACCTCTGACAGAGTGACCATCGGGTTCTTGGTCACATCCCTGACTAGGGCCGTTCTCCCCCGCTCTCTCAGTTTAGACAGCCGGCCAGCTCTAGGAGGAGACCTGGTGGTTCCAAATGTCTTCCATTTACAGATGATGGAGGCCACTGTGCTCATTGGGACCTTCAAAACAGCAGATATTTTTCTGTACCCTTCCTCAGATCTGTGCCACGAGACAATCCTGTCTCAGAGGTCTACAGACAATTCCTTTGACTTCATTCTTGGTTTATGCTCAGACATGCACTGTCAAGTGTGGGACCCTATATAGACAGATGTGTGCCTTTCCAAATCATGTCCAATCAACCGAATTTACCACAGGTGGACTCCAATTAAGCTGTAGGAACATCTCATGGATGATCAGTGGAAACTGGATGCACCTGAGCTCAATTTTGAGCTTCATGGCAAAGGCTGTGAATACTTATGTACATATGATTTCTTTTTTTTTTTTTAAATACATTTGCAAAAATCTCAAAAAACTTTTTTCACGTTGTCATTATGGGGTATTGTGTGTAGAATTTTGAGGGAAAAAATGAATTTATTCCAGATTGGAATAAGGCTGTAAAGCCCAATATACACGGGAGAGATGTGTGCTGAGCGATGTGGGGGAGGACGGGGGCCGCTTATTTCACCCAGCGGGTGAAATGAGCGACGTGCTAGATTGGCCTACATGCAGGCCAATCTAACACCGGCGATAGCGATGTGCGGGGCCGCGCATCGCTATCGCTGTGGGGGCTACACACGAGTGATCTGTGCTTAAAATGTAAGCAATCTAGTCAGATTGCTTAGATTTTAAGCATGGATCTCTCCGTGAGTACCCCCCTTAACATAACTAAATGTGGAAAAAAGTGAAGCGCTGTGAATACTTTCCGGGTGCACTGTAGATACCATCAGTGCACACCACTGATGATCACTGTGTTGAAAACAATCGTAAAATACAGCAATAAAATTGAAAAGTGTTTGTGAATATACAGGCAGTGCAGCCAGATTGGAAACGTTAGCGCCCTTGAAACAACGTTTCATATTCTGAGGTGTTGGCACTCCACAAAAAGACACTAAAACCATAGGTGGGTTCGCAGCAGCCCTTTCAGTTGGTGGAAGCTAAATTTATTAAGTGTCAGATTCTGTAACCAGCCGATTTACTAAAACTTAAACTACAGAGAAAGTGCATTATAGAACAGAATATAATTGAATATCAGAGCACCATCAATATTGTAGAGAGATGTGATTGCTGAAACAGCAGTCAACTATTTATTTTGAAGGCAAAATTTAGGATTATAATGTCTCTCACCAGATATGACTCTTAAGGTGCAGGGACACTTGCCGATTCCCTCCATGAACGATGTTGCTAATGATTTCCCTTGAACTAAAGGAGTGACCCTGAGCAAATGATATTGAGCATACACACTGAACGTTTTGCAAACAATGAACGATCATCGTTCAGGCGGGTGTAGTATGGTATGCCGGCGGCCGGGCTCCCGGCGACCAGCATACCGGAGCCCAACCGCCGACATACCAACAGTGTGGCAAGCGCAAAGGAGCCCCTTGCGGGCTCGCTGCGCTCGCCACGCTGTGGGCACGGTGGCGCGCTACTTGCGCCACGCTATTTTATTCTCCCTCCAGGGGGGTCGTGGACCCCCACGAGGGAGAAAAAGTGTTGGTATGCCAGCTGTCGGGATTCCGGCGCCGGTATACTGTGCGCCGGGATCCCGACAGTCGGCATACTGAAGACCACCCGTTCAGGCACCAGGCTAAGCAGCTAATTTAAATACTGGGCTGACATTACAGGGAACTGGGCTGGCATTACAGTGGGGGATGGGCAGGCCCTTAGGAGGGGATAAATAGCCTCAGCCATTTTAATTCTTTGCATTTGTCCGGGGAGTGGCTTCGTCATTTGTGTTGTTCGTCGTTCACAGTGTACACACTGAACGATACACACAGCGTCGTTAACGTTCTAGCTAAAATTGAGTTGCTGTGCATCGTCTCGTTCATGCATCGTTGGGAGCATACACACACACTGAGCAATATAGTTAATGATATCGCTCATGATGGTGAAAATGAGCTGTATCATTAACTATCTTGTCAAGTGTGTATGCACCTTAGAGTTAACAACTACACAAACAAAAATATAAAACAAAAAACAAAATCACCACAATAAATAAACAGACTAAATACAACACAACTCATCACAATTAGCAATCCCTTATGGTGCCTATTTATCATTTAGGTTTGTTGAATATCCCCTGAAAACACTTGCTTTTGGGGGATTCCCTAATCCCCAATGTATGAAGGAGAGACTGCAGTAGGTATCTATCTGCCATTGTTCCTCCATTTCTGACAGCAGCTGTCTCCATATGGGGGGTAATTCCAAGTTGATCGCAGCAGGAATTTTTTTAGCAATTGGGCAAAACCATGTGCACTGCAGGGGGGGCAGAGACAGTTAGATTTGGGTGGGTTATTTTGTTTCTGTGCAGGGTAAATACTGGCTGCTTTATTTTTACACTGCAAATTAGATTGCAGATTGAACACACCCCACCCAAATCGAACTGTCTCTGCAAATGTTATATCTGCCCCCCCTGCAGTGCACATGGTTTTGCCCAATTGCTAAAAAAATTCCTGCTGCGATCAACTTGGAATTACCCCCATGGTTTCTATGGGGACTGCAAAGCTGTCAGGCTTACTTTGCATTCTGAAGATGACGTTAGCCGCTGAAGCCTATGGACTACATTCCACTTACTGGCAATGGCCGCCACCCATGCGTGGTCAGGAGACCACGTGCAGTAGTGCTGCAGGGTGGTCTATAGAAGAATGAAGGGACCGCTAATGCGATTAGTTCACTTCTAACACATTGCAGGGATGGGCTCTTTTAGGAGCCCCTGTCCCTGCATGTGTATTTTTGATACATTCAGATGAATGCTAATTTATTGGCACAAATAGAGGCTATAACAAATTACAATCATTGGGTATAAAACCAGATAATTGATAAATATACCCAACAACTTTCTCCTTTATTCAAACTCCTTTCAAGCCCACAAAGTGAAAGTAGCTAGCTGTCTGTTAATTGAATGGTACTTTCTATGACATAAATTTAGAGTTGCAAAAGTAAACTAATCTGAAAAGAATATTTTATAATCCACAGTGGTCCATTTATATGATGTCAATTAAATGTTGTTTCTAGAAAAGCACTATTAAATGAATATGAACAGAATAGAGTCTAACCCACAGTAGTTTGAATAGAAACCGCCACCATATAGATCACGCCACGGTAGGTTGTCATTTCTAATCCGACAGGGATCGACTATGGATTATGTTTAGACATCAAAACTGACCACTGACCATAGCAATTTGATACAAAAACTGCTGTCAATCCATAGCAATTTCTGGCAGGTTCTAAATGACACCAAATCCGCTGCTTAGTACGAGACCGTGATCTTCATGCAATTAAAGTAAAATAATCGTGTATTGATACATACATTCCAACATTTCAGGTCTGTGAATTGGGGGTGGAGGGCCTAATTTAGACCCTAAGGCAGCCGCGCGTCTGTACGTATGTAGCGGCTGCATTTGGGTGGTCTGCGCACACACACTGGCCGCAGTGTGCGTGCGCGACCTTACACACTGCGGACGCATTCAGGAAGGATGTGGCCGCAGTGTGATTGACAGCTGCGGTCGTTGTCGTAGCATTGGGGGGCGGGGTTTCCTGAACGGGGGTGGGCTGGGACTGTTTTCGGGGTGGCTACGTGACATCACACACATGCGCTCCAGAAAAAAATGTCAGTTGCCAGGGCCAACCTTAGTTCCAATGTGTCCGCAATCTAATTGCGTACGCATTGGGAGGCGGCCTCACAAATGCTGGGCAGTCTTGCCCTGTGCTGGGCGACCCCCAGCATGTGAGGAGATGAACGCAAATCTGGCTACATATGCAGCAATCTATGTTCATCTCTGAATAACCCACAGAGTGCGGATGTGTTGTAATTAGAGATGAGCGGTTCAGTTTTGGCTAAGATTTTCCTGCCAAGTTCAGAACTGAAAATGAGGCAAAACATCAACTTTCTGGAAAAGATGTCTATGAAAGATGCCATTTTCCTCATTTTCAATTCCGAACTGCCCCTTGCACATTCAATACCACACACCAAATGCAGGAGTACTAGGCCCACCGGATCAAACTTTGCCAGAGGTATTGGGTTCCCAAATCAGGACATTTCCAAGGTACAGAGGTGGTCATTCCGAGTTGATATCTAGCTGCATTCGTTCGCTGTGCAGCGATGAGGCTAAAAAACGGCACTTTTGCGCATGCGGCGCAATGTGCACGCGCGACGTACTATTACAACGAACGATGTAGTTTCACACAGGGTATAACAAAGCTTTTCAGTCGCACTGCTGGCCGCAGAGTGATTGACATGAAGTGGGCGTTTCTTGGTGGCAACTGACCGTTTTCAAGGAGTGTTCAAAAAAACGCAGGCGTGTCGGGAAAAACGCAGGCGTGGCTGGGCGAACGCAGGGCGTGTTTGTGACGTCAAAACAGGAACTGAACAGTCTGAAGTGATCGCAAGCGCTGAGTAGGTTTTGAGCTACTCTAAAACTGCACAAAAAAAATTGTCGCCGCTATGCGATGCTTTCGTTCGCACTTCTGCTAAGCTAAAATACACTCCCAGTGGGAGGCGGCATAGCGTTTGCACAGCTGCTAAAATCTGCTAGGAAGCGAACAACTCGGAATGACCACCAGTATGTAGAGATTGTTATGTAAATGTATTATACTTAAGGGGGAACTCAGCCACAATAGATTACTGCAGGATAATTGATCCACCAGGGCTATCCAATTAGCCCTGAAGCCAGCAGTCACCGGCCTCAGTGGGTCGAAAAATAAAATCCCTGATAGCTCTGGAGTTAACGGGTGCCGCAGTCGCATTAACACACAAATCTGTGAAGTTTTCACGGACTCTGTGCATTAACGCCCATTAACCCATGTTAACGCCTGTTATCAAGACTATTTGGGAGCCCAAATGACTAGCCCCATCAGTTGAAGCCCAAGGCTATCTACCGTTTTCACCAGTGGTAATATTCCATGGGTAATTTGAATTCCCCACTTAGGGGGATATCCAATTGTCCCCGGAAAAACATCGGGTCCGAAAAACGTCTGTTTTCTGACGGTTTTCTGACTTTTTTTCCTATGTTTCACCAATTATTTTTTTTTTACAGGCTATCCAGATGGATCTCCTGTAAAAAAAAAACCCTTCTCCCGAAAACACACAGGTTCAGTGAAACCTGTGTACTTTCGTGTGAAACGGGGCTGTTTCCGGGCATAGGCAAACGCAGGGGGGTTTTCCGGTTGCCCAGAAACCCCCATCCTCTTGGCAACTGGCAAATTATGACAACAATACCAATGGTATATAATAAGATTACTAGAGCTGTCGCACAGGCCCAATGGTAGCAGCTTTTTCTACCAAGTTTGCTGTGTGTGTGGTTCTGAGCCCTCATTCAGTGCACTGGACCAAAGAGTAGCTACCAGAAAGAAGATACAGGAGCCTTACCATAAGGTGGGAGAATGTCTGCTTAGAAAGTGCATTTATTTATTATACAGGTTGAGTCTCCCTTATCCAAAATGCTTGGGACCAGAGGTATTTTGGATATGGGATGTTTCCGTATTTCGGAATAATTGCATACCATAATGAGATATCATGGTGATGGGACCTAAATCTAAGCACAGAATGCATTTATGTTACATATACATCTTATACACACAGCCTGAAGGTCATTTTAGCCAATATTTTTTATAACTTTGTGCATTAAACAAAGTGTGTGTACATTCACACAATTCATTTGTTTCAAAATACACCTTATACACACATCCTGAAGGTCATTTAATACATTATATTTAATAACTTTGTGTATTAAACAAAGTTTGTGTACATTGAGCCATCAAAACACAAAGGTTTCACTATCTCACTCTCACTCAAAAAAGTCCGTATTTCGGAATATTCCGTATTTCGGAATATTTGGATATGGGATACTCAACCTGTAGTATGTTTAACCTTTTCCTGACCACTTATCTTATTTATATTATTTAAATATGTTTGATACAGCCTATTCTAAATATCATCTATACTGTATTTTATGTTCTGCAGGGTGGGATATTTGCAGATTACATTTGGAAACCCCCCTTTAGAAATTCTGCGTTTGCCACTGGTTTCCGGGGATTCTGCTTCGCCTGCCGGAGGCAGGTGAAACAAAATCCCCGATAAGCTGGTGCATGCCGCAGCTTATCTGGGCTAATTAGCTAGCCCCCAGCGGGACATTTAGATAATTGGATATCCCCCTAAGTGTCTGAAGCAACATAAACCATAGGTTCTATTTTTGTGCAGGGGGTGGGGGAGAATAACATGAGCACCTCCAATAATGTTAAAAAGTTTGTGTAAACTGAGTCTGATACTACCTGCCATACATACAGTTTTATCTTCAGGGGTTGATCTGTTGAGATGGAAGGAATTATCTTTTTTTCCCCAGGCACAAAATCACATGCTTGTGTTGCACACAGAAAAATGTTTACGCTTCAGGCACATGTTGGGCAAATAATACTTAGGTGGAATGGGAAAACGAAGGAACATACGAGCATAGGCAAAGTACAGTTAGGGGCCAGTTTCTGCAAACGCAGCTCATGCAGACCACAGCAAAGATACATATGCGCCTGGTCTGTCTGGGGATATATGCTTGACCCCTGGTGTAAAATGCACATCAAAGATGAATGCGATTTGAGCCCACTAATACTGGGTTGAGTATATTTTGTCAACCTGATTAGAAAGTAGAGAAAACTGTGTCCCGGTGCAGTGGTCAGCTCCGGGCACCAAAAAAGTTAGAGCCATTAGGTCAGCGCAGTTTGGTGTGGAGCTGGATATATATAGTGTGTAAGTATGTATATGTATATACTGTTTTAATAGTATATATACATATATACTAGACTAGTACAGACAGTGTACTGTCTGTACTAGTCTAGTATATGTATATATACTATTAAAACAGTCAGCGGCCTGGGGCAGTGTATATAAATATATATATATATATATATGTGGGGCAGTAATGTGTGTATATCCACACCGACGGGCTGCCGCACCTCGCCGCTCCCCGTCCTTCCCTCCCTCTGCTGCTCACCGCCGCACCGCCGCTGATGTGAGGGGAGGAGAGCGCAGCCTGCGCCTCTCCTGCCCCGTAGTATCTTCGTTTAATTCAGTGACGCCCATGAGCCAATCAGAGCTCGCGGACCGGCAGCCAAGGCTGCCGGACCGCGAGCTTTGTTTGGCTCACGGATCGGCGCTGAATTGAACTGAGCCACCTGCACCCGCCAGACACTGAGGGACAGGAGAGGCGCAGGCTGCGCTCTCCTCCCCTCACACACACAAGACAGCAGCAGCGGTGAGCAGCAGGGATGGGGGGGGGGGGCTTCATGTATACCTGGCACTGGGGGCATATCTGGCACTGGGGCATATCTGGTAATGGGGGCATATCTGGCTAAGGGCGGACATGTGTATCTGGCACTGGGGGCATATGTGGCACTGCGGGGACATGTGTATCTGTCACTGGGGGCATATGTGGCTCTGCGGGAATATGTGTATGTGGCACTGGGGGGGCATGTATTCCTGGCACTGGGGGCATATCTGGCACTGGGGGATATCTGGCAATGGGAGGACCTGTGTATCTGGCACTGGGGGCTATCTGGCACTGGGGGCATATCTGGCACTGTGGGGCATTTGTATCTGGCACTGGGGGCATTTCTTTATGTGGCACTGGGGGCATATCTGGCACTGTGGGTGCATTTCTGTATCTGGCACTGGGGGACAATGTATATCTGACACAGTGGGGGCATTTGTGTATCTTACACTGTGGGGCAATGTGTATCTGGCACTCTGGGGGCATTTGTGTATCTGGCACAGTGAAGCAATATATATCTGGCACTGTGGGGCAATATATATC
Organism: Pseudophryne corroboree; assembly: GCF_028390025.1. NCBI lineage: Eukaryota > Metazoa > Chordata > Amphibia > Anura > Myobatrachidae > Pseudophryne > Pseudophryne corroboree. Next base: position 531,566,451 of record NC_086448.1, read on the forward strand.
TGGCACTGTGGGGCAACATGTATCTGGCACTATTGGGGTCAAATGTGTATCTGCCCCTCCCCCCATATGTGTATCACGCCCCCATTTTCATTGGCCACGCCCCATGTGGATTTGGCCACACCCATTTTTTGGCGCATGCCTGCGGCGCCGGCGCATGCGCACTTTAGACCTGATAGCTGCTGTGAGAACACGGGATTATGACCATCGGTATTGTGTCCGTCAGTAAATCAACTGCTACCCATTGCTCATCAGTCCATAAAGCAACAAACTTCAAAGCAAGATGATGAAGAGTCCATTAAATGTCGAGTCTATACAGAAGATATCCATTAGAAAATGTCCTCAAGAAAATCTGGTCCAGCCCAAATGGTGGACAGTCTCCTTTGTAACAATTTTTTTTTAAATCTGTCTATCAATCTCTTATAATTCAGGTGAGGAAGCGAGGGGAGGGGAGGGGGAGGGGGAGGGTTAGGGTTATACAATGAAGAATATCAGCTGCAGTTTGTAAGTAACGATAATGTTAACATAGGTAAGTCTAGCATTTATGATATTCACTGGTGAGAGAACCTTGTTACTGCCCTGGCTATGGTCTATATAGCCACCAAGCTGTAATTTCAAACATTTTTTAAAATTTGAGATTGTAAATGATCATCTAAGGAATCTATATACAGTAAGCACCTAATTTTCTATAAAAGAGGACTAACCCTTTCTCAATGTCAGGTAATTTAGATTGTCTATTGTAATATAACAATTTAAGTAATATATCTTTTACCCCTGTAAGTGATTGGGGGGAATGTGAAATCCAATGTTTAAGTAACTATTTCAGTGATCACTGGGGTTCGCATCTTCCACAGGCCAAGTTTGAGCCAAGACCGAAAAATTAGCATACAGGAGCGCCAAGGGATCCAGTAAAATCCGTATAGAGAAAGTGGAATCTATGAACATCAGCAATTTATACCAAAAACGTTTAATTTTACCACACTCCCAAAACAGATGTATAAAGGTAGCTGAGGTACTCTTACATTTCAAGCAACTGCATGTATTATTAGACACGCCTATGTTGAGATTGCGAAATCTGTGCTCGGTGAATGACCCTTGCATGTACTTCTTGTAAATATGGTGAGTAGAGAATACTCATTGTTTTGTTATAATATTGAAAAATCACTCGCCTTGGCCAATAGATTGTAGATCTTGCTCCAACATGGCAATCGTGCAACACCACAGTTTATCTGTAGAAGTACTCAATAAATCTAAGTACATATAACGAGTTTTGTATGTGGTATTGACAAATAGTCTTAATAGTTTCAAGATTGAGGGGTACATTTACTAAGCAGTGATAAGAGTGGAGAAGTGAGCCAGTGGAGAAAATTTCCCCATCAACCAATCAGCAGCGCTGTATCATTTTATAGTATGCAAATTATAGATGTTACTTCAGTGCTGATTGGTTGCCATGGGCAACTTCTCCACTGGCTCACTTCTTCGCCCTTATCACTGCTTAGTAAATGTACCCCTAAGTCAGGTTTACCGGGATGGACAATGCTTGCAGAAGTGTAGAAATACAATGCCAAATCTGTAAGCATGTATGTCCATAGCGGTCTTGAAGTGCAGCATAAGAGTATATATTGCCTCCTGGATCAAAAGACATCAGCCGTGGATCTGATCCCTATGGTCCTCAAGGTGGTTTTCCATTCCCGGATTAAATAGAAGGTTGACCCACAGAGACATTCAATTAGTATATCCAGGTCATCTCTGTAACTTTCTGTTTATAGCTTGCCAAGTAAAGTAAGTCTCCCGAAAGAGTGGATTTTGAAAAAAGTATTGGGGAATTTTTGATTTAGGAGAATAGAGAAGGGCATTCAGAAATGTAGCATCCTGTCTGCCGGAATCCCGGCAGCGTGTCCCCTTGAGGGCTCGCTCACTCGCCACGCTTCGGTCCTGGTGGCTTCCATGCGTTCACCACAAGTTATATTCGCACTCGGTTGGTGGCATGGACCAACCAACCGAGTGAGAACATCAGGATGTGGTCGGGATTCCGGCGTTGGTATTTCACTGGCTGCTGGGATTCTGGCGTCGGTCTCCTGAATGTCGGGATCCCGACAGCCGGTATTTTAACTGCCGGGATGTCATTGTCGGGCTACGGACAGCTGGCATCCCGCCCGCCGGTAAATCATACTGATTCCGTTTTTCTTTTACTCTGGGTTACCCATATAATTTCTTTAAAAAAATACACATATACCTTGCCCATGGATTCTTAAAACTTAAATATCTAAATGGGTTTTGTAGTTACGAAGCACAAAACATTAGCAAAAAACATTTATTCATGTAAACCTTTCTTTGGTAACATTTAAACATAAATGAAAAGGTTGCACTTTTCATACCTAATTACATATCACTTTAATAACCATGGGCCTAAGTCAGCCTGATCGTAGCAGCAAATTTGTTAGCAGATGGGCAAAACCATGTGCACTGCAGGGGGGTGGGGTGGGGGGGGGCAGATATAACATGTGAAGAGAGAGTTTGATTTGGATGGGTTATATTGTTTCTGTGCAGGGTAAATACTGGCTGCTTTATTTTTATACTGCAATTTAGATTTCAGTTTTGAATAATACGCCCCACCCAAATCTAACTCTCTCTGCACATGTTATATCTGCCCCCCTGCAGTGCACATGGGTGGTCATTCCGAGTTGTTTGCTCGGTAATTTTCTTCGCATCGCAGCGATTTTCCGCTAATTGCGCATGCGCAATGTTCGCACTGCGACTGCGCCAAGTAAATTTGCTATGAAGATTGATATTTTACTCACGGCATTACGAGGTTTTTTCTTCGTTCTGGAGATCGGAGTGTGATTGACAGGAAGTGGGTGTTTCTGGGCGGAAACTGGCCGTTTTATGGGAGTGTGTGAAAAAACGCTGCCGTTTCTGGGAAAAATGCGGGAGTGGCTGGAGAAACGGAGGAGTGTCTGGGCGAACGCTGGGTGTGTTTGTGACGTCAAACCAGGAACGACAAGCACTGAACTGATCGCACTGGAAGAGTAAGTCTCCAGCTACTCAGAAACTGCACAGAGTAGTCTTTTCGCAATATTGCGAATCTTTCGTTCGCAATTTTGATAAGCTAAGATTCACTCCCAGTAGGCGGCGGCTTAGCGTGTGCAATGCTGCTAAAAGCAGCTTGCGAGCGAACAACTCGGAATGAGGGCCATGGTTTTGTCCATCTGCTAACAAATCTGCTGCTACGATCAGGTCTGAATTAGGCCCAATGTACACAATGATGTATGTTAATTTACACAAAACAACAAAACAAAAACATTTGTGTAAAATAAAACTCATCCTCCAAACTAACCCACCAGAAACACAAAGGAAATTAAAAAAAACTCCACTACCATTACACTAAACACATGCACGCATGCACGCACAAACACTGACAGGACTTAAATCAAAATAGACAAGGGACAAATAACTTTAGACAGAAAAAATAAGACAAGTACACATGACAACTTACACTCAATACAGCACTCAGTAATCAATCCAAAAACCACCAAAACAACTCCAACTCACCTACACTGACCCTCTCTCAACGTCTATCACAACACTCACGAGGTCATCGTGGTTTGGGGCGTATGTATTATATGAGGTTATCATGACACTGGCACATCTGACACTTTCTAACAATGAAAAATGATTGAAAGTGTCTTCAGTGTACTCCCGTGTTTTGCAAACACAGACCGAAATACAGGGGATGTGGTTATGATGCCGGCTTTCAGGATCCCGGCAGTTGGAATACTGATGCCAGAATACGACACCTGTCAGAATGCAGACGCTGGAATACCGACATGGTCAGGAGTTCAATGATGGAATCCCGACATCCGGCATCCCGACTGTAAGCGGCTTTTAGATTTAGGTGCCACCCGAGGAGGTAAGGCTTTGGGATGGAGGGGGAGGTTGGGGTTAGGCAGCAGCGGGAAGGTGTTAGGGTTAGGCAGCAGCGGGGGGAGGTTAGGGTTAGGCACTAAGGGGGAAGGGCTAGGGTTAGGATGCAGGGAAGAGGGGATAGGTTTAGGTACTGCCTGGGGGGAGGATAGGGTTAAGCACTAAAGGGGAGGTTAAGGTTAGTCTGCGAGAAGGAAGGGTTAGGGGGTAGAGGGAAGCATACTTAAAAACCAGCCATTTAAGGAGTGTTTGGTGATTCTCGCCTGAAACACGCCTGTAAAATACGATTGCATACACCATCGGAAAACACGATCCCCAAAAACACAGAAGTATAGTAAACTTCCATATGTCATTTAAAAAATAGGATTTTAATTACCTACCAGTAAATCCTTTTCTCGTAGTCCATAGAGGATGCTTGGGTTCCATTTAGTACCATGGGGTATAGACGGGTCCTTTGGGAGCCACTGGCACTTTAAGAGTTTAACAGTGTGGGCTGGCTCCTCCCTCTATGCCCTCCTACCAGACTCAGTCTAGAAACTGTGCCCGAGGAGACAGACATACTTTAAGTGAAGGAAATACAGATAGTGGTGAAATTCACACCAGCTCACACCGAATTGAAAAAACCATGTTGACCAGCATGCAACATGGAGAAACCATGCTAACCAGCATGCACCATCTAGAAATCATGCAAAACCGCATGAAACATGAAGAAACCATGTCAACCAGCAGGTAACATGAAGAAACCATGCTAACCAGCAGGCATCATGAAGAAATCATGCCAACCAGGATGAAACATGAAGAAATCATGCCAACCATCATGCAACACGAAGAAAACATGCTATCTAGCATGAAACAGGAAGCAGCCATGCCAATCCGCATGTAACCTGAAGAAACCATGCTAACCATGCATGAAAGAGGAACAGCAACAGCTGAACCAATACTTAACCAAGTAGCAACACAGGAAAACGAAGCACTGGGCGGGCGCCCAGCATCCTCTACGGACTGCGAGAAAAGGATTTACTGGTAAGTAATTAAAATCCTATTTTCTCTTACGTCCTAGAGGATGCTGGGGTTCCATTCAGTAACATGGGGATGTACCAAAGCTCCCAGTACGGGAGGGAGAGTGCTGAGGATCCTGCAGAATGTAGTGACCAAACTTTAGGTCCTCAGATGCCAAAGTATCGAACTTGTAGAAGTTCAGCAAAAGTGTTCGACCCCGACCAAGCAGCTGGTCGGCAAAGCTGTAAAGCCGAGACACCCCGGGCAGCTGCCCAGGAACAACCAACTGTACGAGTAGAGTGGGCCTTAACAGATCTTGAACACGGCAGGCCTGCCGTAGAATAAGCATGCTGGATTGTAAACCCGATCCAGCGAGCAAATGTCTGCTGAGAAGCAGGACACCCAACCGTGTTGGGACCATAAAGGACAAACAGAGTGTCCGACTACCAGTGACGAGAAGTCCCCATCACAGAAACGTTCAAAGCCCTCACAACATCCAAGGACTGTGAGGTAATAGAGGAGTCAGTAGCCACTGGCACCACAATAGGTTGGTGACATGAAAAACCGACACAACCCTTGGAAGAAATTGCTGACGCGTTCTGAGCTCAGCTCCATCTTCATGGAAAAACAAGTAGGGGCTCTTGCATGACCATGCCCCCAATTTTGACACCTGTCGAGCAGATGCCAATGCCAACAGTGTGACCACCTTCCAAGTTAGAAACTTGACGTCCACCTCCTGTAAGGCTCGAACTAATCCGACTGCAGGAACTGCAGAACCACATTAAGATTCCAAAGTGCCGTAGGAGATACAAAGGGTGGCTGGATGTGCAGAATCCCTATCAAGAAAGTCTGCATCTCAGGGAGAGCAGCCAATTGTTTCTGGAAGAAAATGGACAAGGCCAAAATCTGGACCTTTATGGAACCCAAGCGTAGGCCCACAACCACACCTGCTTGCAGAAAGAGGAGAAACTGTCCTAGTTGAAACTCCACCGTAGGAAACTTCTTGGATTCACACCAAGATACATACTTTTTCCAAATATGATGGTAATGTTTAGACGTTACTCCTTTCCTAGCCTGTATCAGGGTAGGAATAACCTTGTTCGGAATGCCCTTCCGAGATAATATCTGGCATTCAACCTCCATGCTGTCAAATGTAGCTGCGCTAGTCTTGATAAGCGAACGGCCCCTGTTGCAGTAGGTCCTCCTGAAGAGGAAGAGGCCTTGGATCTTCCAGCAGCAGATCCAGAAGATCCACATACCAAGCCCTTCTTGGCCAGTCCGGAGCAATGAGGATCGCCTGAACTCTTGTTCTCTTTATGAGCTTTAGAATCCTTGGAGTGAGTGGAAGTGGAGGAAACATGTACACTGACTTGAACACCCACGGAGTCATCACGGTGTCCACCGCCACTGCTTGTGGGTCTCTTGACCTGGAACAGTACCTCCGAAGTTTCTTGTTGAGACAGGAGGCCATCATGTCTATTTGGGGTACACCCCAAAGATTTGTCACCTCTGTGAACACCTCCGGATGGAGGCCTCACTCTCCTGGATGGAGATCGTGTCTGCTGAGGAAGTCCGCTTCTCAGTTGTCCAGTCCCGGAATGAAGATTGCTGACAGCGCCAATGCGTGCCTTTCTGCCCAGAGAAAGATTCTTGTTACCTCTGACATTGCAGCTCTACTCTTCGTTCTGCCCTGTCGGTTTATGTAAGCCACCGTCGTTACATTGTCTGACTGCACTTGAATGGCCCGATCTTGTAGAAGATGCACTGCTTGTAGAAGACCATTGCATACGGCTCTTAGTTCCAGAATGTTGATTGGATGACTGGATTCCAGACCTGACCACCTTCCTTGGAAGGTATCCCCTTGGGTGACTGCGCCCCAACCTCTGAGACTTGCATCTTTGGTTAGAAGGATCCAGTCCTGAATCCCGAACCTGCGGCCCTCTAGAAGGCGAGGCAATTGTAGCCACCACAGGAGTGAAATCCTTTCTTTCGGCTGCAGACGTATCCTCTGGTGCATGTGCAAATGAGATCCCGACCACTTGTCCAGTCGGTCCAGTTGGAAGGACCGTGCATGAAATCTTCCGTACTGAAGAGCCTCGTAGGAGGCAACCATCTTCCCCAGAAAGTGAATGGACTGATGAACTGTTACCCGGGTAGGTTTCAAGACATCACGGACCATACTTTGGATCACCAACGCCTTTTCCACCGGTAGAAATACCCTCTGCACTTCCGTGTTGAGGATCATCCTCAAGAAAGACAATCTCCAAATGTGATTTTGGAAGATTCAGGATCCATCCATGGTCCCTGAGCAGTCGAGTCGTGAGAGCAATGGACTGCAACAATCTCTCCCTGGAAGATGCCTTTATCAGCAGATTGTCCAGATAAGGGATTAAATTCACCCCCTGCCTGCGGAGGAGGATCATCATCTCCGCCATTACCTTGGTGAACACCCTTGGTGCTGTGGAGAGGCTGAACGGCAGTGCCTGGAACTGATAGTGACAGTCTAACAGCGCAAATCTGAGATAAGGCTGGTGTGGTGGCCAAAGCGGAATGTGGAGGTATGCATCCTTGATGTCCAAGGATACCCTAAACTCTCCCTCCTCCAGCCCTGAGATCACAGCTGTCAGAGACTCCATTTTGAACTTGAATTCCCTTAAATAAGGGTTTAGCGACATCAGGTTCAAAATTGGCCTGACCGAGCCATCCGGTTTCGGTACCACAAGAGGTTTGAATAGTAACCCTGGTTTACCAGAGGAGGTGGAACTGGAACAATTACATCTGCCCTTTCCAATTTGTAAATGGCTTCCTGAAGGATAGCCCTGTCTGACAGCAAACCTGGCAGACCTGATTTGAAGAACCTGTGGGGTGGGAGCTCTTGAAACTCCAGTTTGTACCCCTTGGACACAATATCCTGTACCCAGGGATCCAGACGTGACGACACCCAGACATGACTGAAACGTCTGAGCCTTGCTCCCACCTGCCCGTTCTCCAGGCAGGGAGGTCCACCGTCATGCTGAGGATTTTGAGGACACAGAGGCAGGTTTCTGGTCTTAGGAACCTGCAGGTGCCAGTTTTTTGGATTTAGCTCGGCCACCCTTGAAGAAAGTGGTAGGAGTCTTGGACTTTTTAGCTTTTGCAGACTGATAGGACTGCACAGATGAAGTAGAAAAGGGTTTCTTCATTGCCTGAGAGGCTGAGGGAAGAAAGGTTGACTTACCAGCAGTTGCCGTGGAGATCCACGCATCCAATGCTTCCCCAAAGAGAGCCTGACCTGTAAAGGGTAGGTTCTCCACACTTCTCCTGAGTCCCTTGCGTGCTGAGACAGCCATGGATGACGTCCTTGTAGTCAGATTACCCAGGTCCTTCATGGCCTCCACCATGAAATTCGCAGAATCCTGTATGTTATGTAAAAACAATTCAATGTATATATATATATATATATATATATATGATTTCTAGGACAATGGTTCCGACTGTACAACTTTTCTGGATTCGATAGAACAGCAGCATGTTGTCTGCAAATAAAGCTCTGCGCAAATCATTGTTTCCTATAACGAACCATTGATATAATGGGGAATGTCATAAGGCAATAGCAAAGAGTTCCAGTGCATTTGCAACATTCTTGCCTAGTACCCCATTTTATAATAAAAGGGTCAGACAAATATACATTGCAGGACACCTGTGAAGATGGGTTAGTATACAAAGTCATACTAAATTATATGAATTCAGAAGGAAACCAAACTTCGCCATAGTATTATAGAGATGATCCTACAAAACCATGGGGGTCATTCCGAGTTGTTCGCTCGCAAGCTGCTTTTAGCAGCTTTGCACACGCTAAGCCGCCGCCTACTGGGAGTGAATCTTAGCTTATCAAAATTGCGAACGAAAGATTAGCAGAATTGTGAATAGACACTTCTTAGCAGTTTCTGAGTAGCTCCATACTTACTCGGCATCTGCGATCAGTTCAGTCAGTTTCGTTCCTGGTTTGACGTCACAAACACACCCAGCGTTCGCCCAGACACTCCTCCGTTTCTCCAGCCACTCCCACGTTTTTCCCAGAAACGGTAGCGTTTTTTCGCACACACCCATAAAACGGACAGTTTCCACCCAGAAACACCCACTTCCTGTCAATCACATTACGATCACCAGAACGAAGAAAAAACCTTGTAATGCCGTGAGTAAAATACCTAACTGCATAGCAAATTTACTTGGCGCAGTCGCACTGCGGACATTGCGCATGCGCATTAGCGACTAATCGCTCCGTTGCGACAAAAAAATAACGAGCGAACAACTCGGAATGACCCCCCATGTTGAAAGCCTTCTCAGTGTCTAACTATAATATCACTCTACAGGTGGGTTTGGAGGCTTGATTAGTGTGATACGTGGTAGGCAAAACTCTACGGATGTTAATAACTTAGCTTCTCCCTGATATAAATCCAGTTTGGTCTGGGGGTATAACTGTAGGCATTACCTGCTTCAGTCTTTCTGCTAGTATTTTAATAAATAACTTGTAATCAATATTAATAAGGGAAATGGGTCGGTATGATCCAGAGTTGCTAACATCTCTTCCCGGTTCTGGGATACATTTAAGAACAGCAGGATTAAAGTAAAGGGGAATGAGATTATTTTCCAAAATATGACTAAAAAGTTCTGTCAATGTTGGAACAATTCGCGAAGAGAGAAGTTTATAAAAATCAGCAGTAAGGCCATCAGTGCCTGGCACTTTTCCCATTTTTAATTTGGAGATAGCTATTCTGACCTCCTCTTCCATGACAGTCAGGGAATCGTCTAACAGCGAAGGGACTTGCTGTATGTGGAGAGTTTCCCAAAAGGGTATATACACAGTTAAGTCACATTATTATGACCACCAGCTAATAGCCAGAGTAACCGCTGTGTGCAGCATGGACAGCAACTACACGGGCTGAACTGTCATTTTATGCATACTTCTTGTAGCTCCCAGGTTCGTTTTGATGGTAAGCTGCTCCACTGTAGTGTGTCGGTCGGCCCTCACGCACCTTCTTTGCCGATGTACACCTCTCACACCAATGACACGTGGGGCTCCACAGTTTCCACATCGGTTAATCACAATGGTGCCATTTGTCCAGTCACAATACACTGTCACCACAGCAGCACGCAAACAGTTCACAAACTGTGTTGCTTCAGAATTACTGCCACAATTGGACCGAAAGCCGATAATCATCCCTTTTTTCAACTCTGATAAATAAATTTTTACCCTTGACAGCAATGAGTGATATGTGTGCATATCACACACCTTATATACCCACTAAGCCAGCGCACAACACGTACTTCATGGGCTATGCGCTGCTGACGTCAAATGTAGTAAATGGTCATAATAATGTAACGCGACCATGTATTCTGTGATGAAGAAGCTTTTTTAACTAATTTATGTGATACTTATAGATTTTTGGCTTCTGAACACGAAAATGACTCCCAGTTTTACATATCACATCACGTTTTTCTGCAAAACGTGAATTTATGAATAAGTAATTTTTTTCATATTCATTTAAGTAATACATGTATTCTGCCTACTATACATTTATTATAAAACATTGGCCCTCATTCCGAGTTGTTCGCTCGTTCTTTTTCATCGCATCACAGTGAAAATCCGCTTAGTACGCATGCGCAATGTTCGCACTGCGACTGCGCCAAGTAACTTTACTATGAAGAAAGTATTTTTACTCACGGCTTTTTCTTCGCTCCGGCGATCGTAATGTGATTGACAGGAAATGGGTGTTACTGGGCGGAAACACGGCGTTTCAGGGGCGTGTGGTTGAAAACGCTACCGTTTCCGGAAAAAACGCAGGAGTGGCCGGAGAAACGGTGGGAGTGCCTGGGCGAACGCTGGGTGTGTTTGTGACGTCAACCAGGAACGACAAGCACTGAACTGATCGCACAGGCAGAGTAAGTCTGGAGCTACTCTGAAACTGCTAAGTAGTTAGTAATCGCAATATTGCGAATACATCGGTCGCAATTTTAAGAAGCTAAGATTCACTCCCAGTAGGCGGCGGCTTAGCGTGTGTAACTCTGCTAAATTTGCCTTGCGACCGATCAACTCGGAATGAGGGCCATTGTCTTAAATGAATTCAGTCGGTAGTATAGAACGTTGCAATTCAGTTCTTGTCATAAAACTTCCCCCCGTCCCGTGCCAAATTAAGGTCCACATGGAGCCTGGAGCTGAAATTTACAAAGAGCCTTAACCCCATACTGTCTAAAGGAACATTGCACACACACAACTACAAGTACAAGGTTAGCTGGTGAAGCTGGAACCAAATACAACAGATGCAACACAGTTTTGCCCTGTGCCAGCTCATTTTAACCCCTGCCTACCACCACATATACACACACAGTACACACTACAAACATAGGGGGTCATTCCGACCTGTTCGCATGCTGCTTTTTTTTCGCAGCCATGCGAACGGGTCTGAACTGCGGCTGCGCGCGGGCCCCAATGCGCATGCATGTCAATGCCCGGCAATGGCCGCCGCCAGGCAGTGACCAGAGCAACAACAGAAGTGTTTGCAGTAGCGAACGCTAGAAGGCAGATCTGGGTGTCAACTGACCGTTTTCGGGGAGTGGTGAGGCGAATGCAGGAGTGTCGAGGCGTTTGCAGGGTGGGTGTCTGACATCAATTCCGTGAACTGACAGGCTGAAGTGATCGCAGTGGGTGAGTAAGTCAGAAGCTACTTAGAAACTGCACAAAATCTTTTTGCATGTCTCGGCTGCACATACGATCGCACACTTGCTATGCAAAAAACCCTCCCCCATAGGCGCCATCTATCTGATTGCACGGGCAGCAAAAAGTTGCAGCGTGCGATCAACTCAGAATGACCCCCATAGACAGTACACACACACACACACACACACACCACATATACACACACCCTTACAGTACACACACCCGCCACCACGCACACACACACACACACACACACACACACACACACACACACACACACACACACACACACACACACACACACACACACACACACACACACACACCCCACTCATACAGTAGAGTATTCACACTAATTGATGCTCCTCATCAAGTAGCATACTTGCCTACTTTTGAAAACTAGTTTCAGGGAGATTCCAGGTGGTAGCAGAATGGCGCGCTGTTACAACGGTGTGTCATGCTCCTCCCAAAGGGCGTGTCTAGCTACACCTATGGGCGTGTTCATTGCCACTCAGGGGTGTGTCCTGCAGTGGCAGGTGAAAGCTATAGTACTAAAAGCAGCAATAAAGATGCACTACATATTAATGTACCGTATATATTTGTTAGAAGAAACAAATAGAAAATCTATATACACTGGTGCAGCATTGTGTGTTTGCATACACGCATGCACATTATTTTTATATATATATATATATATATATATATATATATATATATATATATATATATATATATAGATCCAAATATCCGGCACTAGTGGCTCTGGCGAAAAGCAGAAATATTGCTCTGGTGCCTCCCATGGGTATGGCGACCCAATGTATGCGTGCAAAGATGGTGGCACTCAGAGACTTGAAGAAAGTTGCAAATGGTGCTTTAATTCGACGTTTCGGGCATCAGCCCGTCATCAGGAGTAACAAACAGTGTGTGACAAAATAACAGACATTTATACACTCACGAATAAACACATAATTACCTGATCTGCCGCGGCTGTGTGTTCGCCCCGGGGCTCCGGCGTCCGCGAGTCCTGCCGCATCATCAGAGGCGCGTCCTTGCAGTGCATGAACGACTCATTGGGTTTACAATGCTTCCTATAAGTGCCACGTATTTGTTGTAACAATAATATATAGTTTATCATATTAAATTATCTACTAAGCATCAGGCATTTACAAGTATATTGCTAGTAATAGCTATTAGCAGTAATGGCTGGTAGATCTGCCAATAACTCCAGCAGGATTTCTTTTTATCATGTTTTTATCAGCACATGTTATTTAGCTTTGTTAATAGTTGTCGTCCGGTTACTGGGACAACGTGACGCTGTGTCTATCTGATCGGCTGTGGGCGGTGGTCGCTCCCGGATGACGGCACTGCAAGGACGCGCCTCTGATGATGCGGCAGGACTCGCGGACGCCGGAGCCCGGGGGCGAACACACAGCCGCGGCAGATCAGGTAATTATGTGTTTATTCGTGAGTGTATAAATGTCTGTTATTTTGTCACACACTGTTTGTTACTCCTGATGACGGGCTGATGCCCGAAACGTCGAATTAAAGCACCATTTGCAACTTTCTTCAAGTCTCTGAGTGACACCATCTTTGCACGCATATATATATATATATATATATATATATATACTGTGAGTGTGCGTGTGTGAGAATGTATGTATGTATATATATATATATATATATATGAATGATTTGGCAATGGCAATATATGGAACTATATATATATATATATATATATATATATATCTATATCAGACAGTTAGAAAATTGACTGCGCTATCCTTATAATATATTTTCTTTGGCCCTGCGGCAGGAGAGAACAGTAGTATATGTGCCTGGGTTAGACCAGAAGAGCGCAGTAATATATGTGCCTGGGTTACACCGGGAGAGAGCAGTAGTATATGTGCCTGGGTTACACCGGGAGAGAACAGTAGTATATGTGCCTGGGTTACACCAGGAGAGAGCAGTAGTATGGGTTACACCGGTAGAGAACAGTGGTATATGTGCATGGGTTACATTGGGAGAGAACAGTGGTATATGCGCCTGGGTTACACCGGGAGAGAACAGTAGTATATGTGCATGGGTTACATTGGGAGAGAACAGTAGTATATGTGCCTGGGTTACACCGGGAGAGAACAGTAGTATATGTGCATGGGTTACATTGGGAGAGAACAGTAGTATATGTGCATGGGTTACATTGGGAAAGAACAGTAGTATATGTGCCTGGGTTACATTGGGAGAGAACAGTAGTATATGTGCCAGGGTTACACCAGGAGAAAACAGTAGTATATGCGCCTGGGTTACACCGGGAGAGAACCGTAGTATATGCAACTGGGTTACACCAGGAGAGAACAGTAGTATATGTGCATGGGTTACATTGGGAGAGAACAGTAGTATATGTGCCTGGGTTACATTGGGAGAGAACAGTAGTATATGTGCCTGGGTTACATTGGGAGAGAACAGTAGTATACATACATGCCTGGGTGTTACTCCACACATGGTGCTGAACTCACAGGTGTGTACCCAGCATATGCACAATTTCTGCTCAGATAACACTGACAATTGTTCCTAGCAAGCAATATTTCAAAATAAATGTTTGTTAGAGAAGGAAATGTGTACTCACAGGTCAAGCACCAGGGGCCGCATGTCTAGGCCACCCTGCCTGCTATAGTGAGGGGCCAAAACACAAAAGGGGAAAGAAAACTCCTTGGGTGGAGGCACAACTTATTTACTAATATAAAATCCTTTATTATAATACGTTTGAAAAAGACATGTATTACACTTATTGACAAACGCCCTGGCTTCGTTAGGTTATTAATATAATTAAGATTTTTATATATAATAGTGGTCTCCACTCGGAAAAAAATTATCAATGAAATTCCAAAATGGTTGTGATAGCTTGTGTGACTGCTACAGTGTTCAGTCAGTCACCATCTTGAGAAATCATAGATACACAAGTATAGTTTTGCGAGAAAACTGTTTTGAACAATTAGACATATTTGCAGGAATATTTCTACTAGGAAAAATCCTAAAGCATCTTTTGGGATCCACACTCTTATACAGTGATTCCAATAAACCTCCACATATTCCAAAAATCTTTAAATACCTTAAATTTCCATAAGAAGTAAATAGTTGCACATTTACCTAAAACACATAATTATGCTAATCGAGATTATAGGTAAACATATTGTATTTTAGGCAGGGTATTCAAGAATATGTGGTAAGACAAGTATTGATCTCTCCAAGGTTATATACTGCAGTCTTACTGTATATCATTAAAGCTGTTGCCAAATGTATAACTTTTCTGAAGCAAAGATTCAATAAACAAAAAACAATGGGGATAATTCAGAGTTGATCGTGGATGTGCTAAATGTAGCACAGCTACGATCAGTTACTCTGACATGCGGGGGGACGCCCAGCATAGGGCTAGTCTACCCTGCATGTCAGGCGCTGCCCGCCCCCCCCCCCCCCCCCCCCACACACACACACAGGTACAAAAGCATTGCATGGCGGTGATACTTTTGTACCTGGCAAGTAGCTCCCTACCTATGCAGCTTCTGCGCGCTGGCAGGGAGTTACCTGCCGCGTTCCGTGTCGCAGCGGCTGCATGTGACATCTTGCTGTTGCCGCGCCCCCTTCCCCAATGGCTGGACACGCCTATGTTGTCCGGACTGCGTCCTGCCAAAGGCGTTCTGACACTGTTGGCACATCCCCTCCCGCCCCACGACCGCCTCTGCCTGTCAATCAGGCAGAGGCGATGGCAGCCTGATAGCATCTCACTGGGCTCCCGGGGTGCGCAGGCGCCCTCCACAAAGTAATTCAGACTGCGATTGCTGCCGTGATGCAGCCTGAATTACTCTCAATGTGTCTATTTGTGCCTCTCAGTGAGTTCAAGAACTGACACTACAGGCAGATTGAAACAGTGATTGTTAATTGTATCTAGTTAAGGATGCTGGTTACACTGTTTCCGACTTTGCTCAAAGAAGTGAAGTTTGAAAAGAGACCCCAGAAAGAGGATAATGAGTAGCTACTGTGTACATGTGTCATATGCATTGATGTAAATGAGTGCACTCAGAACCCTCTCTGGTGAATATAACAGCAAAGACAGATTGGCAGAGAGGGAATTTTGCAGGGGATGCAGTCAATATACCGGCTGTTGGGGTCATGGCGTTCAAGAGACCGTCACCGGAATCTCAACAGCCAGTGGAATACAGACGACCAGAATCCTGACAAATGCTCGTATTCCCACACAGTTGGTGGGTCCACGCTACCAACCGAGTGGCAACAGAACCTGTGGCGAGCGAATGCGTGAAAAGCGCAGCGAGCCCACGAGGGGACTCGCTGCCGGGATTCCAGCAGATGGGATGCCGCTGTCAGTATAGTGACAGCCGGCATCCTGTGTGACGGGATATCATATGTGTTCTTTATGCAGGGTGAGTGGTGCATACCTTCTGCTGTTTCTCTTACATGTGTGCACAAGCATAGGATAGGGCAAAAGTGAGAGTGATACTTTCGCACCTGAACTGCAAAGTGCATGCTGCTTCTGCCGTCACAGAGACACCAATTGCAGGGTTGTGGTGTCTTCTGATGAGAGAGCAGTGACTGGATACAAAAGTGGGATCTTACTTATCAGGTCACTGGTGGATCTAAGATGCACGGGTCCTGCTGTGTGCTCATCTCATGTGTGCCTTATATGCAGAAATACGCTTTTTTTGCAAGTACATTTCTTTTGCAGTTTATTCCCATTTTACTTCCAACTATGCATCGGCCTCAATACACACATAAACCTCCCTAATCCAGAATTAACAACCTTGACTTTTTCATATTTTTCAAACACAGAATAAAATGGACTAAAATTATTAGGCAGGCCACCCCCAAGCCAGAGACATCTGACATGACAAGTGATGCACCCACAGTGAGCTCAATAAATACTGTGTGTATAATGGTGACACCATTTCTTACTGTACCTGCAATATAAGTATAGGTAAAGCCATATAAAACAAGGAAGCTGAGTGACTACACAAATTATTCCTGACATGGACAGATGTTACTAAGCGATGCTGATAATAGGAGGTGGAAGAGCAAAGGGACAGTCTGAGATACAAGGTCTGCGCTAGGGTGTTCGCCGCCTACCTGCAAACTGTAAATTTGCGTCCTCTGTCCCATACTTTGTAATGGATCAACAGCATGCTCCAAAGGCGCGCGCCGCAAAAAAGTGTCGTCTCACAAGGAAGGGGCATGGCCACACAGTAATACCCCCAATTCAAATGACACCACACAGTAACACAATCTTATACACGTAACGCCACACATAGGAGGTCATACAAGTGACGATTGGTGCAAAATACTGATTTTCAGTAGGACCAGTTCTGCGTGTGTGCAAACGGGTCCTGCGGCTTAGGACGCATGCTGGCATCAGACTGTCATTAATTGACAGTCTGATGCTGTTTCGGGGGTGGAGGCGGCGATTGGCTCTGTTTGGTAAAAACTGAGGCGTGTCTCCACCATTTAGGGGGTGGGAAGAGGCCAGGGATCTTCATCGTAGGATGGAGATTTCCTGGCATCAGCGACGGGTGGCTTGCACGGCACCATTGTGGGTTCTTTCATCCATTGCTGTGTCCTAGGACACAGCTTGGATCACTAGTGCAACAGGAGGCGTCTGCATGTAATCGATGCCTCCTGCTGCATTTATCACAGCAATCACAGTTGTAGTGCCCCTTATACATATAATGCCCACAGCAGGAGAATCAGGGAGACAGACACAGAAAGGTGCAGCCTGGTGTGGACAGTCGGGGAAGGAGTGAAAGAAGCGGTGCACAGAGGGATTGGGTGGGAGGTGGTGTGATAGAACGGGATGAAGCTGTTAAGGAAATAGCTCAGAGAGGACAGAAAGGTGCAGAGACTGGAGAAGGGGGAGGTAAATTAAGCTTTTAAAAAGTAATGGGAAACCTTTCCTATCTGTGCCAGGGGGAGCTGCAGTGGGGCCTCGGCTACTAGAAGGCTGTTGTAGCAGGAAAAAATAAAATCCTATCTACAGCAGCAGTGGGGGATCGGCACTGAAGCACCTTGATGCTGCTGCTCTCTGTCATATAGCTTGACAGGCACAGCAGCAGTGATCGGCAGCAGAGAGTGGGGGAAAGGTGTGATACGCTGTGCCAGCAGTCTGGATGCCGGTGGTCAGAAGACTGACTGCCGCATCCTGATGGAGAGAATCCCAACAGGGGTTAGGTAAGTATACTTACCCTTACCCAATACCCCCTAACCCTTGCTACCCTGCAGCCTAACCCTCCCTGGGGGTACCTAAACCTAACCCCCCTCCCCGCAGCCTAATCCTAACCCTCCCCGGGGGTGCCTATACCTAACCCCCTTCCCCTCTCCTATGACCTAACACTAACAGTGCCTGAACATTTGGGGTACCAGGAGTTGGGATTCAGGGATCTGCATTTGGTCCGATATCAGCATTCCGGCGCCAGTCTTCTGCTTACGTGTCAGTATTCTGGGGACGGGACTCTGACTGCTGGTATCCCGACTGCATTCTGAGTGGGTATAGTACCTCTCCAGCAAGGAGCCTCCCTGCATTGCTGCCCTTGCCAAGTGCATTATGCCAACCCTGCCTACAGGGTCTGTAAATCAAATAAACGCTTTCCAGTATGTGTTTTGTGAGTTACTAATACCCATTTCACACCGCACAAATAACCCGGTATCGACCCGGTATATTGCCGGGTCAACGTGGGTCGGCGTGCGGTGTGAAAGGGGCATTGCCGAAATCGCGGGTCGTCTGACCTGGCAATTCAACCCAGGTATAAATCAGGGTCAGTGGCTGCGTAAATGGGCTCCTGGGTCGACGCGACCCGGGACCCATTTACTAGATAGGGAGAGGCGGCGCGGAGATGAGCTCATCTCCCAGCGCCGCCCCCCGACTCTGCCCACCCACTGCTATGGCAACCCGCCCGGCTTATTTCCGGGTCGGGGAAGCCAGCAGCAGCTGCCAATGCCGGATCCCACCTGCTTCCAATTCTCGGGTGGGATCCAGCATTGGCAGTGTGAAAGGGGTATTACTGTATGTGCTTCATCCTGTGTCAGGGATGCCAGGCTTCAAGCATACCCTCCAACATTTTACACATAAAAACTGGTACATATTAGGAAAGGGGACATGGTCACGGGTAAAGGGGACATGGCCACGCCCCCTTTCCTATACTTTCAATGGGAATTGCCCTTTTTGGCAGGTACAGACCATAAAAAAAATGTACTGTACCTGCCAGAAAGGTACAGTCAAAGGGTATGCTTCAAGGACACAAATCAGGCAGTTTACAGACAGAACACATATTGTAATTTTAATGGAAAAAACACTGGACCCCCTACACTGACAATATAAGTCATGATGTTTTCTAGCCTTATCATATAGGGGACTACACAGAGCTCTTACCTGCAGGAGCTGTATGCCGGAACCTCATAGCTGGAACCTCATAGCTGGCAGTGGACTGGAGAAAATTGTGGGCCGTGGGAGGGGCGGAGCCTGTGAGAGGGGGTGGGGCCTCTGCTTCTGGGTAGCTGCTGCTGCTGTACCAGGAAAAAAAAAAACATTTCCCACCTCTAAGGGGGGAAGGAGACCCAGGTACCAGGGAAATCGGCAACGAAGTGACTCCATACTGCTGTTCTGCAACAGCTGATCATTGCAGAGCAGGGTGAGCGCCTCCATGCATTGGTAACCACGCCCACCCCTTCCGGCCTCTCACAGTGCACACCCCGATCCAGTCCTTACTTGAAGCTCCCGTCCCACACTGATGACAGCTGAAGTGAAGAGCCGCCTCTGCAGGACTCTGACACCTATTGGCAGTGACGTCTCCCATGCAGGCCCCGCCGTCCGTCGTTTCTGGACTCACGCATGCGCAGTCCAAATTTTACGGAGGGACCCGCAAAAACCGTGAGTTAAACCAAGGTTTGCGGGGCAGCGGGAGACTCAGGGTAAAAACGGGAGCCTCCTGCTAAATGCGGGAGAGTCGGCAAGTCTGTCAAGTAGCCATCATAGAACTTTCGGTGTGGACTTCATTCAAACAAGTGATTTCATTATTTTTAGCCAATGGTTAGGATCCAAACTACAAAGAAATTGTCAGGGAAATGCTTAATAGTTACAGAAACCTTGGCTGCAATATGAGTTTAAAGATACATTTTTTGAATTCCCATATTGAGCATTTCCCGAATAATCTCGGAGACTACTGTGAAGAACAGGGTGAACAGTTCCACCAAGACGTTAAAGATGTAGAAAGAAGATACCAGGGTCGTTGGGACGTCAGCATGATGGCTGACTACTGCTGGATGATACACAGAGACGACACAGAAAAAAGCATAAGCGAAAAGCGACAAAACGAAGTTTGAAGACAATCAATAATTATGGTTTAGTTTCTATTGTTTGATTTTATTGTTATTTTATTATATAATTAAGACAAAAACACAGTGATATCACAATTAAACTTCTTGTTTTTCCTTAAAAATGTATGTAACCCCCTTATAGGTAAATGTGATGTGGTAATTTTTTTTTATATACTATTTCTTTATGTACACAGGAGTATAATTAAGAATATAAAAGTATTATTAAAAAGCTTTCAATACCTTAAATGTGTTATCAACAGCATCAGGTGATTGAGAGTATTTTTATTTATTACCAGTTATTTATATAGAGCACAGATATTCCACAGCACTTTACAGAGAATATTTGGCCATTCACATCAGTACCAGCTTGAAAAGTTTTTGGGTTAGGAATAGTGATGAGCGGGTTCGGTTCCTCGGAAACCGAACCCCCCCCGAACTTCATTTTACACGGGTCCGAGGCATACTCGGATTCTCCCATATGGCTCGGTTAACCCGAGCGCGCCCGAACGTCATCATCCCGCTGTCGGATTCTCGCGAGATTCGGATTCTATATAAGCAGCCTTGCGTCGCCGCCATTTTCACTCGTGCATTGGAAATGTTAGGGAGAGGACGTGGCTGGCGTTTATTAATGTTGATGCAAATATTTGTGCTTATTGCTTAATTGTGGGGACTGGGGAGCAGCTGTATTATATAGGAGGAGTACAGTGCAGAGTTTTGCTGACAGTGACCACCAGTATACGTTGTCTGCCTGAAAAACACTCCATATCTGTGCTCAGTGTGCTGCATATATCTGTGCTCACACTGCTTAATTGTGGGGACTGGGGAGCAGCTGTATTATATAGGAGGAGTACAGTGCAGAGTTTTGCTGACAGTGACCACCAGTATACGTTGTCTGCCTGAAAAACACTCCATATCTGTGCTCAGTGTGCTGCATATATCTGTGCTCACACTGCTTTATTGTGGGGACTGGGGACCACCAGTATATTATATAGGAGGAGTACAGTGCAGAGTTTTGCTGACAGTTACCACCAGTATACGTTGTCTGCCTGAAAAACACTCCATATCTGTGCTCAGTGTGCTGCATATATCTGTGCTCACACTGCTTTATTGTGGGGACTGGGGACCACCAGTATATTATATAGGAGGAGTACAGTGCAGAGTTTTGCTGACCAGTGACCACCAGTATACGTTGTCTGCCTGAAAAACACTCCATATCTGTGCTCAGTGTGCTGCATATATCTGTGCTCACACTGCTTTATTGTGGGGACTGGGGACCAGCAGCATTATATAGGAGGAGTACAGTGCAGAGTTTTGCTGACAGTGACCACCAGTATATATAGCAGTACGGTACAGAAGGCCACTGCTCTACCTACCTCTGTGTTGTCAAGTATACTATCCATCTAGATTCTATACCTGTGGTGCATTTTAGTTTTGCAGTTTGCTGACAGTGACCACCAGTATATATAGCAGTACGGTAAGGAAGGCCACTGCTCTACCTACCTCTGTGTCGTCAAGTATACTATCCATCCATACCTGTGGTGCATTTCAGTTGTGCGCAGTATATATAGTAGTAGGCTTTTGATACTGGCATATAATTCCACACATTAAAAAATGGAGAACAAAAATGTGGAGGTTAAAATAGGGAAAGATCAAGATCCACTTCCACCTCGTGCTGAAGCTGCTGCCACTAGTCATGGCCGAGACGATGAAATGCCATCAACATCGTCTGCCAAGGCCGATGCCCAATGTCATAGTAGAGAGCATGTAAAATCCAAAAAACAAAAGTTCAGTAAAATGACCCAAAAATCAAAATTGAAAGCGTCTGATGAGAAGCGTAAACTTGCCAATATGCCATTTACGGCACGGAGTGGCAAGGAACGGCTGAGGCCCTGGCCTATGTTCATGGCTAGAAGTTCAGATTCACATGAGGATGGAAGCACTCATCCTCTCGCTAGAAAACTGCAGTGCCACTCCTAGATGGGCCAGGTGTTTGTGTCGGCCACTTGTGTCGCTTAGCTTAGTCACACAGCGACCTTGGTGCGCCTCTTTTTTTCTTTGCATCATGTGCTGTTTGGGGACTATTTTTTTGAAGTGCCATCCTGCCTGACACTGCAGTGCCACTCCTAGATGGGCCAGGTGTTTGTGTCGGCCACTTGTGTCGCTTAGCTTAGCCATCCAGCGACCTCGGTGCAAATTTTAGGACTAAAAATAATATTGTGAGGTGTGAGGTGTTCAGAATAGACTGAAAATGAGTGGAAATTATGGTTATTGAGGTTAATAATACTATGGGATCAAAATGACCCCCAAATTCTATGATTTAAGCTGTTTTTGAGGGTTTTTTGTAAAAAAACACCCGAATCCAAAACACACACGAATTCGACAAAAAATTTTCAGGGAGGTTTTGGCAAAACGCGTCCGAATCCAAAACACGGCCGCGGAACCGAATCCAAAACCAAAACACAAAACCCGAAAAATTTCCGGTGCACATCTCTAGTTAGGAAAGGATACCTCCCGATCTATGTAATTCAGTGCCTGAAGGTAATAAGGCAGTGGGGCTTGGGAGTGGGGGAGCTAAGAGACCTTGGGAGGAGAGAGTTGGAAAAGAGGATCTTGCAAACCCACTTTCATGTTCCGCTGGCCTTGAGGGATTGTCCAGGGGATGTTTGTTCAGAGGGAATCTCTCTGATCAATTCAAAAAGAATTCCGTTAAAATTTAGGGACATTGCCTGGCTCTCCTTTCAAGGGAAGCTCTATGTTAGGGGGAACGTAAGATTTAGAAGTTCCAAGGATCGCAGGTGTCCGTGGGAGGAATGTCTGGGAGAAGAAGAGACCATGGACCACTTCTTTCTGCAGTGTCCCTTTAACATAGAAATTTATAAGGAAGTTTTAAGAACCTTGGGTATTCTTTGCCTATTGGGGCTGAGTTACCCGGAATGGGTCTATGGGACATTCAAAAGGTATGAGGCTTTTGAGTTGAGCACTATTTTCCTAGTTGCTCTAGCAGTTCGGTATCACGTATGGAATGCACCGTGTCAAGTATCTCTGAGGGGCAAAGTCCTTCCCTGTAGGGGGGTGGTAGCTTTAATTCTGCATGAGGTGAGGAGGATGATGGAGAGGGGGAGGTTAGACATCGTCGACTGGTCCCGCTTGCGGCACCAGTTGAATCCCTCTTAGTGGGTGTTGGATGACTTCCCTCTTTCCAGTCTATTGGCTGATACTGTTTTTGCACTTTCAAATCTTTTTAGGTTTGTATAACTATATTTTTGAGGATATGGTTTGCATGTATTGGATGGGCTATAAACATGCTCTATTATTTCCTTGTTTAGTGTTGGCAGTCTTGGTTTGAGAGGAGAGTGAGTGGGGATGTATGGGTGGATGAAAGGGAGTTGAAAGGGTATGATTGGGGATGAAAGTATCATGGTGATGGGAAAATGAATGGGTGGGAGTTTGGAGTTAAGTATGTGCTCCTGGAGACGGAAAGGGACAGGAGAAAGGAGGTTTAAAATAAAGATTACCTGGGAATTTAGAATCTAGAGGAGGATTCAGAAGGGAAGGGTTTAGGTGGAAAAAAGGGAGGAACTAAAGAAGTTGTTTTTGTTATTTGTTTATGTATAATTTTATGATTATGTGGAATATGTAAAAGTTTTGGTTTGGTTTGTTTCATGTTCAGAACTACATATGGAATATGTTATTACCTTATTATTTATTTGACATTGTAAAAATGTAAATATGTGGTAGCAAATTTAAATAAAAAACATTCCCTGCCCCAGTGAATCACTATTTGGGCCCAGTTGGGCACTATTAGAAGTTGTCATGCCACTTGGCATTTTCAGGGGATGTGCCATCATTGGTGGATTCTGTACTTTCCACAAGTTTGTATGAAGTTTGCCCGTCTTATTGAAAAATTTAAATAATTTGTGATTTTTGTTAAAAGAATGAGAGGCTTCTGTTTTTGTAAAACAAATCTGTTGCAATGTCTTTTAGCTGTAATGTAAGCCCTTTTAGCGTTCGTGTTAGGCTGAGATTTGTATTTTTTATAGGTCTCTGTTAAACTCTGTTAGGTATTGAAATAGTCCAAATCTGTAGGGAGGATCACTCACACCAAGGCGTTAACAGACAATTCAACAATTTCAACTTTTGAAACTATGGGTAACGGATAATAACATGTAATCAATTCTGGATAGAGTCCCATGTGCTGCTGAAAAGCAGGTAAATTCTTTATCCACCGGGTGGCATGCCCTCTACAAATCTAATCATTGTAATCGCCTAAGAAAAACAGGGATACCAATTTTACAGAACTTGCTACTACCCTTATTAGGAAACTGTTTATCTAATTGTAAAGAGGTTATCAAGTTAAAATCACCACAAACAATAAGCAGAATATAATTATACTAGGTGATTCATCGCGCCCTACGGGCGCTCTTCACACCGTCGTTAGGGGCTACGCCCCGTTAACCTCTGCACGCCTTTGAACATACGCTGGGCGGTAGATAACAGAATCAGAAACGCAGGGCAGTATAGAGGGCATACAGAAATGGGTTCCGGTTGAGATAAGATAGAGAGGCGTAGGGGGAGAGAAAGGGAATGTACAGAAACGCTGTGCGATCGGTAAAGGATAGGGAGAGGCAGGGTGGTAGGGAGAGGATAAAGAGAGGGAAGGTGTTAGACAGAAAATACCGTTGCAAGGGGCTACGATCCATTGTCCCCTGCACGGGCTTCAGCTGTGCTATAATTGTTATTATATGGAGTATTACCTGTTTTTTTTTTTATGGCAGTGGGTAAATATTGTAAGGGGGGAGGGCGTGCGATTGTCAAGGGGGCGTAGGCCTTTGTGAGGGCGTGCAGAGTGGCCGCAGGGCACAATGAATAACATAGTGTAGAGTGTAGTATATATTGCTAGTGTCTGCATTATGAAGTACCAGATGAGTAACAGCAATGCACTGTAGATAAGATACGAAGGTGCTGTGGCCACAGGTAGCAGAGCCGCTTATACACACAATGGCCACAGGTAGCAAAGCCGCTTATACACTCAATACCCACAGGTAGCAGAACCGCTTATACACACAATGGCCACAGGTAGCAGAGCCGCTTATACACACAGTGGCCACAGGTAGCAGAGCCGCTTATACACACAATACCCACAGGGGTCAGAGGCGCTTATACACACAGTGCCCACAGATAGCAGAACCGCTTATACACAGAATACCCACAGGTAGCAGAACCGCTTATACACACAATACCCACAGGGGGCAGAGGCGCTTATACACACAGTGCCCACAGATAGCAGAGCCGCTTATACACACAATACCCACAGGTAGCAGAACCGCTTATACACACAATACCCACAGGTAGCAGAACCGCTTATACACACAATACCCACAGGGGGCAGAGGCGCTTATACACACAGTGCCCACAGGTAGCAGAGCCGCTTATACACACAATACCCACAGGGGGCAGAGGCGCTTATACACACAGTGCCCACAGGTAGCAGAGGGGCTTATACACACAGTGCCCACAGGTAGCAGAGGCGCTTATACACACAATACCCACAGGTAGCAGAGCCGCTTATACACACAATGGCCACAGGTAGCAGAGCCGCTTATACACACAATACCCACAGGTAGCAGAGGCGCTTATACACACAGTGGCCACAGGTAGCAGAGCCGCTTATACACACAATGCCCACAGGTAGCAGAGCCGCTTATACACACAATACCCACAGGTAGCAGAACCGCTTATACACACAATACCCACAGGTAGCAGAGCCACTTATACACACATTACCCACAGGTAGCAGAACCGCTTATACGCACAATACCCACAGGGGCAGAGGCGCTTATACACACAGTGACCACAGGTAGCAGAGGGGCTTATACACACAATGGGCACAGGTAGCAGAGCCACATGTACACACATTACCCACAGGTAGCAGAACCGCTTATACACACAATACCCACAGGGGGCAGAGACGCTTATACACACAGTGCCCACAGCTAGCTGAGCCGCTTATACACACAATACCCCCAGGTAGCAGAGGCGCTTATACACAGTGCCCACAGGTAGCAGAGGTGCTTATACACACAATGGGCACAGGTAGCAGAGCCACGTGTACACACAATACCCACAGGTAGCAGAGCGGCTTATACACACAATACCCACAGGTAGCAAAGCCGCTTATACACACAGTGACCACAGGTAGCAGAGCCGCTTATACACACAGTGTGCACAGGTAGCAGCGCCACTTATACACAATGGGCACAGGTAGCAGTGTTGCTTATACACATAATGGCCACAGTATTAGTGTTTCTAATTAATCCAATGTCCATTGCTAGCAACTATACTCACAAAAGTTTGGGGGGTTTGGAAAGGGGGTGGGTTCAGTGAGGTTCCTATCCGTGGGAATCACTTGTAGCGGCTGTGGATGGTGATTCGAGGTGCTACGTGTGGTGGAGGGTTGGGTGTGGGAGGGGGTCCAGAGGTGTTGTGGGTGGCGGAGGGGTGGGTGCAGGGGCATGGATGGCGTAAAGGGTGCAGAGGTCCTGTGGGTGGGGGAGGTGTAGAGGGGGCGCGGATGGGGAGTGTAGTTGCTGTTGGTGGGGGAGGGGTGGGGGAGGGGGACTGTGGATGAAGGAGGGGGTATGGAGGTGATGTGTGTGTGGGAGGGGCGATGTAGGGGTGTGCGTTTGGAGGTGCAGGGGTGGTGAGGTTAGGTGATGGGTTCCAGAAGTGCTGTGCTTGGGGGAGGTGTGGGATGGCACGGATGGGGGATGTAGATGTTGTGGATGGGGGAGGGGTGGATGCGGGGGAGCTGTGGATGGGGGAGGGAGTCCGGAGGTGGTTCGGGTGGTGGTCCAGAGGTGTTGCGGGTGGGGGAGGGGCAGGTGTGGGAGGTCCGCAGATGTGGAGGGTGCCTGTAGATAATGCGGGCGGGTAGGTGCTGTGGTTGTGGGAGTGGCGGGGGTGTTGCGGGTGGGGTACGTGATCTGGATGGGGTAGGTGATGTGGATGTGCGGTAGCTAGGGGAGGGGCGGGGATGGCACGGATAGGGGAGGGGGTCCGTGGGCGCTGTGGATGAGTGAGTGGTGGGTGTGGGGTTACGGCGGTTGTAGTGGGCCAGGTGTGCTGCTGCAGTGGGTGGGGGAGGGTGCCCGTGCAGGGATACCGCAGTTGGGGTAGGGCGGTTGGTGCAGCTGCGGCGGGTAGGGGAGGGGCAGGGGAGGGGGTGTGGCGGTGGGGAAGGGGCGGGTGTGAGGATGCTGCGGGTGGGTTGGGGGGGGCGGGAGGGGGTGTGGATGGGGTCTGTAGATGCTGGTGGTGGAGGGGCAGGTGCAGGAGGCTGTGGATGAAGGAGGGGGTCTGGAGGTGCTGTGTGTGGGGGAGGGGCGATGTAGGGGGAGTTGGGGTTGCAGAGCGGGAGGTTGGGTGATGGTTTGTAGAAGTGCTGGGGGTGGGGGAGGTGTCTGTACATGATGGGGGTGGGGGAGGTGCTGTGGGTGGGGGACAGGTGCGGAGGGGGGGCAGGGGCTGGAGCAGTGGTGGTGCAGTTGGGTGGTGGGAGGCAGCTGCTGGGGTTCCGAGGGTTGGGGAGATGGTGCGGGTGGGGGAGGGGTGGGTGCAGGAGGGGTGGGTGCAGGATGGGGCAGTTGCGGTGGTGGTGCGGGTTGGGTGAAGGGTGCAGCAGGGGGGAGAGGTGGGTATGGGGGAGGGGCAGGGTTGCAGCGGGTGGGGGAGGGGCGGGGGGTGCTGCAGGTGTGGGAGCTACGGGTGGGGGCGTGAGTGCCGCGGGTGGGAGCGGATGTGGGGGATGCATTGGGTGCCGCAGGGGGGGCCAGTGGGTGTTGGTGCTGTGGGTGGGGGAGGGGGCAGAGTGCCACGGGTGGTGCGGGTGTTGGTGCTGCGGGTGGGGGAGGGGGTGGAGTGCCACGGGTGGTGGGTGGATGCGGTGGGTGTCGCTGGTGTTGGTGCTGCGGGTGGGAGTGTCGCGGTTGGGGGGCGAATGCGGTTGGTTTGCCTCGGGTGTTGGTGCTACCGGTGGGGGAGGGGGCGGGAGTTCCGCGGGTGGGTGGCGCGGGTGTTTGTGCTCTGGGTGGGGGAGGGGACGGGAGTGCCGCGGGTGATGGGTGGATGCGGCGGGTGTTTGTGCTACGGGTGGGGACGGGAGCAGTGGCGCCACAACGTGGGTGCGGGCCGCACCCGGGTGTTACCCTCTGAGGGGTGACACCAAAGTGCCGGCTCCTGTCACAGTGCAGAAGCCAGCACTGCCCCGACCCACAATGTGCCGAAAACGGGGGGTCGGGACGCGAAGCCACGCCCCCTTCCGCGAAGTCACGCCCCCTTTTCACCCGCGACCGCGGGTAAGTGACGGGTGGATGCCGCGGGTGGGAGGCAGATGCGGGTGGTTGCCGCGGGTGGGAGGGGGGGCGAGTTGTGCCGAAAACGGGGGTCGGGACGCGAAGTCACGCCCCCTTCCGCGAAGCCACGCCCCATTTTTACCCGCGACTGCGGGTAAGTGACGGGTGGATGCCGCGGGTGGGGGGCAGATGCGGGTGGTTGCCGCGGGTGGGAGGGGGGGCGAGTTGTGCCGAAAACGGGGGTCGGGACGCGAAGCCACGCCCCTTCCGTGAAGCCACGCCCCCTTTTCACCCGCGACCGCGGGTAAGTGACGGGTGGATGCCGCGGGTGGGAGAGGGAGCGAGAGCAGCTGCCAGTGCTCAGCATGTCCCCCTGAACTCTGCAGCAGCCGCTAGTCTGTGAGGCGGGTAGTGTGAGTTCCGCTCACAGTCAGTGGCTGCGGTGTCACCAGAGAGAGTGTATGGGGAGAAGGGAGACAGGGGACTGGGCGGAGAGAGGGAGGGGACTGTTCCTGGCCAGATCTGTGCCTGTGACTCCGCCCAGCGTTACGGGCACAGAGTCACAGACTTGGGCAAATATATAGGAGAAGTTTGTAGATCTGCCAAAATAAAAAATGTAAAAAAGATTTTAGAGTAGGTTTTTGGTGCAAACATATTACACACATGATAACGCTGGTGTGCAATTATTACTCCACAAAGTAATGATAAATCTTCAGAGTCAATTTTAGTTGAGAGTAAATCTACAGAGACATGATGTTTTACCAAGATTGCCACAGCTCTCTTTTTGGAGGAGAAGGGGACAGAGGCTAATACACTCCACTGCATCACATTAAGTTTCAGTGTTTCTTGAGAGGTCAGATGTGTATCTTGTAAGAATGCTATATCCAATTTAATTTTGTTTAAATACAATAATATCTTTTTGGATTTCTGGGGAGAATTTATACCTCCCACATTTCAGGATCCTAATCGGAGATCTGCCATAACATTATATCAGTATATATGAGACTAATGAAATGAAAGTCTTCATGTAAATTCCACCATGGGTCTGCAGCAAATCTCACCTAGTTGCAATTAAGACAGGGATGAATGGGAAGGAGTTTAAGGGTAGTACATAAACTGGGATAAGAAAACATCATACATAGTAAAACAAAGACAAAAGTATATAATAAATCCTTGGGAATATAATCCCAACCAACTAATAATCACTGACTTCTTGAGAAGAAAAGAAGTAGTGTGTAAAACACAGTAAAACCTGAAGACTTGCTCCACACACACCAAACTTAAGCACAAATACAATTATACAAGACCTCATTGAAATACATACAACCATAACCAGGAGGACCATTAAAGATCAGAATCTAGTAAATCAGAGTAATAAACATAACCATAATATGGAGATATAAATAAGGCAAATGGACATATCATTCCACATCATTAAAGCAATTCCATACATACAGTATATCTAGGGTCAAACTCCCACTAGAAGATAATCTGTCAAAAAAAAACAATGTTTGTAAAGTAAATCAGAAAATAGTATAATAAAATTAATCCAAATTTAATCCTCAACAGCAGGATTATGATTTGTGTTGCTTCTGTTTCTTCAGATAAATACGCCTTAGCATCATCCACTGTATTGAAATCGGCATAGGAGGACCCATTATATATCTGTAGATGTGCCAGGTATAGCAAGGCAAGCTTCTTTCCTTGCTGGATCAATTGGGTACGCAAGTGGGAAAACTCTTTTCTAGCTTTCATCAGCTCAACCAAATAATCTTGGAATAAAAATATTTTATTCCCTTCCCAGGGCAGATTACGGTTTTTATGGGAAGTGATCCATATGGTTTCTTTATTCAAGTAATTCAGACTTTTGAATAACACCAGTCTCGGTCAGGAGCTCTGCGGTGTGTGCTGCAGCACAACACGGTGTGCTCGTTCATTTACCATATCTCTGCATGTATATTGTATTTGTAGTAAGGCTGACAACGTAGTAAATAAAGTCCATCAGCGTGGCCTCTTTCACCATTTCAGGGAGTACTACTATCCGTAGATTATTCCTCCGGGACCGCTTTTCTAGATCAACAAGTTTATTCCATATTTGATTCTTAGCTTTATCCTGCTTAACTTGAGATTTTTGTAATTGTTATATATCAGTAAATAAAGAACCTATTCTGTGATCAGTATCTTGCATCCTTTTAGTGAGCTTTGCAAACTGGCTAGTTATACTATCAGTCTGTGTAGCCAGGAGGGGTCCTATAGCTTCCCTAATGGCAACTACTGTATCCCAAAAACTGTCAGGGTGTATCTGGGACTAGCAGCACCTTATCTGGTGTAGATGGAGTAGACGGAGATCTAAAGGGGTCTCCCAAACCTGCTTCCTGTAAAACCTGATCCTCACGTCTATGTTCAGGTGAGGAGGGTGCCGAATGTCCCATAGATTTATCATCTGGCACCTTCTTGGCGCCATCCCCTCTGCAGCTCTGTTGGCTCATGACTTGCTGTTTGCAGGTCATGGAGAGCAGTCGGAATCTCTCCGTGCAGCGGGTGTGTGGCTCTGAGTTGCGGCGTGGGTCTTGGCTGCAATGTGGAAGCCTGTGGTGGCTGTGAGCAGTGTGAGTTAGGAGTGTGGGGACCAGAAACAGAAGTCCCATGAATGTTTCTATTTAATTGGACTTCGTACAATTAACAAGTTATTACACTGTAGATTAAAATCTCCTTTTAAATACTTTTTGCACTAGATGTTATATTCTTTTTTTCCTCCATGCTGCCTGAAAGAAATATTTTTTATATGATGCAGACCACCACATGAAAGGAGGATCTATAGTTGATACTGTATTCAGATGGAGCCACGCGTATAGGCACACCATGGTTTATTAGCATAAACCCTTCATCTATTGTTCTCAGCTGCAATACAATACAGAGAGAACAATACATCAGGGGATTAAGTCATTACAGCAGGAGATTAAGTCCGACTGCCCTCGCTCAATTAATCCTATTAAAGGCCAAGATGAAGATGGCTCCAGCTGTAGGTCAGGGTCATTTCTGTTTAGACGCTATGCTTTGTGTGACAAAGGGCAGAATATGTTGTAGTTATGTTATGTGGTATGTACATGAAATGTAAAGTGAAAAGGAAACTACAGTGTGTGCAGACTACACGTCTGCATTATGAACCAGTGAGATCGCCGTGAATGCATGAGCCAAAGTGCCAACTACAAGATATAAGTGTGAACTGGGTGAAAACACAAATGAAAAGAAGGAAAAGGAACAGACAAAGAGAAGGAAAGGACCAAATAAACTCAAGATAATGGACCCCTGAACAAACTCAATAATTTTATCTAAAGATGTTCCATGAAATCTTCTCATTTAAACCATGAGGGGTGGATGTGTTTAACTTGTAGATCCACCGGGCCTCCACAAGGTCACATGATCAAGTAGATGATAAAAGAAGAAGTACATGTCAGCACATGTTTAATATTAAATCACTGATCAGTTTTAGGATGTTTAAATGAAGAACCTGTAATCATATTGCTGCATGTTGTGCACCCTAGGCACTTGTAACATCCGGGCGCTGTTGTCAAAAAGTTTTTTGCACTTTGTGGGGAAGAAAAGTTAGTAACATCTGTATGTACAATGACATCTTGTCACAACTGAGGGCTGAGGCTGACCTAGGGAAGCCTCAGGTGTAGGGGCAGATGTGTATTTGAACCGGGATGGTTGAATAGGGTTCTTAGACATGCAGAGGATTAGGCACCAAAGCCCAAAGGCGTGACGAAGACAATGTGGTAAAATAAAGTCTGTTTATTAAACACATAGTTCGTATACACTTAGGCAATTCAGGTAATTCAACTGTAGATTGTGCAATGATAACAACAGTACAGTTCCTTTAGCGCAGTGGTAGAAAGATACTGTGGCAATATAGAATGAGTTGGTAATAAAGTCTCTGCAAGACCCGGAGATGTAATGTCCGTTTGCCACAGCTAACCACTGTAGAGTGGAATAAGCAGGTACTGACCAACATATGATACTTTGAAAGCTGGAGTTGAGATAGATGCACGGAGGTTGAGAAGAACACAGGAGAACTGCCGGGGATGCCGGATGGAACCGGTCCAGACGGAAAGGTGTAACGGAACTCACAGATGATGTTAGAGTCCGATGGTGAGTACTGATGGTGAACTGTGGTTTGATGTTGAGAAACAGCTGACAGATGGAACTATGCTGGAACACCGCAAGGGACGGATAGCGATACTGGAGCACTGCTGAGAGTTGGAGGTGGTGCAGGAACACCGCTGAGAGCTGAAGTGATACAGGAGCACCGCTGGAAGCTGAAGGCGATACTGGGAAGCCGGTGAGAGCTGGAAGCCGGTGAAGAATTACTGTAGCCTTCGGGAAATTATGTAGATACACCAATGATAATTAGGAGTGATGTTGGAACACCGCTGGAAGGTGGAAGCGATACTGGACAATGCTGGAAGCTGGATGCCGGTGATGAATCACTGCAGATCACAGGGGACAGTGTAGGAACACTGCTGGAGTCAGGCAGCACCGCAGGATGGAAACTGGTGCGGGGTCTCTTTAAGTGGAGCAAGGTCACAGGAGCTGGAATACCTGGAAGCACATGCTGGAACAACCACAGACAGGAGAGACATGTATCACTGGGAAAGACAACCAAAGCACTGACGATTAGGCAGCCTTGATGTAGCCTTGGTATATTTATATATGGTATATTTATACCAGCTGGGAAGCAGGTACTGGCTGAGCAATCAGGCAGAGTCCAGAGCACAGCGGATAGGCTGTGAAGTAACATGTGATGAATCCAAACATGGCTGCACCCATGTTTGGTTCTGGAGGAAACGTCTGTTTGAGCTAACATGTGGGAATCTGTAGTAATGGAGGTGGAGGCCGCGGAGGGCAGGAGACGCCATTCACTGTGACAGAAGGAATTTGCTGTGTAGATGCCATGACAGTGCTGCCGGGATCACTGAGGGGAGACTGGAACGCTGGGCCAGTCTCAGGAGGCACTTTGAAGGTAAAAAGTGGTGACTAATTACCCGGATCGTGACAGCACCCCCCCCCCTTCCCTTTATGGTGGCCCCAGGACACCTCTTAGGCTTATGAGGAAATTTGGCATGGAAAGCTTGGACCAACTTAGGAGCATGGACATCCGAAGCATTTGTCCAGGAGCGTTCTTCCGGCCTGTAGCCCTTCCAATCGATCAGGTACTGGAGGTGACCATACCGAAAGCATGAGTCCAGAATCTTGGTGACCTCATACTCGACACAACATTGGGGTAAATTTACTAAGATGGGTGTTCTATTTAAGATGGGATGTTGCCCATAGCAACCAATCAGATTCTACTTCTCATTTATCTAGCACCTTCTAGAAGATAATACCTGGAATCTGATTGGTTGCTATGGGCAACATCTTATTTTAAATAGAACTCCCATCTTAGTAAATTGACACCATTGAGTCTGAACCTTGGGTGCTGTGGGAAGCCTGAGTGAAAATGATTCAGGACCACCGGCTTGAGGAGAAAGATGTGAAATGTCCTAGGGATTTTTAGGAATGGAGGCAACTTGAGTCTATAGGCGACAGGATTGACGACTTGTTCGATCTGGAAGGGCCAGATATAACGAGGAGCAAACTTCATACTTGGAACCTTCAGTCTCAGATTTTTAGTAGACAGCCAGACACGATCCCCTGGTTTGAGGGCAGGAATTGCCTTATGCTTCTTGTCCGCAAACTTCTTGTATCTCGAGGAAGCTTTCACGAGAGCTGACCGGATATTCTTCCAGTTTTGAGAAAACTGATGGAGCATGAGGTCAGCTGCTGGTACTGATGTTGCTGGAAGCATTTGGAACTCAGGGACTTTGGGATGGAACCCATAGTTGGCAAAGAAAGGCGTGGAAGAAGATGAAAAATTATACTGGTTGTTGTGACAAAATTCGGCCCATGGAAGAAGATGAACCCAGTCATCTTGAGAAGAGGATCCATAAATTCAGAGGAAGGCCTCCAAGTCCTGATTCACCCTTTCGGTTTGCCCATTGATTTCGGGGTGATAGGCAGTAGAAAACTTAAATTTGACTTGGAGAGCCGAACACAGATTTCGCCAAAATTTGGCTACAAACTGGACTACTCTATCGGAGATAATTTCTTCAGGAAGACCGTGTAATCTGAAAATCTCTTAAATGAAGACTTGAGCCAGCTTGGAAGCTGATGGAAGACCGGAGAGAGGGATGAAGTGAGCCATCTTGGTGAACCGGTCAACTACCACCCAGATGGTATTGAATTTATTGCATTCAGGGAGATCGGTAATAAAGTCCATTGATAAATAGGTCCATGGACGGTGGGGAATAGACAGAGGCACCAGTTGTCCAGCGGGCGACTGGCGTGGTACCTTATGCTGGGCACACTTGGGGCAGGATGCAATAAACTCTGTGACGTCCTTTTTTAGGGTCGCCCACTAGTATGATCTGGAAATGAACTCATAGGTTTTCTGAAAACCTGTATGTCCGGCGAAGCAAGAAGAATGTGCCCATTGCAAGAGCTTCTTTCTGATAGACGGTTTTACGAGGCTTTTCCCTGGCGGAGGCATAGAGTCCATTTCCATGGCAGAGAATGCCACTGGATCGATAATGGGATGCTTACCAGTGGATTCTGACTCATTTTCTTACTCCCAGGAGCGAGAAAGAGCATCAGCCTTATGATTCTGTGACCCAGGACAAAACGAGAGCTTAAAGTTGAACATGGAAAATAAGAGTGCCCACCTGGCTTGACGAGGATTGAGGCATTGAGCGGCTTTCAAGTACAAGAGATTCTTGTGGTCTTTCAGGATGGTGATACACAGTGCCTCACCTGGCTAACTTTTCCGCACATGTCTGATCAAAACTCACCAAATTTCCAGGAGTTTATACTGCTGCACCTGTGTATAATGCCCAGATGTACGTTTTGCATCATATATTGCATGTAAATCTAGCTCTGGTGCTAGCCAGCGCCTCCTGAGCTATTTAGCTCACCGCACCTCCCTGCGGTGATAGTATGAGAGGCTCCCTCCAGTAAATATCTCCATTCTTTGAGGGCGAGCTTGATGGCTAGGAGTTCTTGGTCACCAATGGCATAGTTGCTCTCAGCAGGAGAGAACTTCAGTGAGAAAAAGCCACAGGGATGCAAGTGGCCATCATTGGCTCTTTGAGATAAAACTGCACCAACCCCTACCGAAGAGGCATCCACCTCCAAGGTGAAAGGAAAGCTGGTATCAGGCTGTTTCAGTACTGGAGCAGAGACGAACTTCTGTTTAAGAAGATGAAAGGCTTGGGTGGCCTCTTCCGATCACTTGGAGGGATTGGCACCTTTCCGTGTGAGAGCGGTGATTGGTGCCACGATAGTAGAGAATCCCCGAATGAACCTCCTGTTGTAGTTGGCGAAACCCAGGAATCTTTGAACACCTTTGAGTGTCGTGGGTATAGGCCAATCACGGATAGCCTGGAGTTTCTCAGGATCCATCTCAAAACCGTAACCGGACACGATGTATACTAGAAACAGAATTGACTTGACCTCGAAGACACACTTCTCTAATTTGCAATAGAGATGATTGGCACGGAGACGGGACAGGACTTCCTTAACCCAGTAGCAATGTTCCTTCAGATCATTGGCGAAGATGAGAATTAGAGAGGAGCGGGTTCGGTTTCTCTGAATCCGAACCCGCCAGAACTTCATGTTTTTTTTCACGGGTCCGAGCGACTCGGATCTTCCCGCCTTGCTCGGTTAACCCGAGCGCGCCCGAACGTCATCATGACGCTGTCGGATTCTCGCGAGGCTCGGATTCTATCGCGAGACTCGGATTCTATATAAGGAGCCGCGCGTCGCCGCCATTTTCACACGTGCATTGAGATTGATAGGGAGAGGACGTGGCTGGCGTCCTCTCCGTTTAGAATTAGAATAGATTAGAGAGACACTTGATTTACTAATTTTGGGGAGCATTAGGAGTACTCAGTAGTGTACAGTGCAGAGTTTTGCTGATAGTGACCAGTGACCACCACTTTTATTTATAATCCGTTCTCTGCCTGAAAAAAGCGATACACAGCACACAGTGACTCAGTCACATACCATATCTGTGTGCACTGCTCAGGCTCAGGCCAGTGTGCTGCATCATCTATTATCTATATATAATATTATATATATCTGTCTGACTGCTCAGCTCACACAGCTTATAATTGTGGGGGAGACTGGGGAGCACTACTGCAGTGCCAGTTATAGGTTATAGCAGGAGCCAGGAGTACATAATATAATCCGTTCTCTGCCTGAAAAAAGCGATACACAGCACACAGTGACTCAGTCACATACCATATCTGTGTGCACTGCTCAGGCTCAGGCCAGTGTGCTGCATCATCTATTATCTATATATAATATTATATATATCTGTCTGACTGCTCAGCTCACACAGCTTATAATTGTGGGGGAGACTGGGGAGCACTACTGCAGTGCCAGTTATAGGTTATAGCAGGAGCCAGGAGTACATAATATATTATATAGTGAGTGACCACCAGACACACAGTGCAGTTTATTTAATATATCCGTTCTCTGCCTGAAAAAAGCGATACACACAGTGACTCAGTCAGTCACATACCATATCTGTGTGCACTGCTCAGGCTCAGGCCAGTGTGCTGCATCATCTATATATATTATATATCTGTCTGACTGCTCAGCTCACACAGCTTATAATTGTGGGGGAGACTGGGGAGCACTACTGCAGTGCCAGTTATAGGTTATAGCAGGAGCCAGGAGTACATAATATTATATTAAAATTAAACAGTGCACACTTTTGCTGCAGGAGTGCCACTGCCAGTGTGACTAGTGACCAGTGACCTGACCACCAGTATATAATATTAGTAGTATACTATCTCTTTATCAACCAGTCTATATTAGCAGCAGACACAGTACAGTGCGGTAGTTCACGGCTGTGGCTACCTCTGTGTCGGCACTCGGCAGCCCGTCCATAATTGTATATACCACCTAACCGTGGTTTTTTTTTCTTTCTTTATACATACATACTAGTTACGAGTATACTATCTCTTTATCAACCAGTCTATATATTAGCAGCAGACACAGTACAGTGCGGTAGTTCACGGCTGTGGCTACCTCTGTGTCGGCACTCGGCAGCCCGTCCATAATTGTATATACCACCTAACCGTGGTTTTTTTTTCTTTCTTTATACATACATACTAGTTAC
Organism: Pseudophryne corroboree; assembly: GCF_028390025.1. Classification (NCBI taxonomy): domain Eukaryota; kingdom Metazoa; phylum Chordata; class Amphibia; order Anura; family Myobatrachidae; genus Pseudophryne; species Pseudophryne corroboree. Next base: position 531,604,012 of record NC_086448.1, read on the forward strand.
GAGTATACTATCTCTTTATCAACCAGTCTATATATTAGCAGCAGACACAGTACAGTGCGGTAGTTCACGGCTGTGGCTACCTCTGTGTCGGCACTCGGCAGCCCGTCCATAATTGTATATACCACCTAACCGTGGTTTTTTTTTCTTTCTTTATACATACATACTAGTTACGAGTATACTATCTCTTTATCAACCAGTCTATATATTAGCAGCAGACACAGTACAGTGCGGTAGTTCACGGCTGTGGCTACCTCTGTGTCGGCACTCGGCAGCCCGTCCATAATTGTATATACCACCTAACCGTGGTTTTTTTTTCTTTCTTTATACATACATACTAGTTACGAGTATACTATCTCTTTATCAACCAGTCTATATATTAGCAGCAGACACAGTACAGTGCGGTAGTTCACGGCTGTGGCTACCTCTGTGTCGGCACTCGGCAGCCCGTCCATAATTGTATATACCACCTAACCGTGGTTTTTTTTCTTTCTTTATACATACATACTAGTTACGAGTATACTATCTCTTTATCAACCAGTCTATATATTAGCAGCAGACACAGTACAGTGCGGTAGTTCACGGCTGTGGCTACCTCTGTGTCGGCACTCGGCAGCCCGTCCATAATTGTATATACCACCTAACCGTGGTTTTTTTTTCTTTCTTTATACATACATACTAGTTACGAGTATACTATCTCTTTATCAACCAGTCTATATATTAGCAGCAGACACAGTACAGTGCGGTAGTTCACGGCTGTGGCTACCTCTGTGTCGGCACTCGGCAGCCCGTCCATAATTGTATATACCACCTAACCGTGGTTTTTTTTTCTTTCTTTATACATACATACTAGTTACGAGTATACTATCTCTTTATCAACCAGTCTATATATTAGCAGCAGACACAGTACAGTGCGGTAGTTCACGGCTGTGGCTACCTCTGTGTCGGCACTCGGCAGCCCGTCCATAATTGTATATACCACCTAACCGTGGTTTTTTTTTCTTTCTTTATACATACATACTAGTTACGAGTATACTATCTCTTTATCAACCAGTCTATATTAGCAGCAGACACAGTACAGTGCGGTAGTTCACGGCTGTGGCTACCTCTGTGTCGGCACTCGGCAGCCCGTCCATAATTGTATACTAGTATCCAATCCATCCATCTCCATTGTTTACCTGAGGTGCCTTTTAGTTGTGCCTATTAAAATATGGAGAACAAAAATGTTGAGGTTCCAAAATTAGGGAAAGATCAAGATCCACTTCCACCTCGTGCTGAAGCTGCTGCCACTAGTCATGGCCGAGACGATGAAATGCCAGCAACGTCGTCTGCCAAGGCCGATGCCCAATGGCATAGTACAGAGCATGTCAAAACCAAAACACCAAATATCAGTAAAAAAAGGACTCCAAAACCTAAAATAAAATTGTCGGAGGAGAAGCGTAAACTTGCCAATATGCCATTTACCACACGGAGTGGCAAGGAACGGCTGAGGCCCTGGCCTATGTTCATGGCTAGTGGTTCAGCTTCACATGAGGATGGAAGCACTCAGCCTCTCGCTAGAAAACTGAAAAGACTCAAGCTGGCAAAAGGCAAAGCACCGCAAAGAACTGTGCGTTCTTTGAAATCCCAAATCCACAAGGAGAGTCCAATTGTGTCGGTTGCGATGCCTGACCTTCCCAACACTGGACGTGAAGAGCATGCGCCTTCCACCATTTGCACGCCCCCTGCAAGTGCTGGAAGGAGCACCCGCAGTCCAGTTCCTGATAGTCAGATTGAAGATGTCAGTGTTGAAGTACACCAGGATGAGGAGGATATGGGTGTTGCTGGCGCTGGGGAGGAAATTGACCAGGAGGATTCTGATGGTGAGGTGGTTTGTTTAAGTCAGGCACCCGGGGAGACACCTGTTGTCCGTGGGAGGAATATGGCCGTTGACATGCCAGGTGAAAATACCAAAAAAATCAGCTCTTCGGTGTGGAGGTATTTCACCAGAAATGCGGACAACAGGTGTCAAGCCGTGTGTTCCCTTTGTCAAGCTGTAATAAGTAGGGGTAAGGACGTTAACCACCTCGGAACATCCTCCCTTATACGTCACCTGCAGCGCATTCATAATAAGTCAGTGACAAGTTCAAAAACTTTGGGTGACAGCGGAAGCAGTCCACTGACCAGTAAATCCCTTCCTCTTGTAACCAAGCTCACGCAAACCACCCCACCAACTCCCTCAGTGTCAATTTCCTCCTTCCCCAGGAATGCCAATAGTCCTGCAGGCCATGTCACTGGCAATTCTGACGAGTCCTCTCCTGCCTGGGATTCCTCCGATGCATCCTTGCGTGTAACGCCTACTGCTGCTGGCGCTGCTGTTGTTGCCGCTGGGAGTCGATGGTCATCCCAGAGGGGAAGTCGTAAGCCCACTTGTACTACTTCCAGTAAGCAATTGACTGTTCAACAGTCCTTTGCGAGGAAGATGAAATATCACAGCAGTCATCCTACTGCAAAGCGGATAACTGAGGCCTTGGCATCCTGGGTGGTGAGAAACGTGGTTCCGGTATCCATCATTACTGCAGAGCCAACTAGAGACTTGTTGGAGGTACTGTGTCCCCGGTACCAAATACCATCTAGGTTCCATTTCTCTAGGCAGGCGATACCGAAAATGTACACAGACCTCAGAAAAAGAGTCACCAGTGTCCTAAAAAATGCAGCTGTACCCAATGTCCACTTAACCACGGACATGTGGACAAGTGGAGCAGGGCAGGGTCAGGACTATATGACTGTGACAGCCCACTGGGTAGATGTATGGACTCCCGCCGCAAGAACAGCAGCGGCGGCACCAGTAGCAGCATCTCGCAAACGCCAACTCTTTCCTAGGCAGGCTACGCTTTGTATCACCGCTTTCCAGAATACGCACACAGCTGAAAACCTCTTACGGCAACTGAGGAAGATCATCGCGGAATGGCTTACCCCAATTGGACTCTCCTGTGGATTTGTGGCATCGGACAACGCCAGCAATATTGTGTGTGCATTAAATCTGGGCCAATTCCAGCACGTCCCATGTTTTGCACATACCTTGAATTTGGTGGTGCAGAATTTTTTAAAAAAACGACAGGGGCGTGCAAGAGATGCTGTCGGTGGCCAGAAGAATTGCGGGACACTTTCGGCGTACAGGCACCACGTACAGAAAACTGGAGCACCACCAAAAACTACTGAACCTGCCCTGCCATCATCTGAAGCAAGAAGTGGTAACGAGGTGGAATTCAACCCTCTATATGCTTCAGAGGTTGGAGCAGCAGCAAAAGGCCATTCAAGCCTATACAATTGAGCACGATATAGTAGGTGGAATGCACCTGTCTCAAGTGCAGTGGAGAATGATTTCAACGTTGTGCAAGGTTCTGATGCCCTTTGAACTTGCCACACGTGAAGTCAGTTCAGACACTGCCAGCCTGAGTCAGGTCATTCCCCTCATCAGGCTTTTGCAGAAGAAGCTGGAGGCATTGAAGGAGGAGCTAACACGGAGCGATTCCGCTAGGCATGTGGGACTTGTGGATGCAGCCCTTAATTCGCTTAACAAGGATTCACGGGTGGTCAATCTGTTGAAATCAGAGCACTACATTTTGGCCACCGTGCTCGATCCTAGATTTAAAGCCTACCTTGGATCTCTCTTTCCGGCAGACACAGGTCTGCTGGGGTTGAAAGACCTGCTGGTGACAAAATTGTCAAGTCAAGCGGAACGCGACCTGTCAACATCTCCTCCTTCACATTCTCCCGCAACTGGGGGTGCGAGGAAAAGGCTCAGAATTCCGAGCCCACCCGCTGGCGGTGATGCAGGGCAGTCTGGAGCGACTGCTGATGCTGACATCTGGTCCGGACTGAAGGACCTGACAACGATTACGGACATGTCGTCTACTGTCACTGCATATGATTCTCTCAACATTGATAGAATGGTGGAGGATTATATGAGTGACCGCATCCAAGTAGGCACGTCACACAGTCCGTACTTATACTGGCAGGAAAAAGAGGCAATTTGGAGGCCCTTGCACAAACTGGCTTTATTCTACCTAAGTTGCCCTCCCACAAGTGTGTACTCCGAAAGAGTGTTTAGTGCCGCCGCTCACCTTGTCAGCAATCGGCGTACGAGGTTACATCCAGAAAATGTGGAGAAGATGATGTTCATTAAAATGAATTATAATCAATTCCTCCGCGGAGACATTGACCAGCAGCAATTGCCTCCACAAAGTACACAGGGAGCTGAGATGGTGGATTCCAGTGGGGACGAATTGATAATCTGTGAGGAGGGGGATGTACACGGTGATATATCGGAGGGTGAAGATGAGGTGGACATCTTGCCTCTGTAGAGCCAGTTTGTGCAAGGAGAGATTAATTGCTTCTTTTTTGGGGGGGTCCAAACCAACCCGTCATATCAGTCACAGTCGTGTGGCAGACCCTGTCACTGAAATGATGGGTTGGTTAAAGTGTGCATGTCCTGTTTTGTTTATACAACATAAGGGTGGGTGGGAGGGCCCAAGGACAATTCCATCTTGCACCTCTTTTTTCTTTTCTTTTTCTTTGCATCATGTGCTGATTGGGGAGGGTTTTTTGGAAGGGACATCCTGCGTGACACTGCAGTGCCACTCCTAGATGGGCCCGGTGTTTGTGTCGGCCACTAGGGTCGCTAATCTTACTCACACAGTCAGCTACCTCATTGCGCCTCTTTTTTTCTTTGCGTCATGTGCTGTTTGGGGAGGGTTTTTTGGAAGGGACATCCTGCGTGACACTGCAGTGCCACTCCTAGATGGGCCCGGTGTTTGTGTCGGCCACTAGGGTCGCTAATCTTACTCACACAGTCAGCTACCTCATTGCGCCTCTTTTTTTCTTTGCGTCATGTGCTGTTTGGGGAGGGTTTTTTGGAAGGGACATCCTGCGTGACACTGCAGTGCCACTCCTAGATGGGCCCGGTGTTTGTGTCGGCCACTAGGGTCGCTAATCTTACTCACACAGCTACCTCATTGCGCCTCTTTTTTTCTTTGCGTCATGTGCTGTTTGGGGAGGGTTTTTTGGAAGGGACATCCTGCGTGACACTGCAGTGCCACTCCTAGATGGGCCCGGTGTTTGTGTCGGCCACTAGGGTCGCTAATCTTACTCACACAGTCAGCTACCTCATTGCGCCTCTTTTTTTCTTTGCGTCATGTGCTGTTTGGGGAGGGTTTTTTGGAAGGGCCATCCTGCGTGACACTGCAGTGCCACTCCTAGATGGGCCCGGTGTTTGTGTCGGCCACTAGGGTCGCTAATCTTACTCACACAGCTACCTCATTGCGCCTCTTTTTTTCTTTGCGTCATGTGCTGTTTGGGGAGGGTTTTTTGGAAGGGCCATCCTGCGTGACACTGCAGTGCCACTCCTAGATGGGCCCGGTGTTTGTGTCGGCCACTAGGGTCGCTAATCTTACTCACACAGCTACCTCATTGCGCCTCTTTTTTTCTTTGCGTCATGTGCTGTTTGGGGAGGGTTTTTTGGAAGGGACATCCTGCGTGACACTGCAGTGCCACTCCTAGATGGGCCCGGTGTTTGTGTCGGCCACTAGGGTCGCTTATCTTACTCACACAGCGACCTCGGTGCAAATTTTAGAACTAAAAATAATATTGTGAGGTGTGAGGTATTCAGAATAGACTGAAAATGAGTGTAAATTATTGTTTTTGAGGTTAATAATACTTTGGGATCAAAATGACCCCCAAATTCTATGATTTAAGCTGTTTTTTAGTGTTTTTGGAAAAAAACACCCGAATCCAAAACACACCCGAATCCGACAAAAAAAATTCGGTGAGGTTTTGCCAAAACGCGTTCGAACCCAAAACACGGCCGCGGAACCGAACCCAAAACCAAAACACAAAACCCGAAAAATTTCAGGCGCTCATCTCTAATGAGAATATCATCAAGGTAGACCACAACATGTCGGTAGAGAATATCTCGGAAGATTTCGTTCACAGTGTTTTAACACCGCTGGAGCATTGCTGAGTCCAAAAGGCATGACGAGGTACTCGTAATGTCCGTCACAGGTGTTAAACGCGGTCTTTTACTCGTCACCCTTTTGGATACGGATGAGATTGTATGCACCCCTCAGGTCTAACTTGGAGAAGATGGTAGCTCTACCAACTCGATTAAATAGCTCGGTAATAAGAGGCAAGGGATACTGATTTTTCACTTGATAAAGCTAAATATTTATCTTATAACATTCACTATATGTGGGTAAGAGACTCAGTACGCAATTGGCGTATGGGGTACCGTAAGGGTACGCACTTAGTGTAGCAGACGCTTAGCCGTGGTCGAGACGCACATGCGGCACGCTCGCTCACAGCTTAACGCTTGGTGTCGAGCACGCTATAGGCGGCCGACTACCGTAATGCTACGCAAACAGCGTAGCGGACGCTCGTGACCACGAGGGGAACACGAGCGGCGCAGACGCTCACGGGATGACACTCAGTAAACCTTGTATGCAACACAATGAAAGATTGAATTTGTACTGTAAATCTTACTACTGAAATACCGTAGCGATATAACGCTGCTTAACCTTGTTAATACAAAAGCTGCTTGAGCGATTGAGACGCTCCGAATACCCTCAGTAATGTAATAAACACACAATACCTTGCTAAGGTTCTAACACCTTTACTAACAATATCTAGCTATGTAAAAAAGGGGTAAACAGTTAACAGTTCATACACTACAGGCTAACATCAATATCTAAGCAGAATAACTACACATAAATATACAATAGGGTCTTAATCCTATACAATAACAGAGAGAGAGAGAGAATATGGCAAATACAAACAGGGAACAAGTTGGTTACAGAGAATTACTTACACACACTGGGGAATGATTCGCTGCGCAGTCCTGGTACCAGCTCCGAGTTAGTCAAGATGAAAACCGTTTGTGGAGTGAGAGAGACTGAGCTGGCCAGGCTGGCTGTTCTTTTATACACTGCGTACAGTACACTACAAAGGGACCTATAATCTCATTGTTCATTGGACACAGGAATGTCTCCCCGCATCATAACAAAAGGTCATAGGTTAGTTTGAACAGGTGGGCTGTGTCTATATCAAACTACTCAGGTGGGAGGGAATCTCAGAATTCCCGCCGCATGGATAATGAACCGCAAATATAGTAAATGTCCAGAAACTACTAATAGACATAACTATACGCAGGAGCGATTAATCTTTACCTAACCAGCACCGGATTGTTTCTAATAAAATGTTCTTTAGTTAGGTACCAAACACCACTGCTCAAACCCTGTCTGACCCTTCGTATCATGCAAAGAGGAATTCCTCTGTCCAGCGACCAGTTACAATAAACAAACTTACAGTTATTATTAAGGGGAACATTACCTATAAAACATACTATTTGGATTTACTATGTAACATTTGAGTCGCCCGCTAGACGCACACAAACTCTACCGTAAATGCACATACCACGCGTCAATGCGCACGGCCGTAGAAACTACATTACGCAACTGCGAATATGCGCACGTACGGGAGAGAATGTGCACGTGCAGCGGGCAAGCGCATGGGGTGAATATATGGCAGTGTGTAGCATGATATTTTTCGACTTTGACAGTCCACCCTTTGGCAGTCATCAATAACTGCCACTTCCTAAAACAGTTCAAACAAAAGAAAAATATATGTCATCATGTAAATACCTTTTTATGATTGGGTAAAGGGAGGAGAGGAAAAGGTGGGAAAAAGATATGACCTAGTGAGATAGTAGAAGCATGTGTGTATGAATCCATGTTTGAGGGGTCATGTATCATCGTGCCGTACGTGTTTTAAATCAAGCTTCGAGGTATTGCGAAGTATACATTTGAATCCTTCTTATCCCGTGTCAGGGATCTGTGGATGGGCTGTCAAACTCTACCGAGCTCTTTTCGGCTTTTGGTTGCAACAAATGGGGAGCACATTTAGTTGATGATACATGAAGGGGGGGGAACATGTGAATGCTGATATATGTGTCTATATTCCCTATCGACTATGTGTGTCATTACCTGGAGGTTGTAGAGATGAAGATAAGAAACAATCGTTATAAATGCAGTCGTAAACTATGTGAGTTTAAATAAACAGTCGCCGATTGAGGTCTTGTCTGATGTCTTGTCTTGATGTACATGTTGTCTGATGTCTCTCGGTGCTTTTGCTATAAATAACGAGCAAAAAGCTTTTCCATTGTCCATAAAGTTACAGTCTCTAAAGTATTGGGCTATCGTAAAAGTTAAAGTCACTAGGGATATTGGGGCTTGTAGCATAGTTCATCAATGGTCTGTATAAAAGAGGTTGTCAAATTCTTCTTCCAAGCGGATGTCTTTGTACCTTGGAGGAAAACAAAGGAGAAACGGGTGAAAGAAACGCACCGTGGAATCACATTTTTATCACAACATTGTCTCTATCGTTGGGTCATACATCAAATTAGTTGTTGTTATTACAGTGTCTTCGCTCCTTAAACTCATCACTCTGGTACTACCTTTACACTTCGTTAAAGCCGAACGCATCTAAATATCAGACCAACAAATATGACGACTCCCAATATACACAAGAGAAATTTCCCTACATCCATAATAATACCTTGGGCCCATTCTCCTAAGCCGGAGAACCAATTTCGTGGGTTCAACCATGACACCCAACTGGTCAGCTCATTACCCACAGCAGCGAGTGTGAGATTGTGTTTCCTTCGAAACTCCCACTTTAATTGTAAAATGTCATCCATCTTTTGGTCTATGACCTCGGCTGGGTCCTCCGTGCTGTTTGTAATGTACATGCAGCACTTTATTCCATATTGAGTTGCTAGGGTAACACAATACCCGCCAGTCACTGCTGTGAGATAATTGAGAATCATCCTATGCTGAACCAGTTCTGTTTTGTAGGCCTGTAACTCTCTCCCAGTATACCTGAATGTGTCGTCATACATTTCGGTGATATTGTCTAACAAATTTGCAAGCGCAGATATATACTTATAATTTATCACTCCTCTGGCGGTACGAGTGATATCTAACGCAAGTAGGAATTGAATCCCGGTGGATTCATGGATCAGATCAGAGGCCGGATGCTCTGTCCTCTCTATCAGGTGCCTTTTAACGATGTGCTCGTAATGAGTGTGAGTATAAGGAGCTTGGGCACCGCGGTGAATGTCTTTCATTTTGTTATGGGATACAGTCATTACTTCAGGCAGTACTTTTCCAATATAACACAATCCCTCTGAGTTTGGGGCAAGCCACTTATACGCCTTTCTCCCACATATGAAATATGCATCATCGGGGAGAACATATGGGACGGAGTATGACATTACCATGTTACAAATTTTCCATGTGAAATCTCCTAACCCTAACTCTCCCATCTGTCTAGTACACGTATCAGGTTGTACGATATGTGCACAGTATCCTGGTGATACTTCTCCAACTCGCATGGTCCTACTTCCTAGAGTATACCTATACCGGAAATATTTTCCATGGTCGGCTATCTGGCGTATAAGTTCTGTGTCTATGGGCATTCTATCGGCTCTATATGAAAATGTCATGGTTTGATTACTCCATGACACTTCCCAATTTCCCGGCTTTCGGGGATTGGAAATGTTAAAGCATACTAAAGACCTATCCACATGATACTGGTGGAGCTTCAAACTAGGAGGACTAGAGATATTAAACCTCTTGTTTAATATCTCTAGTCCTCCTAGTTTGAAGCTCCACCAGTATGCCGGTCCATGTGCCGGTCCATGTGGACATTAAAACTGGACTGACATTTCTTGATGCACCCATCCTCAACTATATTGTCACAATGCCTACAGATGCAGTTCTCTTCAGCTATCAATCCTTCACAATTCCTTCTATTGTCAATGCTACCAGATCGTTTTCTGATACTCGCCTTTACTCGGTGATTGTGTTGCTCTTGGAAATCTACGCCTCCATCCTGGTCATCAGAACCCATTCCAGATCCTTTCTCGACCTCCATGGTACTCTCACCGAAACAGACTGCTCTGGTCAACATCATGGTCAACAGGAAAATCCGGATCACAGTCTCTTGGGGCAAGTCCATCTTAGAGGAGTAAAAGGAGAAAAATAAGAAGGGGGAAGGGAAATAGGAGGGAGATGGGAACTGGAGAAAATAACAAATGGGAAAAAGAAATCTGGCTCGACAGACGCCTCCGATCTTATTATTCTCAGCGCTCAGGTGTCGTCTCAATCTTCCCGGAACAGACACTCTAGTGATACAACCTCTACCATCTGTTCTTTATCACGGGACCTCTCGGGGTCAGTGACCTTTTTACAATGAGACGAATGGACCCAAGTCTCTCTCTCGGCAACCTTCAATGCTGTTGTGCTGGTCAATAAGACTTGATATGGTCCTTCCCATCTGTCAATAAGGCAACCTGAGCGTAGAAAATTCCATATCATTACATAATCCCCAGGTTCAATGTCATGACAATTACTGTTTGGCAAATCAGGAATCACCAACTTTAGATTATCATTCTGATTCCTCAATTGCTTACTCATCTTAACCAAGTACTTTACGGTTACTTCATTGTTACACTTCAAATCATCCTGGGGGTTTATCATAACATGGGGTTGTCGACCAAACAGAATTTCAAAAGGAGACAGATTAAGAGGGGACCTGGGAGTGGTTCTGATGCTGTAAAATACGATTGGCAAAGCTTCGGGCCACAACAATCCTGTTTCAGTCATTACCTTGCTCAATTTATTTTTAATAGTGCTGTTTACTCTTTCCACCTTCGCACTCGCCTGGGTGCGGTACGGAGTGTGCAGCTTACTATTAATTCCCATCAACTTACACATTGCTTGAAAAACTTCACCTGTAAAATGGGTACCCCTATCGCTTTCAATTATTCTAGGGATACCGTACCTACACACAAATTCCTGCACAATTTTCTTTGCAGTAAACACAGCGGTCTTTGTGGCCGCGGGAAATGCTTCAACCCAATTTGAGAATACATCAATACAAACCAATACATATTTTAAATTTCTACAAGGTGGCAATTGTATGAAATCAATTTGTATTACCTGAAAAGGGCCATCTGTCGGAGGGATATGGGATGGCTCTGTCGGTATTGCCTTTCCGATATTCTTCCTCAAGCAGGTGAGACATGTCATCGCTCTTTTACCCGCATGGGAAGAAAATCCTGGGGCGCACCAAAAAGCTCTTACCAACTTACACATTCCTTCTTTGCCTAGATGAGTCAGCCCATGTGCCGCTTCCGCTAGACTTGGAAGGTATGCTCTGGGTGCCACTGGCTTACCCTGTCCATCTGTCCAGAGTCCTGAGGACCCCTGGCCATATCCTTTTGACCTCCAAACTGCCTTTTCCTGTGGGGAACACAAGTTTTGCATTTCACACAATTTCTGTGTGTTTACAGTACTAAATACCATCAGTTGTGTGGTGTCTGTCTGTATGGGGGTACTTGCTGCTGATTTAGCAGCTTCATCTGCTCGGCTGTTACCAAGTGATACCGGGTCTTGGCTATACGTGTGAGCTTTACACTTGATAACAGCCACTCTGTCGGGTTCCTGTATCACTGTTAGAAGTCTTTTAATGTGGGCTGCATGCGCTACGGGTGTGCCAGCTGCCGTCATGAAATTTCTGAGGCGCCATAGGGCCCCGAAATCATGGACTACTCCGAAGGCGTACCTAGAATCTGTGTAGATATTGGCTGACTTGCCTTTAGCCAATTCGCATGCTCTGGTTAGGGCAACCAGTTCAGCAACTTGTGCTGAGTGTGGTGGGCCTAGCGGTTCCGCTTCTATGGTACCTTGGTCATCTACGACTGCGTATCCAGTACACAAGTCTCCCGAGTCCGTCTGTCTGTGACAACTACCATCAGTGTAGAAAGTAAAATCTACATCTTCCAGTGGGTTGTCACTGATGTCAGGCCTTGCCGTAAAATTTTGGGCCAAATATTCCATACAATCATGCGTGTCATCCCCTGTATTAAATCCTCCTTCACCATCACTCTCATCCTCCACCCTTTGTGCCTGTCCAGGCACACCTGGGAGATACGTTGCAGGATTTAATGCACTGCATCTCCTTATGGTGATGTTTACGGGGGCCATCAATGCCAATTCCCATCTTGTAAACCGCGCTGATGAGACGTGTCTGGTTTGGGCCGAATTCAGTAAGGCTGACACTGCATGTGGTGTATGAATTGTGAGGTTGTGTCCTAGCACTACATCTTCGCTTTTACTTACTAGCAATGCTATCGCTGCAACACTTCGCAAGCATGTGGGGAGGGATCGCGCTATTGTATCTAGCTGAGCGCTATAGTAAGCTACTGGCCTGCTGGCATCGCCATGCTTCTGGGTTAAGACACCTGCTGCGCACCCAGCACTCTCTGTTCCGTACAGTTCAAAGGGTTTTCCATAATCTGGCATACCTAATGCTGGTGCCTGCGTTAGGCACTGTTTAAGTCTCTCAAATGCCATCTCAGACTCGTCTGTGTGCGAAATCCGATCAGGTTTGCTTGATGAGACCATCTCCTGTAAAGGCAAGGCCAGTATGGAAAAACCTGGGATCCAGTTACGGCAATACCCACACATTCCTAAAAACGTTCTAATTTGTTGCTGGGTTTGTGGCAGGGTCATGTCACGAATTGCTTGAATTCTATCAGCGGTAAGGTGTCTCAGTCCTTGTGTTAGACAGTGTCCCAAATACTTCACACGGGTCTGGCATAATTGTAACTTGTCCTTGGAAACCTTGTGTCCTGTGTCTGAAAGATGAAACAGGAGTTGTTTTGTATCTCTCAGGGACGCTTCCAGTGAATCTGAACACAGCAGTAAATCATCTACATACTGTATCAATATTGATCCACTCTCTGGTTGGAAAGACTGTAAACAATCATGCAGGGCCTGTGAGAAAATACTTGGACTATCTATGAAACCTTGTGGTAAGCGAGTCCAAGTGTACTGAACTCCTCTGTATGTGAATGCGAATAAGTATTGACTGTCAGGGTGCAGAGGTACCGAGAAGAAGGCGGAGCAGAGGTCGATCACAGTGAAAAATTTGGCAGTGGGAGGGATTTGCATAAGGATGACAGCTGGATTTGGCACTACAGGGAATTGGCTCTCAACTATTTTGTTGATCCCCCTTAGATCCTGCACTAATCTGTAACCCCTCCCCCCACTCTTTTTAACAGGGAAGATGGGACTATTGGCAGTGCTGGACGTCCTTACCAGAATGCCCTGTTGTAGCAAGCGCTCTATTACAGGGTAAACTCCTAACTCCACCTCTGGCTTCAGAGGGTATTGTGGGATTTTTGGAGCTATCCTACCATCTTTTACTTGTACAACTACTGGGGCTACGTTTGCCATTAATCCAGTGTCTTGTCCATCCTTGGTCCACAGTGATTCCGGTATCTGGGAAATCATTTCCTCTACCTTGGACGGACACCTATTTACAACAACAGTGTGGAACATTAATCTTGTTGGGGAGTCTAGCATATCCTGTACTTCCTGAGCGTGGTTTTCGGGTATGTCCAAGAACACACCTTCAGGAGTACAATATATGACACATCCCATTTTGCACAGTAAATCTCTCCCTAGGAGATTAGTCGGAGCCGATGCAGCCAGCAGAAAAGAATGCTTGGTATGCAAAGGCCCTATCGTAATCTCTGCAGGTTTGCTTAAAGGGTAGTGCTGTACTACTCCTGTTACTTCCATGGCTGGAATTGTTTTACCAGTGGTTCTCATGCCCACGGTCGAATTTATCACTGACTTGGCCGCCCCCGTATCTACAAGGAAATTTAGAGATTTACCAGCTACATCAATTGTGACTTCGGGTTCACTTCCAAGGCTCGCAATTAATTTCACTGGCTGCAGACTACAGGTATGGCCCCACCCCTATTGTGTGTGGTGGCCTCCCTGCATTGCGCTGGCAGCTATTACCTGTGAAGGGGGTAAATGGGAACTATCAGAGACTTGCCAGTCTCTTCTTGGGGGATACCTTTTTGTTTCCCCTGCGTGTGGCTCATAACTCCGTCTCTGCGGTCCTTGATCCCAATTTCGTGTGTCATGTCGTTGTCTAGGGGGTTGATATGATTTTTGTGCATTTTTCGATCTACAGTCTCGTGCAAAATGTCCCTCTTTATGACAGTAATAACAAGTTACCACATTTGACTTACCCACAGGGGTCGGAGACTTATACTGAGGTGGCCTTGTGGTCAGGGCCTGTATACTTACGGCCATTAACTTATCACTCTGCGACTCCCTGTGTCTGGTGATGTTTCGATCATGATCAATAGCGGCCTCCCTCAAAGTAGCCACTGACAAACCTCGCCAACATGGTTGGGTGGTCTGTACCCTCGTCCTCAATACTTCCTTTAAACCATCCATTAACACAGATACTGCTACTTCTCTATGATTCACATTTGTCTTAATGTCTTCTATTCCTGTATACTTAGCCATTTCCTGTAGTGCCCGATGAAAATACTCAGCAGTTCCATTTAGCAACAGCTGGGAAATACTCTCTTAACTGTAAATTTATTCTCTTTACATTATCTTGGTTGTACACATCCGTAAGGGGTACCTCTTCGTCTAATTTACAGTCAGCTATAAATCTCGCTGAGTCTATATTGGAGGGTAAACATGCCCTCAGCAATATCTGCCAGTCTTTGTTATTAGGCTCCACAGTATTTCCCAGATCTCTAATGTACTTCTGGCTTGCAACTAGATCTTTCCTAGGATCAGGGAATTCAGACACCATTGATCTTAATTCCATTCGGGAAAAGGGGCAGTGCATGGCGATGTGTCTGACAGGAGTGACTCCTGAAGTGTCAGTTTTCCCATTTGGTACTGCAATTACCCTAACGGGATTAAGTTCAATAGCATCATTCTGAGTAGATTCTACAACATGTGGTGTAATGGTTTCAGCATAGTGTACAGTGCCGTACTTACCAGTTGATACGACCTCACCTGTCCCTCCACTAGGGGCTTTTGATACTGCTCTTACTGGTTGGGACGTGCCCACTGTTGTTTCTGCTATGGTGGCTGCTAGAGAGAGTGCCGATATTGTTGTGGGTTCATCCTCTTGGTCACAATCCTGGGGAAAGTTTAAAACAGGGTACAGCTTGCACGAGTTAGTATTAGCATCAACAATCTTAGTTACATTATTCTTAACATTTATACAGTTACTAAGTGCATGTTTATCATACACCAGTGTGCCATTCTCTGTAACCACCTTCTCTCCCGTTATGTATGGTGGTGGTGGAGCGGTGGCTATAAGTTTTCTGATAGGGTTAGATCCAGCCGCTTGAGCCAATCCTCTCTGTATTTCACCTTCCTGTTGCCATAACTGTAAATAATCATAATGTTTGATCCGTCTCTTTGCAGATTTAATGAGACATATCCTTCTCCTTTAGATTTTGTAACACCTCGGGACTAAAACTTCCTACCCGTGGGAACTTTTCCCCGTCATGCACAGTCATTCTTTCCCATTCATCGCACAAAACCTCTGTGTGTGAACCGTATTTCTCACACATGATATACCTTGCCGACCCGATTGGTCGGTTTACTAAGTCAACCTGAACCGAGGTTGATCGCCCCCTACCTGAACAACTGGCCCCCATCTTTGCAGGTGTTGCTTTCACTACCTCTGACCTTCAAATCAGGGTCTTCAGCGAACCCTTACAAAAACCAAGATGTCCGGGGTAGGCCGGCGGCGGAAGTTTACCGAGTACCTCCACTCACTCGCCCACATCGACCAATACGCCCACACACTGCCTTAGCGCTGGCATACTCAACCTAGGGCCCCTGCGACCTGAACCTCTATTTACTGGAACATGTGGGTGTGATCCGAAGAGCACTTAACCCTTTCCAGTAACTATTGGTTGTTAGAGAATTCCCAAGTGACCAGCGAACCTCCCTTAAAATAAAAAAAATTACACAAATTATGTTAGAATGTACAAATAGCGTTTATGACCCCTCTAGCGTACGCAAATGGTATTGGGTGAAGTTACTAACTAATGCACACAATTATGTGCGGTACAATCGTTCTGCACATAAGCAACTAATCTTATGTGCGGAGCGACCAGTGGAATCGAAAATTGTGGCTGCGAATTTCTTCAGCCAGAGCTTAATGGCCTATATGGGTACTGCACCAACCCTTCCTGGTGTTGTGCTTCTTTACTCTTTATCTATAGCGGACTTCCTAGTCTGCTGTACCTGGACCTCCTGGTCCGTAACCTCCTGGTCTGTGCTACAGTAGACCTCCTGGTCTGCTATACTCTAATGCTCTTCTTTTAATATGTTTAACAAGGGATGCCTCCCAAGCCACCATGCCGTCACTTACACGTATGTACCTCACGAGAACTCGATGATTTCCTGTGGTTCTACCCAAAAATTAGAAACTTATATATATGTATACACACTCTTTCACCTCATATACTCTTTACTTTCGTTTCTGCACAGAAATCCCTTTCATTCAGTATCGCAGGCTAATCCCGAGGAGTTGCAACTAGAGAAGGATCTATTAGCTTAAAATTTAGGACACTGAGATTGATTTGCGCTATTATCGCGTTGCCTCCGTATCGCCTACTAAAACAATACTATCGTGTGATTTGTATTATGTGGGCGTACCCAGACGCTCCATTGCGTAATATACGCTCCGTGCGTCGGCCCTTGCGTCGCGTACGCTAGTCCCGCCCTTTGTTAGAGACACATGTACGCAAGCCAGGTATATCCACAGAAATACAACTAACACGTTTATATCAATGTAAATGATCTTTAACTGTAATCATCTACCGAGCACCACACAGAACTTCCTTGTATCTTTGACAAGCCGTGCGCGTGTTTTACAAATTACTCCTTAACGTATTAATATTACTTTTAACTACCAATAGCAACAAATCTTTCTCAGCACGTTATTAATGATAAATGGCAAGCAGGAAGGTGAGAAGTGAAAATACACAAATAAAAAGAAATGCAGGTGTGTGCGTGTGTTGCGTACGCAAAACAGAGATAAACAGTTTTAAAAGACAATAGCGTTTTGTTCTTACCTTCCGGTTCCGGATTCCACCAGCACTCCTACAGCGTAGCGATGCAGACGCTTATCTAGTCAGCACTACTGTATCCCTCACCACCAATACGGATATGAAGGGATACTGCCTTCCCGCCCTTGCTGACAGATAAAGTCTGCGTTCGCTAGTGCGGATATGTGGAGGACGGACGAGCCGCCAATTGATAAAGCTAAATATTTATCTTATAACATTCACTATATGTGGGTAAGAGACTCAGTACGCAATTGGCGTATGGGGTACCGTAAGGGTACGCACTTAGTGTAGCAGACGCTTAGCCGTGGTCGAGACGCACATGCGGCACGCTCGCTCACAGCTTAACGCTTGGTGTCGAGCACGCTATAGGTGGCCGACTACCGTAATGCTACGCAAACAGCGTAGCGGACGCTCGTGACCACGAGGGGAACACGAGCGGCGCAGACGCTCACGGGATGACACTCAGTAAACCTTGTATGCAACACAATGAAAGATTGAATTTGTACTGTAAATCTTACTACTGAAATACCGTAGCGATATAACGCTGCTTAACCTTGTTAATACAAAAGCTGCTTGAGTGATTGAGATGCTCCGAATACCCTCAGTAATGTAATAAACACACAATACCTTGCTAAGGTTCTAACACCTTTACTAACAATATCTAGCTATGTAAAAAAGGGGTAAACAGTTAACAGTTCATACACTACAGGCTAACATCAATATCTAAGCAGAATAACTACACATAAATATACAATAGCGTCTTAATCCTATACAATAACAGAGAGAGAGAGAATATGGCAAATA
Organism: Pseudophryne corroboree; assembly: GCF_028390025.1. Classification (NCBI taxonomy): domain Eukaryota; kingdom Metazoa; phylum Chordata; class Amphibia; order Anura; family Myobatrachidae; genus Pseudophryne; species Pseudophryne corroboree. The sequence goes on from NC_086448.1 coordinate 531,621,824, forward strand.
CAATCAGGGAACAAGTTGGTTACAGAGAATTACTTACACACACTGGGGAATGATTCGCTGCGCAGTCCTGGTACCAGCTCCGAGTTAGTCAAGATGAAAACCGTTTGTGGAGTGAGAGAGACTGAGCTGGCCAGGCTGGCTGTTCTTTTATACACTGCGTACAGTACACTACAAAGGGACCTATAATCTCATTGTTCATTGGACACATGAATGTCTCCCCGCATCATAACAAAAGGTCATAGGTTAGTTTGAACAGGTGGACTGTGTCTATATCAAACTGCTCAGGTGGGAGGGAATCTCAGAATTCCCGCCGCATGGATAATGAACCGCAAATATAGTAAATGTCCAGAAACTACTAATAGACATAACTATACGCAGGAGCGATTAATCTTTACCTAACCAGCACCGGATTGTTTCTAATAAAATGTTCTTTAGTTAGGTACCAAACACCACTGCTCAAACCCTGTCTGACCCTTCGTATCATGCAAAGAGGAATTCCTCTGTCCAGCGACCAGTTGCAATAAACAAACTTACAGTTATTATTAAGGGGAACATTACCTATAAAACATACTATTTGGATTTACTATGTAACATTTCAGTCGCCCGCTAGACGCACACAAACTCTACCGTAAATGCACATACCACGCGTCAATGCGCACGGCCGTAGAAACTACATTACGCAACTGCGAATATGCGCACGCACGGGAGAGAATGTGCACGTGCAGCGGGCAAGCGCATGGGGTGGATATATGGCAGTGTGTAGCATGATATTTTTCGACTTTGACACACTGTGATGTCGTTAGGTCCACGATAATCAATGCATTGTCGCAGACCACCGTCGTTCTTTTTCACAAAGAAGAAGCCTGCGCCAGCTGGAGAAGAGGAAGGCCAGATGAAACCTTTGGCTAAGTTTTCTTTAATGTATTCCTCCATGGCGTGGGTCTCTGGAAGCGACAGAGGATAGGTGCATCCCCGAGGAGGAGTCTTCCCTGGAATGAGATCAATAGGACAATCCCACTCTCTATGAGGAGGAAGAATGTCTGTGGAGGACTTGCTGAAGACATCAGTGAATCCTTGTGGAGGCGGAACATCTGGAGACTTGGAAGTAGAAGTATGGGCTGGAAGATCCTTTTCACTTTACCTTTCATGTACACACCACATAACATCACTACAACATATGCTGTCCTTTGTCACACAAAGCATAGCATCTACACAGAAATGCCCCTGACCTATACACTGCAACACACTTGCATACTTTAGACAAGTTCACCTATATAACATAGCCTCAATCCCTTCAATACACTTATTCAACACATCCACATCTTTTTTGTCATTCTTAATATACTCTAGATTCCAAGTAGCCCTGACAGTTACCTCCACATACATCCTTGCCTCAACAGGCATCATATACCTGCAATTCAGCTGTACACATACAGGACTTAAAGGGTGCCGATTGTTCAGTCTTCATTAATGACTGTAAACACTTGACAGGGAACCACTGATGCTGTATCCAGCAAAGTTACAACATGCAGTTTAGTACGGGTCATCTTAGGCTTTCATCTCTAAAAATCACTATCTCGCAGTGCAAGGGTTACAGCTCTATATAATCTGAATAAATACATATCTCTAGAAGGTACCCTTTTTTGTGACCTCCCACCCTGCTGTCTGCCTTTCTACATGCTGTACCGAGCGAATATATATGTTAAAATATACTATAGAAGGAAGGTTCCTTTAAGTATCCATCCCAAAAACTTTTCTACTTCTTTCTGACAGAGCCCAGCGCTGACAGATAGCGTTGGCTGTTGCCGTGGTAACCCAACGTCTGTAGTGAGTGACGTCACTCTGCAGGGACACTGGAAGCGCTCTAGGTCCCGCTGCAGCTGACAGTGCAGGCAATGTCTCCACACACTGGTGCGCTTCTCACTCTTTATAAGGTAAGATGTGTTCTTTGTTGAATTGTTCACACCTTGACAAAGGGGCTACGGGGCCCCGAAATGTTGATTTTCTTATGTGACACCTTAAAATAGATTTTCTTCACTACAAGTTCCGAAGTGCTGCTGTTTCCTTTCTGCATGCATCATTTTATTCACGGAGGGCACCAGGGCAGATACTGTTAGTGTATGGTGCACTCTGTGCCTGTCTCCTTCTTTGTAGAAGTCTATGGGCGCATCCCCTAGTGTTAATCCCTTTGTGCCAACTGTCTCTCAGAGGCGGAGCTATGTGATGTAATCCCCTGCTCCTCCATTTTAGAGACTGAGTCTTAGAGTGAGTGCAAGCGCGCAGAGCTGAGACCGGGAGCGGATCTCAGCAACAGAGACTTACAGCGTTCCTTGCATGTATCATGGCTCCAGAGCTGATGCTGAGCCAGGCGCCGCATCTTCTCTACAGCGGGAGTCAGACTGCACGGCTGTGCAGTCCTCTGTTCCTTACCTCCGGAGACAACTCCTGATAAGTACCGCTACCACTGCTGTTACCTTGTATGATATAAGGGGCCCAATTACCTATCTCAATACTGCATCTGAGTCACCTGTGTTTACTGAATAAACCTGCATTACTGTTTAAGTTCATTAAATGTGTGGACTGACATCACTGCACCAGGCAATCCAATACACTCTGCCAAAAGGATATGGGCCCATATGAAGATTAACCCCCTGAGTGCTTTTTGAATAATCACACAGACAAAGTTTATAGTGACATTTTATACAGTGCAGAAAGGATGTATAGCACAGGACACAGCATGAACTTTGCTAAGCTGAAAGGTTCAGAGAACTATGCTACATGGAAGTTTGCTATGGAGATGCAGCTTAAGCGGGAAAAGTTGTGGAAGGTTACTATAGACCTAGGAGCAGGTTCAAACCCAGATGACGTAGACAGAGCCATCGGGATGATAGGTTTAGCTGTGGAGCATCATGTCTATTTAATAGCTGGAAAGTGTCAGCTAAGGACATGTGGACGGCCCTGCAAATTGCATATGAAGACAAAGGTCTAATGAGAAGGATAAGTTTGAGACGCATGCTATATGGAACGAAACTGAGTGCCTGCAAGGACATGAACGATTACATTGATAAGTTATTGTCGATAGCTCAGCAGTTGGCATCTGTGGGGGCACAGGTGGACGAGGAAGAAGTGGCAATGGTTATGTTACAGAATCTGACACCAGAATTAGATTTTTTGGTGGTTGCGTAAGAGTCAAATTACACTAAACTGACAATGGAGATTGTAAGGGCCAAGTTGCTGCGGTTCCAAGAACGCATTCCTCGAGACCATAGCTTAGGGTTCTGCCTTGATCACAAAGGGCACAAAGTCCAAAAAGCACAAATTCAAATGTTTTGTATCTCACAAGATAGGACATAAAGCTTCAGATTGCAGAATGAGAAATTCCAGTGGTGCACAGAAACAGCGTGACAAGCCAAACGAGTCAGCACTGAATGTAGCAGACAGTCACAGGAAGGATTGTTGGTACATGGACTCAGGGGCCACTAGACATTTCAGTTGCAATAAGCATTGGTTTAATTCTTTAACACCGTGTGTACCCACTACAGTTACAGGGATTGGAAATAAGGTCCTTACTGCATTATAAGCTGAGACAAGAATTGGAGGAGAAACAGTTGTTACAAATATCCAAGATGTGTTGTACGTGCCTGATTTAGGATGCAATCTCATTGCTATCAGTGTCATAGAGAAAAAAGATTACAAAGTCCAATTTCAGGAGGGCAAGTGTATGGTGCAGAATAAAAGAGGGACTGTTATTGCTTCAGCAACCCGGTGCAACCTACTATATGTTCTGGACACTGAGGAGTGTACTCCAATGATGGCTACTCTGGAAAAACAGTCAATGGAGCTGTGGCAAAAATGCTTGGGTCATCTGGGATATGACAACGTCCAGAAACTGCTAGATGGAATAGTAACAGGGATCACCGTGTGAGAGTTCCATAAAAGGCAAGCAAACTCGCAACACATTTCCAAAGTCAGTTAATAGAGCAGGGATACCATTAGCTCTGGTGCACACAGACGTATGTGGTCCAATGGAGAAAGAATCAATCAATGGCTACAGGTATTTCATGACTCTCATTGATGACGCCACAAGAATGACACACATGTACTAAGGAAAAGAGTGAAGTTGTCAGCAAAAATTGTGGAAATACAAAAAACTGGTGGAGAATCAGACAGGTCTGAAACTAAAGATCCTGAGATCAGACAACGGTGGAGAGTATGATAACAAAATCTTAGCCACATTCCTTAGGAAATATGGCATAAGACATCAGCTAACAATTGCCTACACACTGGAATAGAATGATGTGAGTGAGCGGACAAACCGCACAATTGTTGAAAGAGCACAGACTATGTTAAGTGATGCTGACCTGGAAAAGAAGTTTTGGGCAGAAGCAGTATCTACTGCAGTATACCTAAAGAATCACGCACCTATGGTGGCCATCAAAGGTAAAACGCCACTGGAGGTGTGGTCCAGAAAAAAGCCAAGTGTCAGTCATCTTCGTGTCTTCGGGAGCAAAGCTTTTGCACATATACCAAAGGAGAAAAGGAGAAAGCTAGATCCAAAATCCATAGAATGTATAATGCTCAGATACTGTGAAGAAAGCAAAGGATACAGACTTTGGGATGTTACAAGTAAACGTCTTTATAAATCCAGAGATGTGGTATTCTACGAGACAACACCACTAACTGGAGCAGTGGAGCAACAGGAAAATGATCATTGGATGTACAGGCAGCAGAAAGCGTGTCTAAATCTGAGAGTGCGAAAGCAGACAAGTCAGAGAACAGAAGTTCCATGAGGAGCAACAAAGGTGATCCAAGAAATACAGTGAAGAGTATGCAAACATAGCTTACTGTGAACCTCAAAACATACAAGAAGAAAAGTCAAGCAGTGATTGGACAGAGTGGAAGTCAGCAAATGATACAGAACTGTCAGCACTAAATGATAACAGTACATGGACTATGGTTGATAGACCAAGTGACCGTAAAATGATTAAGAACAAGTGGGTTTTCTGCAAAAAGTTGAATGCAGACATGACAGTAGCTCATTACAAAGTCCACCTTGTTGCCAAGGGATATACCCAGAAGTATGGAATCGATTACGGAGAGATCTACTCACCAGTCGCAAGGCATAGCACCTTAAGGTTAGTGACTGCTGTTGCTACACTAAATGATCTACTGTTATATCAACTAGACTTTGATTCTGCATTCCTGAATGTAGAGTTAGTTGAGTAAATTTACATGGAACCACCTGAACACTATGATATGGACATATTCCAAACTGGGAAGGTTTGTCTCTTAAAGAAGTCACTATATGGCCTCAAGCAAAGTGGTCATTGCTGGTATGTAAAGTCGGATGCAGCGTTACTAGAAATGAACTTTGTTAGGTCAGAGAATGATCACTGCCTATACCACAAAACTATAAGAGAAAAGTTGTTCATCATAGCTGTCCATGTGGATAATTTACTTTTGGCAGGTCAAGAAGATCACATCACTGACATGAAGCACCAGCTTAAACAAAGATTCAAAATGAAAGATCTAGGCCCTGCAAATCATCTATTAGGTATGAAAATTGTACAAAACCTGCAAGAGGGAACTGTCACAACTGACCAACAAACATACATTGAGGCAATAATTTCCAAATACGGAATTACAGATGCAAAACCAGTAAGTACTCCCATTGATAAAAGTACAAAGATGGTCAAGACGATTTTACCAAGTAACAAGGGGTAGATAGAGGAAATGCAAAAAATCCCTTATCAAAATGCTATAGGTAGTTTGCTGTATGCAAGTATTGGGACAGGACCTGACATAGCACATGCAGTGAGTCGGGCAAGCCAGTTCGCAAACAATCCTGGGAGACAACACTGGATTGCAGTAAAAAGAATACTAAGGTACCTCAAAGGTACAAGTTCACTAAAGCTGAAATTTACAAGATCAACAGATACCAGCTTAAACGTATTCTGTGACGCTGACTGGGGGTCAGATGAGGATGATAGACGTTCTTATACTGGATACCTGTTTGCACTGGCAGGTGCAGGCGTAAGATGGGCAAGTAGGAAACAACCCACAGTTGCTCCTTCTACAACAGATGCAGAGTATATGGTGCTCACAGAAACTCCAAAAGAAGTGCTTTGGATAAGAGAGACTTTATGTGAATGAGGTCTTCTTTACCACAGTGAAATCATCAACATAAAGTGTGATAACAAGGGAGCAGTTGATCTTTCTTGTAGCACATAGCATCATGGATTGTCTAAGCACATTGCTATAAGACATCATTTCATCAGTGAGTTGGTGAAAAGCAAGTCTGTCAATGTGGAACATGTTGCAAGTGAAGAAAATATTGACGACATGTTGACAAAAGGAATGTCATCACACTTGTTACATGCATTCCTGGTGGAATATGGACTAGAATATGGTTAATGTTGATTTATTCTTACTGTTTTGCTTCACATTATGTTTTCGATTACAGGAATTACCTTATTGATTTGTTTGATAAAATGTAATGTTCTTTAAATATGTGACCAGAGACATTCTTAAGCGAGGGGGAGTGTTAGGATATGGTGCACTCCGTGCCTGTCCCCTTCTATGCAGAAGTCTATAGGCGCATCCCCTAGTGTTAATCCCCTTGTGCCAACTGTCTGTCGGAGGCGGAGCTATGTGATGTAATCCCCTGCTCCTCCATCTTAGAGACTGATTCTTAGAGTGAGTACAAGCGCGCAGAGCTGAGACTGGGAGCGGATCTCAGCAACAGAGACTTACAGCGTTCCTTGCATGTATCGCGGCTCCAGAGCTGATGCTGAGCCGGGCGCCGCATCTTCTATAGTATATAGTAGTCCCAGATACTACTGTACTACTATAGTAAGTGGCATGCCAGACTTGTATTATATATATATATATATATATATATATATACAGTGGGGATCGAAAGTTTGGGCACCCCAGGCAAAAATTCGTTTTAATGTGCACAAAGAAGCCAAGGAAAGATGGAAAAATCTCCAAAAGGCATCAAATTACAGATTAGACATTCTTATAACATGTCAAAAAAGTTTGATTTTATTTCCATCATTTACACTATCAAGAGAACAAAAAATGGCATCTGTATATATGTATATATGTGTATATATATATATATATTTATATAAATATATATATATATATTTATATATATATATATATATATATAGCATATAGCTACTATAGCGGCATTCAGAAATAAAGACAGTGAAACTGGTATCCTGGTCAACGTTTCAATCATCAACTCATTTTCGTCAGGAGTTGATCATTAAAACGTTGACCAGGAGACCAGTTTCTTTATTTCTGAGTGCCGCTGAAGTAGATGTGTATGTAAGTAGCACTGCTGCTGTGCAGTGTGCATTTGAGGGCAGTGGAGCCAGTATTTTGTTTTCTTATAAGCAAATGTTGAGTGCCAGATTCAAAATTATAATACGTATTTCAGAGAATTTAATTTTTTTTGCCCCCCTATAATGCCATACCCTCCAACTGTACCAAAGGGTTTTGTACTGATTTTTGACTCTCCAAATTTCCATTGACAGTAAAGGAAATGCAACGTGACCACGCCCCTTTTACCTGTGGCCATACCCCCTTTCCTAATTTGTACCGGTTTTTATGTATAAAATGTTGGAGGGTATCTAATGCCAGATACAAGTAATGCCCCCAGTATAGCGCCCCTGCCATCCTCACCCATTCACCTTCCCCCTCACCTAGTCACCTGCCCCCTGCCACCCTCACCCATTCACTTGCCCCCAGCAATCAGGGTCACGTACCGCCGCCGAAGTTGCCGGGGACACCATTGGGTTGCCAGGAGCGGGGCCGGGCGGTATAAGAGGCCGGGCAGGTGAGCAGAGCTGCACCGTGTGGCAGGTGAGATGCCGGACGGGAGGTGATGGAGTCGCTTCCCCGCTGACTGCTCTCGCTGGCTGCACTGTGTGTGCTGGGGGCCATGCTGCTGGCCAGTGCCAGGAGCCTCCTCCTCAGCCTGCTGTGTTCTAGCTCAATTTCCTGCCGCATAAGGACCCCTGGCCAGGGGCCACAAAAGGATGTGATAGGGGCCGCAAGTTTGACACACCTGTTGTAGAGTTATATAGGCACAAACCAGCAGATGGCTCAAACTATGAACAGCCCAGATACTTAACCTGTGGTGTTGGTTTTATTGAAGACTAGCTGCCCGGGATTTTAAGAATGTCTGTTTACAAAAATAAATGTATATATTAAACACACAGTATAAATAACATTGTAGATAGCTGAATACCTGTGATTCGCTATGGGCTGAGGATGGTAAATTAGAATGATTGTTGTTCGTTAATTTACGTTGGTTGGAGATCTAGTATATAGGCATATCTTACTTCCCAGACGCACTTTGTGTAGTGACCGGACCCCTTTTTGGTCCTCCAAGGGACCCTGCTCTTCCCACTATATAACTCTCAGTCTGTGGCTTCCTGCTGCCTCCATTCCCCTCCTCACATCATGTCACTGGCCCTGTCACATGCAGCCCTGTGACTACTGATATATCATGCATGTCGTGATATAGTCTGTGCTGCTGGCCCGACCCTAGGTGTGCTAGTGGTGTGTTACCCCTACAGTGTTTGTTCCCAGAGTGTAGGTCATAAGTGTAGCAAGTTTGGTGTAAATTGCTCCGGCCATTCCAGAGTCATGCTGTCTGCTGAAAAACTCTGTGCTGCTGTCTCACCCCTAGGGGTGATAGGGGTGTCTTACCCCCACAGTGTTTGTTCCCAGCTTGTAAGTCATATGTGTACCAAGTTTGCTGTAAATTGGTCCAGGCATTCAGGAGTTATGCAGTCTTCTGAAATACTCTGTGCTGCTGTCCCACCTCCTAGGGGTGCTAGGGGTGTCTAATCCCCACAGAGTTTGTTCCCAAATTGTAAGTCTGATGTGTACCAAGTTTGGTGTAAATTGCTCCAGGCCTTCCACAGTTATGCGGTCTACTGACATACTCTGTGCTGCTGTCCCACCCCTAGGGGTGCTAGTGGTGTCTGACCCCCACAGTGTTTGCTCCCAGATTGTAAATCAGATGTGTACGAATTTTTGAGTACATTGCTCCAGCAATTCCAGAGTTATGCTGTCTCCTGATATACTCTGTGCTGCTGTGTCCCCCCTAGGGGTGCTAGGGTTTTAGTTGCCTCGGCCGTGTTTTAATACGCTTGTATGTAAAATTTCACGATCTTCGGTTGTAAACTGTGGATTTGTATAGAAAGACAGAAGGACACATTTTCGCTTTTATATAGTAGATAAAACAGGTACAGTCATTTATTTATTACCAGTTATTTATATAGCACACATATTCTGCAGCGTTTACAGACAATATTTGCTCATTCATATCAGTCCCTGCCCCAGTGGAGCTTACAATCTAGATTCCCTATCACATGTACACACAGACATATTCACTAGGGTTAATTTTGTTGGGAGCCAATTAACCTACCAGTATATTTTTGGATTGTAGCAGGAAACTGGAGAACCTGGAGGAACCCACGCAAGTACGGGGAGAATATACAAACTCCACACAGTTAGGGCCATGGTAGGAATCAAACCCATGACCTCAGTGCTGTGAAGCAGTAATGCTAACCATTACACCATCCATACTGCCCTAAGCAGCCCAACAGCCCAGTTACTTAAACAGTGGTGTTGGTTTTATTGAAGATAAAACAGGTACAGTCATACTACAGTTACCCATGGCAACAAATCAGCATTGAAGTAACATTTATAATTTGCATACTATAAAATGATACAGAGCAGCTGATTGGTTTCCTTGAGCAACGTCTCCACTAGCTCACTTCTCCATCCTTTTCACTGCTTAGTACATTTTCCCCATAATCTGCAGGAATCTACAGTGCCAAACAATAAGAAATCAAATAAATCTATCTATCCATCCAACACTTGTGATTTTGTTGGCTGATACAACCACTTATACTGGTAGTCAGCGTACTGTTAACTTCAGTCACAACATTTGTATTTATTTGTTGCTGACCATCATAGGCATGCGCAGGACATTTTATTAGGGGGTGCACGATTAGAAGGACGTGTTTAGCACCACCTTTTGGGCATGTCTAACACCACCTAATGGGCGTGTCTAACACCACCTATCAGGCGTGTCTACCACCACATATTGGCACTCAATGCAAACTAAATAATATAGAGAATTAATGCACATATATATATATATATATATATACATACATATATATATATATATATATATATATATATACATATATATATGTATGTGTATATATATATATATAAATCTGTTTAATATATGTTAAATTTGTAAATTTTATTACCATAGATTATATCCTAATCTCTAGAAATATATATTGATATTGAATTTGAACTTGTCCTCCTCCAAGAGGAACGCTGTATTCTGTGGCGTTGGCACATGATGAGGAGAAAGAGAGAGAGAGCGTGGGTGGGAGCATGAGCGGGCATGCACGCGGCATGACATCATCACAACACATCCCACAGGTTAGAGGAACTGGCAGTAGGATTACGTGATGCAGCACCCATACAAATGAATGACAGCCAGACTGAGCGGAGGGGGTGGCGGACGCAATGGGCGGGAGGACAGAAATGAGCACACTCGGCTATCGCCGATACTGCGGCAGCAGCAGGTGTGTGTGAGGGGGTGACAGACATTAGGGGGTGCCTGTGCGCACCAGGCACCCCCCCTGCGCACGCCTATGCTGACCATGAGAAGATGATGAGGAGACATGAGTATGTTAAAGCATTAAAATGATAGATGGCAGTAATCAGGCTACCTGGAGAGCAGCAGGCATGTCCACTCCAGTATAGTGCTGTAGAGAGAAGTGTCTCTATAGGGGATGCAGTTAAAATACCAGCTGTTGGGATCCCGGCGTTCAGGAGACCGACGCTGAAATCCCGTCAGCCGGTGAAATACTGCCGGACAGAATCCAGAGTTCTTGCCGCTGGCACCAAGGATCTGATGTCACAATATAAGGGGGTAATTCAGACCCGATCGCTAGGGTGTTTTTTTGCATCCCTGCGATCAGGTAGTCACCGCCTACAGGGGGAGGGGAAATTTGCTGTGCAAGCGTGCGTTCACATTATACAGAGCCTACTATAGAACGTAGTTTTAAACAGCCATAATGAATGTAGACATACAGCAATGGGACTCTGCTGGCAGGTGTGGTATGGAGGGTCGACAAGAGTTAGGTCGACAGTGTCTTAGGTCGACCACTATTCGACAGTAAGTAGGTCGACATGGGTTCTAGGTCGACAGGGACTCTAGGTTGATGTACTAGGTCGACATTACATAAGGTCGACATGAGTTTTTTCACTTTTTTTGGTGTCGTTTTCTCCGTACTGTGACCAGGAACCCCAATTAGTGTACTGTGTCCCCTCGCATAGCTTTATTCGCTACCACAGGTTACCGTTCTCAACTGTAGTCCACGTGGATCGTAAAGTATGAAAATGTAAAAAAAAAATGGGGGGAAAAGTGAAAAACTCATGTCGACCTTTTGTTATGTCGACCTGTACCAGCAGCACCCGAAACGAGATCCTATTTACTGTTGCGCTTTGTACTAACCCAACAGCTCTATATGACCTAGAGTCCCTGTCGACCTAGAAACCACGTCGACCTACTTACTGTTGACCAAGTCTTGTCGACATAGAGACTAGATACCAGGACATATGAAAACCTGTAGTGGGTTTATTTCACAAAAGGTTGGGTTGTAAAAACCATTGCTTCTGAGAATGTAAATGGAGGTTATTTAAAAGGTTAATACTTTTACTAGCTGTGTCTTGCTGGTAAAAGCATTGCCCTTTTAAATATCCTGCATAAACAAGATCAGTAGCACAGGGTTTTACACCTGACCTTTGTAAATAAACCCCAAGGAAATGCAAGATCCAGACTCAATAAATTAAGTTGTTCTACTTTGTAGCCACCAGGTGGCATCATAAGATCTCCTGAAATTTGTAAGGTGAAATTGATGGCAAAGATTTGGATCTTAGCTTTTTATATCTGTGAAAGCACTTGGGAGCTAATTCGGACCTGATCGCTGCTGTGCGTGTTCGCACAGCAGTGATCAGGTCTGAAGTGCGCATGTGCCGGTGCCGCAGTGCACCTGCGCTGGCGGCATCGGCGTATGGCAGACAGCCCACAGCTGTCTTAGCCCTGCGATCGCCTCTGTCTGATTGACAGGCAGAGGAGGTCGCTGGGTGGGAGGTGGCGGGCCGGCGGTGTTTGCCTGCCATTTAGGGGGTGCGGCCCGGGCAACGCAGGCGTGCCCGGACCATTGGGGGGGGGCGTGCCGCGGCTGCTGCATGACGTCACACGCAGCCGATGCGACCCTGGCAGCGACGAATAGCGCCCTGCCAGCGCACAGGAGTTGCGCTGGCTGGGAGCTACTCCTATAGTACAAAAGTATCGCCGCTGTGCGATGCTTTTGTACTTGCACGACGGGGTAGGGCCTGACGTGCGGGGTGGACTAGCCCTGTGCTGGGCGTCACCCCACATGTCAGGGAAGCTGATCGTAGATGTGCTAAATTTAGCACATCTACGATCAAGTCTGAATCACCCCCTTAGAGCATATAGGGGTAAATACAAAAAGCCTGCGACTTGCAGACATTTGCGAGTTTACAGCTAGTCTAGCTGATGTTTTAAAGTGGCAGTCATTTAAAAGGCATAACTAACCTGATTTTGCCTTTTAAAATATTGCCACTTTAAAACATTGGCAAGACTTGCTGGGCTTCACATTAGTTTTGTTGCCACAGCATCCTACAATACCAGTTTTGGACTAAAGGTACAGTAAACATGAAAAGGCAAGCATGAGTGAATTATAGGTGCCATGAGATTAGATTTAGGGGAAGAATGTGTTAATGATTTCATAATAAATAACCAATAATTTCTGACTCTCATCACGATTTGCGGGCAATCAGCACCCTCCTTCATTACTTCTGGGTTTCAGAATCAGCAGATGTATTAAATGTATGCAGTCACTAGCCAAAGGATTCCTCTCCAAAACATTTTGGGATATTATAGCGATTATTTATCAGGACTCAAGGTTGATACATTTGAGCCAAATCACGTGGGAACTGCTCTGCAGAACAAAAATAGAGGGACCGCAGCATATAGCTCTGCTCATACATGTGGTCATACTTGTCTACTCTCCCGCACCCCCAGAATAGCAGCAATCGCATAATTTTATCCCCTCCCCGCGAACCCGTGAATCGCAACATTTTCCTGAGGTAGGGGTGGGGCTTGGTGATGTCAGAGCACGGCCGCGCCCCCCAAAGTTCCTTGCAGCCTCTTCTCCCCCCCACTCCCCCACACATCTGAATAAGGATATTAAAGACACATGACTAACGAGAGCAACAAAAGAAATTACCTTAAGCTGGGTCTAGCCAGCCCTGGTCCTCCCGCTATACACAAAAAATGGACCACTAACCAAAATTAGTCACATTCGCAAATTTCTATCCCCCCCCCACCCAAATAACCATAACTTGACTAGCTAACCTCCTCCTCACATAAATAAAGGATATCAAGGACTCACAGCAACAGCAAAGAACCCTACGACTTTAAAATCGGGTTAAACTAGTGCCAACCCTCCCGCTACACAGAAAACATCAGTCAAATAAGAAAAAAAACAAGAATGTAAAATTAACAGGATAATACCCAGACGTACTAAATCACAGCTGTATGAAAATTAAGAAAAATATAATATATATACCATCAAAGCTTAGCAATATATGCTGACATGGTGTTATGTTAGTCCAGCTAAGGCTCAGCACCTTGGTGGGATAAGCCGATAGGGATAAACCCGGTCCAGCACATACAATGAACAATAGGAGAATATCCAGAGGATTCAAGTGCCAAGTCTTACAGTACTGGCGCAGACTGTCATTTTTAATTTGAAGGTATTCACATCCAAATTGGAAGCAGGGTTTAGGAATTACAGCTGTTTAATATGTTTTTTAAGAGACCAAAAGTAATTTGACAGTTGATTGAAAAGTTGTTTCATGAACCAGTGTGGGCTATTCCTTTATTATTATTTTTTATCAATTATGCAGGTAAAAGATCTAGGGCCAGATGCAACATCACTTGGAAAGTGATAAACCGGAGAGTAAAATAGTACCAGCCAATCAGCTCCTAACTGACATTTTTCAAACAGGGCCTGTGACATGGCAGTTAGGACCTGATTGGCTGGTACTTTTTCCCTGCCCATTTTATCACTCTCTAAGCGATGATGCATCTAGCCCCTAGAGTTGATTCCAAGTTTGGCATTTGCATTTGGTAGCTTTTGCTCTCAATGAGCTCTCAATGCAAGTGAAACAGATCATATGCAGGCTGCAAAACTACCAAAAAATCCACTAGGGAGGAACCTTAGCAGTGACCAAATCAACGGTTTGGTACACTTAGAGACAAAACAACATACTGGTGAGCTCAGCAACACCAAAATGCCTGGACATCCACAGAAGACAGCAGTGGTGGATGGTCACAGGATTGTTTCCATTGTAAAGAAAATCACTTCACATCATCCAGCCAAGTGAGCAACACTCTCCAGGAGAAAGGGATATTATTATCCAAATCGATGATAAAGAGAAGACTTTTTAAAAGTATATACAGAGAGTTCACCATAATGCGCAAAACATTTATGAGCATTAAAAATAGAAAGACCACCAGGTTAGACTTTGCCCCCAAAAAACGAAAACTCTACAACAGCTAGCCCAGTTCTGGAACAGCATTCTTTGTACAGATAAAACGAAGAGCAACCTGTACCAGAATGATAGGAAGAAAAAAGTATGGAGAAGGCTTGGAATGATCCCAAGCATACCTCATCTTCTGTAAATTACTGTGGAGACAATGTGATTGCATGGTCCTGCATGGCTTCCAAAAGCATTGGGTCACTAGTGTTTATTGACAATGTGACAGAAGGTAGAAGCAGCCGGTTGAATTCTGAAGTGTATAGAGAAATATTGTCTGCTTATATTCAGTTGAATTCAGCAAAGTTGACTGAACTGTGCTTCGCAGTACAGATGCACAATCAGGGCCACCATCAGAGGGGGGGGGGGGGGGCTGCTGGGACCAGAGTCCCGGCCTGGATAGAGAGGAGGGCCCACAGTCCCTGCGCATCAGTGGTGGATCCGGGTACTGGTCTTGTACCAAAGCTGTAGTTGCTCTGCAGACACATACAGTCAGCCCAATGCATCACACTCCGTGGTCTATGTACTGAGCCTTGGAGAGAGATAAATGCTGTTCAGAGGTGTAGGCAGTTAAAGTATTACCATGTAAGTATTTGATCATCTAAGTGTAAGATTATGGAAAAACACTTCAAATGAAATCCACTTATATGAAATGTCATGACGTGGGGTGGGGGTGAGGGGCCCTGTATATTTTGTCAGTCCCAGGCCCCACAATTTTTTAAGGCACCCATGTGCACAATGACCCAAAACACACTACAAAACCAACCCAGGAGTTTTTTTAAGGCAAGAAAGTAGAATAATCTGCAATGGCCCAGTCAGTCATATGATCTCAACCCCTTCGAGCATACATTTCACTTCCTGAAGACAATACTAAAGGCAGAAAGACCCATGAACAAACAACAACTGACGACATCTGAAGTAAAGGCCTGGCAAAGCATAACAAAGTAGGAAGCCCAACATTTGGTGATGTCCATGGGTTCCAGCTTCATGCAGTCTTTGTCTTCAAAGAGTTCTAGACAAAGTATCAAAAATGAACATTTTTGCAATTCCTAAACAATTCATGCCATATTTTTGTTCAACCCCTTAAATTAAAGCTGAAAGTCTGCACAATTGTATATCCATTTTTTATTTCAAATGAATTGTGGTGGTTTACATTTGGAGCATTGTCATCTGACTTATTTGTGCCCACCTCATCAGGGAAATGCTAAATTATTGCAGGTATTTGTTAACTCTAGTGGCTTTGTCACTGTTGTTGTCTAAGAGCTACTTAAGGGCCTAATTCAGACCTGATAGCAGCTGCAATTTTTTTCTCTAATGGACAAAACCATGTGCACGGCGGGGGAGGGGGCAGATATAACATGTACAGAGAGAGTTAGATTTGGGTGGGGTGTGTTCAGTCACTCTCAGTCTGACTAGTGGACTCAGAGGTGATCACACCCATGACCACACCCCATGACCACTACCACTGTCCAGGAATCCTAGTCTCAAAGTGGGAGATCGTGTTTGGATATCCACCAGAAACCTCAGACTCAAAGTTCCTACCAAAAAATTTGCTCCAAGATTCATCGGTCCGTATCCTATTGAAAGAGTGTTGAATCCTGTTTCTTACAAAGTGAAACTGCCTCCCTATTTGAAAATTCCCAATGCCTTTCACATTTCTCTGCTAAAGCCTCTTGTACTAAATCGTTTTCAGGCAGCTTTTCCTATACTTCCCAAGGCTCAAACCACTCAAAATGAGGAATTCAGGGTTCATAAGATTCTTGACTCCCGCAAGAGGTATCGTCTTCTCCAGTATCTCAAAGATTGGAAGGATATGGTCTGGAGGAAAGATCTTGGGTGGCTGCAGAGGATGTTCATGCTCCAAGACTGATTCGTGCCTTTCATGCCAAGAATCCCACTAAGCAGCGTGGGTGTTCGGAGACCACCCTAAAAAAGGGGGGTACTGTCAGCATTCGGAGTCTTACCTCGGTTATGGTCCCTGCGGCCTTCCTGTTAGCTGGCTGGTGTGGCTGCGGCAGATAGGAGCTGCGGCAGTGAGGTCCTCCGGTGCAGCTGCTGGGCGTCTGGAGGTCGGGGTCTGGGTCCTGGGGAGCGGAGCATGGCAGCCGGAGGTGTCTGTTTCCAAGTGTCGTGTTGCTGGAGTGCGGCATCTGGGAAGCTGAGGCCAAAGGTAGTGGCTGTGTACTGGTTCCACATGTGTCCTCTGTGCAGGGAGCCGCCATGTTGGAGACCAAGCCAAGCCAATAGGTATTCCAGTTCGCATCCAGCCAATCCGGTGCTGTTTTCCCTTATAAAAAAGGGGTTGATGCTTAGTTATGGTGCCTTTGCTTCAAGTTACTTGCTGTTGTAAGGTGCTCAAGCTCTGTGCTCCCAGGTTAACCCCTGGTATCCTGGTTCTGTGGAGGCCGCCCGGTGGTCAGTTCAGTTATTGCAGTCCTTTGCTTCCAGTCCACCTGCCCTTGTGGTTTAACAGCTGGGTCCTCTATCTGGTAGAGGGTCTCCGTTTGCTGTCAGTGCTCACAGTGATCCTCTCTTCAACATCGTTCTTCAAGTCATCCCATCATTTGGTGTTCTTCAGCATAATTTACAAATCACAAGTCATCTCCTCATTCAGTGTTCTTCAGCATCATTCACAAATCACAAGTCATCTCATTCACTGATCTTCAGCATCGTTTACAAATCACAAGTCATCTCCTCATTCAGTGTTCTTCAGCATAGTTTACAAATCACAAGTCATCTCTTCATTCAGTTTATTTCAGCATCGTTTACTAATCACAAGTCACTTCTCCATTCCGTATTCTTCAGCACTGTCTAAAAGTCGCAAACATTTTGTTCTTCAGAACTCACTCGGACTTATCTCCTAGTTGTGGTGTATTATTGAAGTCTCATTAAAACTGAATTAATCTTTCTTCAGTGTATTGTTCTCAGTCATTGCCCTCATTGCCTACCCCTCTTCATCTTCAGGCCAACTCTTCAATCCACCTCGTTTCCTTCCTTTGCTGAAAGCTACTCTCTCAGTCAATTGTCAGTCGTCAGATCCTCAACTCAAGCTGAGCGTGACAGATACGCAGTGAGGAATATGACAATGAATATCAGCAACACCATCTAGCAACTTTTGAATTGCTGATTACATATTGACCCCTCCAGCTTAAAGTACTTACTCATTTGCATCATTCACATATTGTATGAAATTTTGCCCATCTATTGTTTCTATTGTATTGTTTCCCCGTTAATTGTTAAAAGGGAAAACAACAGATCTTTGTATTTCATTTCATTTACGTTTGTACAGTATTTGTGTTTGTACTTTAATACATTTTATATGGAACATGCTTAATGGAGTATCTATAATGGGTGCAGGGAGTGTGCTGCGCACCCTGCACTGATATATAGTTATTATTCTTACCTCTCTGCTGTCTCTGAATTCCATCGTAGCCTGGCAGAACAGCAGAAATCACTGGGAAAATGGAGCAGCAGAGAAGTCCCTGGAAATAAGGCATAGTGCCATTTTCCCGGGGACCTGCACATTCACAGTAGATTCTGGCACAAAGCCAGAGAGGAGGGGGTCCTCATGGAGTCTGCACACGCACCCCCACTCCTCTCTTAAATCGCCCCTGAACGTGCTGCTATTTATTAATTACTGTCAAGACAATATTCTCTATTGTGTATATGACACTTCAGTATATTACTATATTGTGTAGAAATGAGGTAATGTAAAAGTCACATTGACTACTACTGTCAAGTTACAGCTCGGCATTATCGCTATGCTACAGTATCATGCGATGTAGGCATAAGCCTACAGATCTTTTGATCCCTCCAGCTGAATATATGCACATTAATATATTTTTTATGGTTTATTTTTCATACATATGTTCTGAGGTCTTATTAGTCCACCTTTAAATGAGCCCCATGTTACGTGTTTAATAATTGCCCATGTTCAGCTAATGGGAGGTCACAGTGCCGTAACTAGGCATTTTAGCGCTGTGTGCAAGAAACGGCATTGGTGCCCCCCCTTATGTAAAATAGGGGCAGTGCACGCAAAAAATATAGGGGCGTGACTTCATGGGGAAGGGTTGTGACCACAAAATAATACAAATTCATGCTACGGTGCACAGTAGTCTCCGTTATTCAAATTATGCCGCACAGTGGCGCCACTACACCAGGTAGAGCCCCTTTTACACATTACGGCAGACAGTCCCCCTTTTTACACATTACGGCAGACAGTCCCCGTTTTTACACATTACGGCAGACAGCGTCCCCTTTTTACACATTACAGCAGACAGCGTCCCCCTTTTTACACATTATGGCAGACAGCGTGCCCCTTTTTACACATTACGGCAGACAGTCCCCGTTTTTACACATTACGGCAGACAGTCCCTGTTTTTACACATTCCGGCAGACAGCGTCCCCTTTTTATACATTCCGGCAGACAGCGTCCCCCTTTTTACACATTACGGCAGACAGCGTCCCCCTTTTTACACAGTACGGTAGACAGCGTCCCCTTTTTACACATTACAGCAGACAGCGTCCCCTTTTTACACAGTATGGCAGACAGCGTCCCCTTTTTACACAGTACGGCAGACAGCATCCCCTTTTTACACAGTACGGCAGACAGCGTCCCCTTTTTACACATTACAGCAGACAGCGTCCCCCTTTTTACACATTACAGCAGACAGCGTCCCCCTTTTACACATTACGGCAGACAGTCCCCCTTTTTACACATTACGGCAGACAGTCCCCGTTTTTACACATTACGGCAGACAGCGTCCCCTTTTTATACATTCCGGCAGACAGCGTCCCCCTTTTTACACATTATGGCAGACAGCGTGCCCCTTTTTACACATTATGGCAGACAGCGTCCCCCTTTTTACACAGTACGGCAGATAGCATCCCCCTTTTACACAGTACGGTAGACAGCGTCCCCTTTTTACACAGTATGGCAGACAGCGTCCCCTTTTTACACAGTACGGCAGACAGCGTCCCCTTTATACACAGTACGGCAGACAGCGTCCCCTTTTTACATATTACGGCAGACAGCGTCCCCTTTTTGCACATAGAGGCAGACAGTGTCCCCTTTTTACACATTACGGCAGACAGCGTCCCCTTTTTACACAGTATGGCAGACAGCGTCCCCTTTTTACACATTACGGCAGACAGCATCCCCCTTTTTACACAGTACAGCAGACAATGTCCCCGTTTTACACATTACGGCAGACAGAATAGATAGAGAGATAGATAGATAGATAGATACTTACCATCTCTCCGCTGGTTCAGGCAGTAAGGCTCCTCGGTGCTGGCAGATCTCGGGCAAGGGAGGAGGAGGAGGGAGGGGGACTGGAGCCGCAGCAGTGCAGTGTAATTGGTGGTGGCGCCGCTGCAGCTGTCCCTCTCCTTCCGCATTGGCTGGCTGCTGCCGCTGTGAATGCTGGGCTGAGGGAAGCGCATCCCGGCATTCACAGCACTGCAGCGGCGCCGCTACCAATTACATAGCGCTGCTGCGGCTCCAGTCCCCCTCCCTCCTCCTCCTCCGGGTCCTCCCCTGACGCCGGAGCTGCTCCTCTCCTCTTCTCCTCCGGCGCACACAGCACAGGCGGATTGTAATGAGTCAATTTGACTCATTACAAGCCGCTGACATGGAATGCTGACCATTGCGCCCTCAGGGCGACTGCGCTGTGTGCCAGGCACACCTGGCACACACGTAGTTATGGCTCTGGGAGGTCACCACTAGCAGTCAGTTAGATATTAGCTGTGATTTGCTCTATAAACTTTATGTTAAACATGGTTCTTACTTGGTGTTCTATTTTTGTTATTTGCAAATTGTCTTAAGATGTTTGTCTATTTGTTAATAAACTAAATGGGGTTACATGGAAGTGAGCAGTGTATTTGGTATCTTTTCCATATAACTAAATGTAGTCATTCAGTCATAAAAGTGAAAAGGAGAGAAAAGGAGACCTTTGAAAGCATTTAGCATACACAAATAACATGTCACTTATTTATGTCTAACCTTGAACAATACTGAAGCCTCCTACTGAGACTGTGTAAAGTCAATAGACAAGTAAATGTAAGTTAATCATTTAAGGCGCTGCTTACATCTAATAACCAGTGACAAATATCCTTGCAGACTTTTATAGCTGAAGGGTACAAGCTAACAGAAAGAGGAGTTCAGGAATGTCCAGTGACCTTTCCCGTGGGGATATATAAGGTCAGAGAGCATGTGGAACTTGGTCTTCACCTGATCTTAAGAGCACAGCACATAAATAAAGGCTGTTTGGGGAAAACATACAGAACCTATAAACACAGTATAAACTGGGTCAATGCAGAGTTGTCGATTGTAATCACTCCCGATTTGTGTGATCGGAAAAAACTTGTATATATGACTGTGTGTTGAGTTGTATGCATCTCCATCAACAGGTTTAGGGGGACATTTACTAAGCAGTGATAAGAGCAGAGAAGTGAGCCAGTGTAGAAGTGGCCCCATCAACCAATCAGCAGCTCTGTATCATTTTATAGTATGCAAATAATAGATGTTACTTCAGTGCTGATTGGTTGCCATGGGCAACTTCTCCACTGGCTCACTTCTCTGCTCTTATCACTGCTTAGTAAATATCCCCCATAATTATGTGTGCACAAGTTCTGTGGTTGGTAGCAAGGCTTTCGCATGCAACCTCAACACAAAGCTGGCCCGTGGACAATACACTGGGTATCTCAAAACCAGCTAAGAAATGGTGGCAAAAAGCAATAGTAGTGACACATCCGCTGGTTTATAAGTGGGTATATTCAAACTTCTCTCAATATGCAAAATACCAGCGGATGTGTGGATATCTCATTTTGATATACACTAAAAGGGACCACACTGCTCCATAGGAGCTCATTGTTTATTACAAAAAAACACTGCACTGAGGGGCAGATGTATTAAGCCTGGGGAAGTGATAAAGAAGTGATAAGTGGAAGGTGATAACGTACAAAACAATCATTACGGTTTTGAAAAATGACAGTTGGAGCTGATTGGCTGGTGCATTATCACCTTCCACTAATCACTTTTTTATCACCGCTTCATCACTTCTCCAGGCTTACTACATCTGCCCCTGAATCTTCTTTATACTTTACATTACTAATTCCCTCTCCATACACTTAATGCCTGACTGAAGTCAGCACTTTTGCTTACTGATAGAATTATGTATGCGCACAACTCTGTAGAGTCTGCAGTTCCGTTGACATGCCTACATGAAAATGCCCCATAATCACCCAGTTACACCTGTACAGTAAGTATAGATGCTGCTTACATCTGCATCACCTGTACTTACGTAAACGCTGCTCGGAAGCATGCGCAATGAAAAAATGTCTGCAAAACCAACTTGCATTCCACTCTACTCCAGCTGAAAAATAAACTGTTCTCTGCATAGGATTGTTGGTCGCAAGGTAACGTTTATTGTTTTGCCAATGTAAAACTGAAAGATGCAGTATCAAGCTATTTTCTGTTTTTAGTTTATCAAGTAAAGTTTTTCCATTAGAAATAAGCAAAGATCTTAACATGTTCTTTAAATGGAGTATTTTGGCTAATTTTCAAAGTGAAAACTTGGGAACTCACTCATAATAGTCATTAGTACACATACACTGCTCAAAAAAAATAAAGGGAACACTAAAATAACACAGCCTAGATCTGAATGAATGAAATATTCTTATTAAATACTTTGTTCTTTACATAGTTGATTGTGCTGACAACAAAATCACACAAAAATTATCAATGGAAATCAAATTTATTAACCCATGGAGGTCTGGATTTGGAGTCACACTTAAAATTAAAGTGGAAAAACATACTTTGATGTAATGTCCTTAAAACAAGTCTAAATGAGGCTCAGTAGTGTGTGTGGCCTCCACGTGCCTGTATGACCTCCCTACAACGCCTGGGCATGTTCCTGATGAGTTGGTGGATGGTCTCCTGAGGGATCTCCTCCCAGACTTGGACTAAAGCACCCGCCAACTCCTGGACAGTCTGTGGTGCAACGTGGCGTTGGTGGATGGAGCCAGGGGCGTAACTCTGGGAGGCAACGGAGTCAGCTGCCGCCGGGCTCCTCCTCTGTAGGCGGGCACCTCTCCTCCAGTTCCGTGTTCAGCAACACCATTCAATTAAATAATTGACAGCCGCTGCTATCTCTTCCATGGTCAACTCCCCTCCCTCACTAGTCCCTGCACCTTACAAGTCACACCCTCTGTATTATAGATTCACATTATAAAAGTGTCATACCCAGGATTAGAACCCACAACCTATTACACAAGAAGCAGGCACCTTACTGATAGAGCTAGTGAGCTACCGTATTTGCTCCTGTATAAGAAGCATGAGAATTCTAACTATATGAAGTTACTTCTCTGACAATCCAATTACATATATTTATATGAGGGGGGGGGGCAATATTTATCTTGCCTCTGGGCAACTGGGACGAACTTACGCCTCTGGATGGAGCGAGACATGATGTCCCAGATGTGCTGAATTGGATTCAGGTCTGGGGAACGGGCTGGCCAGTCCATAGCATCAATGCCTTCGTCTTGCAGGAACTGCTGACACAATCCAGCCACATGAGGTCTATCATTGTCTTGCATTAGGAGGAATCCAGGGCCAACCACACGAGCATATGGTCTCCCAAGGGGTCTGAGGATCTCATTTCGGTACCTAATGGCAGTCAGGCTACCTCTGGCGAGCACATGGAGGGCTGTGCGGCTTCCCAAAGAAATCCCACCCCACACCATTACTGACCCACTGCCAAACCGGTCGTGCTGGAGGATGTTGCAGGCAGCAGAACGTTCTCTTTGGCGTCTCCAGACTCTGTCACGTTTGTCACATGTGCTCAGTGAGAACCTGCTTTCATCTGTGAAGAGCACAGGGCGCCAGTGGCGAATTTGCCAATCTTGGTGTTCTCTGGCAAATGCCAAATGTCCTGCACGGTGTTGGGCTGTAAGCACAACCCCCACCTGTGGACGTCGGGCCCTCATACCAGCCTCATGGAGTCTGTTTCTGATCGTTTGAGTAGACACATGCACATTTGTGGCTTGCTGGAGGTCATTTTGCAGGGCTCTGGCAGTGCTCCTCCTGTTCCTCCTTGCACAAAGGCGGAGGTAGCGGTCCTGCTGCTGGGTTGTTGCCCTCCTACGGCCTCCTCCAGGTCTACTGATGTACTGGCCTGTCTCCTGGTAGAGCCTCCATGCTCTGGACACTACGCTGACAGACACACCAAACCTTCTTGCCACAGCTCGCATTGATGTACCATCCTGGATGAGCTGCACTACCTGAGCAACTTGTGTGGGTTGTAGACTCCGTCTCATGCTACCACTAGAGTGAAAGCACCGCCAGCTTTCAAAAGTGACCAAAACATCAGCCAGAAAGTAGTGATGAGCGGGTTCGGTTCCTCGGAATCCGAACCCCCCAGAACTTCACAAATTTTACACAGTTCCGAGGCAAACTCGGATCCTCCCGCCTTGCTCGGTTAACCCGAGCGCGCCCGAACGTCATCATCCCGCTGTCAGATTCTCGCGAGATTTGTATTCTATATAAGGAGCCGCGCGTCGCCGCCATTTTCACTCGTTCATTGGAGATGATAGGGAGAGGACGTGCAGCGTTCTATCAGTTGTGTTCAGTGTGCTGCAAATATCTGTGCTCAGTGTGCTGCACATATCTGTGCTCAGTGTGCTTGCAAATATCTGTGCTCAGTGTGCTGAAAATATCTACGTTCTCTGCCTGAAAAACTCTCCATATCTGTGCTCAGTGTGCTGCGAATATCTGTGCTCAGTGTGCTTTATTGTGGGGACTGGGGACCACCAGTATTATATAGTAGGAGGACAGTGCAGAGTTTTGCTGACCAGTGACCACCAGTATTATACGTTATCTGCCTGAAAAACACTCTATATCTGTGCTGCATTGTAGTATATAGTAGGAGGACAGTGCAGAATTTTGCTGTGACCACCAGTATATATATAGCAGTACGGTACAGTAGTCCACTGCTCTACCTACCTCTGTGTCGTCAAGTATACTGTCCATCCATACCTGTGGTGCATTTAAGTTGTGCGCAGTATATATAGTAGGAGGACAGTGCATAATTTTGCTGACCACCAGTATATAATATATAGCAGTACGGTACAGTAGTCCACTGCTCTACCTACCTCTGTGTCGTCAAGTATACTATCCATCCATACCTGTGGTGCATTTAAGTTGTGCGCAGTATATATAGTAGGAGGACAGTGCATAATTTTGCTGACCACCAGTATATAATATATAGCAGTACGGTACAGTAGGCCATTGCTATTGATATATATTACTGGCATATAATTCCACACATTAAAAAATGGAGAACAAAAATGTGGAGGGTAAAATAGGGAAAGATCAAGATCCACTTCCACCTCATGCTGAAGCTGCTGCCACTAGTCATGGCCGAGACGATGAAATGCCATCAACGTCGTCTGCCAAGGACGATGCCCAATATCATAGTAGAGAGCATGTAAAATCCAAAAAAACAAAAGTTCAGTAAAATGACCCAAAAATAAAAAATTAAAAGTGTCTGATGAGAAGCGTAAACTTGCCAATATGCCATTTACGACACGGAGTGGCAAGGAACGGCTGAGGCCCTGGCCTATGTTCATGGCAAGTGGTTCAGATTCACATGAGGATGGAAGCACTCATCCTCTCGCTAGAAAAATGAAAAGACTTAAGCTGGCAAAAGCACAGCAAAGAACTGTGCGTTCTTCTAAATCACAAATCCCCAAGGAGAGTTCAATTGTGTCGGTTGCGATGCCTGACCTTCCCAACACTGGACGGGAAGAGGTGGCGCCTTCCACCATTTGCATGCCCCCTGCAAGTGCTGGAAGGAGCACCCGCAGTCCAGTTCCTGATAGTCAAATTGAAGATGTCACTGTTGAAGTACACCAGGATGAGGATATGGGTGTTGCTGGCGCTGAGGAGGAAATTGACAAGGAGGATTCTGATGGTGAGGTGGTTTGTTTAAGTCAGGCACCCGGGGAGACACTTGTTGTCCGTGGGACGAATATGGCCGTTGACATGCCTGGTCAAATTACAAAAAAAATCACCTCTTTGGTGTGGAATTATTTTAACAGAAATGCGGACAACAGGTGTCAAGCCGTGTGTCGCCTTTGTCAAGCTGTAATAAGTAGGGGTAAGGACGTTAACCACCTCGGAACATCCTCACTTATACGTCACCTGGAGCACATTCATCATAAGTCAGTGACAAGTTCAAAAACTTTGGGTGACAGCGGAAGCAGTCCACTGCCAACTAAATCCCTTCCTCTTGTAACCAAGCTCCTGCAAACCACACCACCAACTCCCTCAGTGTCAATTTCCTCCTTGGACAGGAAAGCCAATAGTCCTGCAGGCCATGTCACTGTCAAGACTGACGAGTCCTCTCCTGCCTGGGATTCCTCCAATGCATCCTTGAGTGTAACACCTACTGCTGCTGGTGCTGCTGTTGTTGCTGCTGGGAGTCGATCGTCATCCCAGAGGGGAAGTCGGAAGACCACTTGTACTACTTCCAGTAAGCAATTGACTGTCCAACAGTACTTTGCGAGGAAGATGAAATATCACAGCAGTCATCCTGCTGCAAAGCGGATAACTCAGGCCTTGGCAGACTGGGCGGTGTTAAACGTGTTTCCGGTATCCACCGTTAATTCACAGGAAACTACAGAATTGCTTGAGGTACTGTGTCCCCGGTACCAAATACCATCTAGGTTCCATTTCTCTAGGCAGGCGATACCGAGAATGTACACAGACCTCAGAAAAAGAGTCACCAGTGTCCTAAAAAGTGCAGTTGTACCCAATGTTCACTTAACCACGGACGTCCACTTAACCACGGACATGTGAACAAGTGGAGCAGGGCAGACTAAGGACAATATGACTGTGACAGCCCCCTGGGTAGATGTATTGCCTCCCTCAGCAAGAACAGCAGTGGCGGCACCAGTAGCAGCATCTCGCAAACGCCAACTCGTTCCTAGGCAGGCTACGCTTTGTATCACCGCTTTCCATAAGAGGCACACAGCTGACAACCTCTTACGGAAACTGAGGAACATCATCGCAGAATGGCTTACCCCAATTGGACTCTCCTGGGGATTTGTGACATCGGACAACGCCACCAATATTGTGCGTGCATTACATGTGGGCAAATTCCAGCACGTCCCATGTTTTGCACATACATTGAATTTGGTGGTGCAGAATTATTTAAAAAACGACAGGGGCGTGCAAGAGATGTTGTCGGTGGCCAGAAGAATTGCAGGCCACTTTCGGCATTCAGCCACCGCGTGCTGAAGACTGGAGCACCAGCAAACACTCCTGAACCTGCCCTGCCATCATCTGAAGCAACAGGTGGTAACGAGGTGGAATTCAACCCTCTATATGCTTCAGAGGATGGAGGAGCAGCAAAAGGCCATTCAAGCCTATACAGCTACCTACGATACAGGCAAAGGAGGGGGAATGCTCCTGACTCAAGCGCAGTGGAGAATGATTTCAATGTTGTGCAAGGTTCTGCAACCCTTTGAACTTGCCACACGTGAAGTCAGTTCAGACACTGCTAGCCTGAGTCAGGTCATTTCCCATATCAGGCTTTTGCAGAAGAAGCTGGAGAGATTGAAGGAGGAGCTAAAACAGAGCGATTCCACTAGGCATGTGGGACTTGTGGATGGAGCCCTTAATTCGCTTAACCAGGATTCACGGGTGGTCAATCTGTTGAAATCAGAGCATTACATTTTGGCCACCGTGCTCGATCCTAGGTTTAAAGCCTACGTTGTATCTCTCTTTCCGGCAGACACAAGTCTGCAGAGGTTCAAAGACCTGCTGGTGAGAAAATTGTCAAGTTAAGCGGAACATGACCCATCAACAGCTCCTCCTTCACATTCTCCCGCAACTGGGGCTGCGAGGAAAAGGCTAAGAATTCCGAGTCCACCCGCTGGCGGTGATGCAGGGCAGTCTGGAGTGAGTGCTGACATCTGGTCTGGACTGAAGGACCTGCCAACGATTACTGACATGTCGTCTACTGTCACTGCATATGATTCTGTCACCATTGAAAGAATGGTGGAGGATTTTATGAGTGACCACATCCAATTAGGCACGTCAGACAGTCCGTACGTATACTGGCAGGAAAAAGAGGCAATTTGGAGGCCCTTGCATAAACTGGCTTTATTTTACCTAAGTTGCACCCCCTCCAGTGTGTACTCCGAAAGAGTGTTTAGTGCAGCCGCTCACCTTGTCAGCAATCGGCGTACGAGGTTACTTCCAGAAAATGTGGAGAAGATGATGTTCATCAAAATGAATTATAATCAATTCCTCCGTGGATACATTCACCAGCAATTGCCTCCAGAAAGTACACAGGGACCTGAGATGGTGGATTCCAGTGGGGACAAATTAATCATCTGTGAGGAGGGGGATGTACACAGTGAAAGGCGTGAGGAATCGGAGGATGAGGAGGAGGTGGACATCTTGCCTCTGTAGAGCCAGTTTGTGCAAGGAGAGATTGATTGCTTCTTTTTTGGTGGGGGCCCAAACCAACCAGTCATTTTACAGTCACAGTCGCTGAAATGATGGGTTTGTTAAAATGTGCATGTTCTGTTTATACAACATAAGGGTGGGTGGGAGGGCCCAAGGACAATTCCATCTTGCACCTCTTTTTTCTTTCATTTTTTTTTGCATCATGTGCTGTTTGGGGACTATTTATTTATAAGTGCCATCCTGTCTGACACTGCAGTGCCACTCCTAGATGGGCCAGGTGTTTGTGTCGGCCACTTGGGTCACTTAGTTTAGCCATCCAGCGACCTTGGTGCACCTCTTTTTTTCTTTGCATCATGTGCTGTTTGGGGACTATTTTTTGAAGTGCCATCCTGTCTGACACTGCAGTGCCACTCCTAGATGGGCCAGGTGTTTGTGTCGGCCACTTGGGTCGCTTAGCTTAGTCACACTGCTACCTCATTGCACCTTTTTTTTTCTTTGCATCATGTGCTGTTTGGGGACTATTTTTTAAATCTGCCATCCTGTCTGACACTGCTGTGCCACTCCTAGATGGGCCAGGTGTTTGTGTCGGCCACTTGGGTCGCTTAGCTTAGCCATCCAGCGACCTTGGTGCACCTCTTTTTTTCTTTGCATAATGTACTGTTTGGGGACTATTTTTTGAAGTGCCATCCTGTCTGACAATGCAGTGCCACTCCTAGATGTGCCAGGTGTTTGTGTCGGCCACTGGGGTAGCTTAGCTTAGCCATCCAGCGACCTTGGTGCACCTCTTTTTTTCTTTGCATCATGTGCTGTTTGGGGACTATTTTATAAATCTGCCATCCTGTCTGACACTGCAGTGCCACTCCTAGATGGGCCAGGTGTTTGTGTCGGCCACTTGGGTAGGTTAGCTTAGTCATCCAGCGACCTGGGTGCAAATTTTAGGACTAAAAATAATATTGTGAGGTGTGAGGTGTTCAGAATAGACTGGAAATGAGTGGAAATTATGGTTATTGAGGTTAATAATACTATGGGATCAAAATGACCCCCACATTCTATGATTTAAGCTGTGTTTGAGGGTTTTTTGTAAAAAAAACACCCGAATCCAAAACACACCAGAATCCGACAAAAAAAAATTCAGGGAGGTTTTGCCAAAACGCGTCCGAATCCAAAACACGGCCGCGGAACCGAATCCAAAACCAAAACACAAAACCCGAAAAATATCCGGTGCACATCACTACCAGAAAGCATAGGAGCTGAGAAGTGCTGTGTGGTCACCACCTGCAGAACAACTCCTTTATTGGGGGTGTCTTGCTAATTGCCTATAATTTCCACCTGTTGTCTATTCCATTTGCACAACAGCATGTGAAATTGATTGTCAATCAGTGTTGCTTCCTAAGTGGACAGTTTGATTTCACAGAAGTGTGATTGACTTGGGGAGTTACATTGTGTTGTTTAAGTGTTCCCTTTATTTTTTTTGAGCAGTGTACTTTGAGGTGTATGCCACCATACCACCAAGCTGCTGGCTTATCAGTGAGCAACATGCACCAAGTGCTTCCTTGTATTTCTGTTCTTTGTGTGAAGAAGGAAATGATGCCAAAAATGGAAAGCCTCCATCTTGTATCTAATGAGCCTGATATCTTTGTTTCTGAGGAACAGGTAGAAAGCGGAAAAGCTGAATCATGGCAATAGACTTATTCAATTTATAGACTACAACAGATATATGATGTAGCGCTGGGCCAATAATCCTGAGCCCATTCAGGTACCAATTACATTAATGTTCATCATAGCAGCAGACCACCTTGATTCAGTAGAGAGTACTCTGGAAGTTAGATTGATGGATTATGTGTCCCCCAAACTGTTAACTCATAAAAGGGACAGTAACACTGAGCCCTCATCAGTGACTTTGCTATTAATTGTCCTCAGTAGATCAAATTCAACTGCCCAGTGTCCAATACAGTATGTCATGACCAGAGTGTTTAGTCCCTACTTGTAAGTCACCATCATGAACCAGTGTAGGGAATACATGGTGCCGATTTATCACCATCTGCATCTGAGGATCTGGATGTGAGGTGATAAAATCGCCCAAACTGGCAATGCAATTATTGATGACTTCGCATGGATGTATTAATAATCGCATGCAGGGACAGAGCTTGCAAGAAAGCTCTGTCTCTGCGATGATACACCGCAGCCTTATCTCGGGGTATTTTTAGTGCCAACACTGCCACTACCGCCAATGATCTTCCACCCTCGTTGCTACTACCCCCCTGTGCCACTAACCCCGATGGACACACAAGCTGATTCAAGGGATACCCAAGGATTAATGATTGGTGCTCGATTGAGGGCTGACGGTCATCGGGGCTCCCTGCTGCTCCCCTTAGTCACTTTATCATTCTCCAAGACTGTACATCTGCCCCCATAAGTGATTGTAGGAATGGAGGTTTGGAAAAATTTGCATCTTGCAAAAGTTTAAATGTCATATAGTCTAATTCCCAACCACGTCATACGCACCTTTTTCCTGAATAGGGGGAAGAAAAAAAATTCCACCATATTAAACCCCACACAGTAATGCCCCTTCCACTATATTATGCTCCCGCACCATATTGTGCCATACACCACAATGCCCGTGCTAAATTATGCCCCACAGTAAAGTTTCTGATTACTTTAAAATTACCTGCTCATGTGCTGGGTGTCATGCTTGTTGTCAGAGGTTTCATGCACAGGGTGTCATGCTTTTTGCCAGGGGTTTCATGCACTGGGTGTCATGCTTTTTGCCAGGGGTTTTATGTGCTGGGTGTCATGCTCATTGCCAGGGGTTTCATGTGCTGGGTGTCATGCTGTGTCCTCCTGCTGGTGCGTGGGGCAGTGGAGAAAATCTGCACTGCTGCCAGCAAGGACATCAGGGATGTAAATTAGCTGGCAAGGGCCAGTACAAGGGATATAGTCAGGACTCCCCCTCTACCTCCCTAGTACTCCGTTTGGGGGCGGAGTTTCGCGGAATTACTTTGGAATTAGGCACTGCGGATCCCTTGTGGCACCATATAAATAAAGGATAATAATAATATGTTTCTTTTCTTGACATGCCCTTTACTATTTTCATGCATCTTCCCTTTCTTCCTGTTGGCGGTGCATCTGCTTTGTCACTATCCTCTTTCCCCAGGAGCTCTACTACATTCCCTCAGTTCCTCTTCATTTGGGATGACTATTATAATCCAGTGCGTGGGGGCAGAGCAGGTGGGGCTGGCTGCACACTAATTGGAGCTCTAATTTGTTGCATTTGAAACTACACAAATGTAACTTCTCCAATGCCGGAAGCCTAGCAGTTGGCACCAACATTTGGCTTCAAACGCTGCTCTGTCTGGAGCATCCATAGGACTGTCCAGGTAAGTACCTTCTGGTCCTAGCAGTCCCGCCCCCTCATCGTGATGTCATAAAGGCACATTGGAATTTGTACTCACAGATTTAACCAATTTCAATGAACGACAGGTTTTGACCGTTTTCCAGTGTTTTGTAGCAAATGGTCAATTGTCAATTGTTCTGATCCATTACCAGATTTTCATTCCAACCAGCCAGATCTGGCAGGAGATCTGCCAGATAATTGCATAATGTATTCTCATCTTATAGAAATTAGAGATGAGCGCCTGAAATTTTTCGGGTTTTGTGTTTTGGTTTTGGGTTCGGTTCCGCGGCCGTGTTTTGGGTTCGAACGCGTTTTGGCAAAACCTCACCGAATTTTTTTTGTCGGATTCGGGTGTGTTTTGGATTCGGGTGTTTTTTTCAAAAAACACTAAAAAACAGCTTAAATCATAGAATTTGGGGGTCATTTTGATCCCAAAGTATTATTAACCTCAAAAACCATAATTTACACTCATTTTCAGTCTATTCTGAATACCTCACACCTCACAATATTATTTTTAGTCCTAAAATTTGCACCGAGGTCGCTGTGTGAGTAAGATAAGCGACCCTAGTGGCCGACACAAACACCGGGCCCATCTAGGAGTGGCACTGCAGTGTCACGCAGGATGTCCCTTCCAAAAAACCCTCCCCAAACAGCACATGACGCAAAGAAAAAAAGAGGCGCAATGAGGTAGCTGTGTGAGTAAGATTAGCGACCCTAGTGGCCGACACAAACACCGGGCCCATCTAGGAGTGGCACTGCAGTGTCACGCAGGATGGCCCTTCCAAAAAACCCTCCCCAAACAGCACATGACGCAAAGAAAAAAAGAGGCGCAATGAGGTAGCTGTGTGAGTAAGATTAGCGACCCTAGTGGCCGACACAAACACCGGGCCCATCTAGGAGTGGCACTGCAGTGTCACGCAGGATGTCCCTTCCAAAAAACCCTCCCCAAACAGCACATGACGCAAAGAAAAAAAGAGGCGCAATGAGGTAGCTGTGTGAGTAAGATTAGCGACCCTAGTGGCCGACACAAACACCGGGCCCATCTAGGAGTGGCACTGCAGTGTCACGCAGGATGTCCCTTCCAAAAAACCCTCCCCAAACAGCACATGACGCAAAGAAAAAAAGAGGCGCAATGAGGTAGCTGACTGTGTGAGTAAGATTAGCGACCCTAGTGGCCGACACAAACACCGGGCCCATTTAGGAGTGGCACTGCAGTGTCACGCAGGATGTCCCTTCCAAAAAACCCTCCCCAATCAGCACATGATGCAAAGAAAAAGAAAAGAAAAAAGAGGTGCAAGATGGAATTGTCCTTGGGCCCTCCCACCCACCCTTATGTTGTATAAACAAAACAGGACATGCACACTTTAACCAACCCATCATTTC
The DNA here is from genome assembly GCF_028390025.1 of Pseudophryne corroboree. NCBI lineage: Eukaryota > Metazoa > Chordata > Amphibia > Anura > Myobatrachidae > Pseudophryne > Pseudophryne corroboree. The sequence goes on from NC_086448.1 coordinate 531,654,763, forward strand.
AGTGACAGGGTCTGCCACACGACTGTGACTGATATGACGGGTTGGTTTGGACCCCCCCCAAAAAAGAAGCAATTAATCTCTCCTTGCACAAACTGGCTCTACAGAGGCAAGATGTCCACCTCATCATCACCCTCCGATATATCAACGTGTACATCCCCCTCCTCACAGATTATCAATTCGTCCCCACTGGAATCCACCATCTCAGCTCCCTGTGTACTTTGTGGAGGCAATTGCTGCTGGTCAATGTCTCCGCGGAGGAATTGATTATAATTCATTTTAATGAACATCATCTTCTCCACATTTTCTGGATGTAACCTCGTACGCCGATTGCTGACAAGGTGAGCGGCGGCACTAAACACTCTTTCGGAGTACACACTTGTGGGAGGGCAACTTAGGTAGAATAAAGCCAGTTTGTGCAAGGGCCTCCAAATTGCCTCTTTTTCCTGCCAGTATAAGTACGGACTGTGTGACGTGCCTACTTGGATGCGGTCACTCATATAATCCTCCACCATTCTATCAATGTTGAGAGAATCATATGCAGTGACAGTAGACGACATGTCCGTAATCGTTGTCAGGTCCTTCAGTCCGGACCAGATGTCAGCATCAGCAGTCGCTCCAGACTGCCCTGCATCACCGCCAGCGGGTGGGCTCGGAATTCTGAGCCTTTTCCTCGCACCCCCAGTTGCGGGAGAATGTGAAGGAGGAGATGTTGACAGGTCGCGTTCCGCTTGACTTGACAATTTTGTCACCAGCAGGTCTTTCAACCCCAGCAGACTTGTGTCTGCCGGAAAGAGAGATCCAAGGTAGGCTTTAAATCTAGGATCGAGCACGGTGGCCAAAATGTAGTGCTCTGATTTCAACAGATTGACCACCCGTGAATCCTTGTTAAGCGAATTAAGGGCTCCATCCACAAGTCCCACATGCCTAGCGGAATCGCTCCGTGTTAGCTCCTCCTTCAATGTCTCCAGCTTCTTCTGCAAAAGCCTGATGAGGGGAATGACCTGACTCAGGCTGGCAGTGTCTGAACTGACTTCACGTGTGGCAAGTTCAAAGGGCATCAGAACCTTGCACAACGTTGAAATCATTCTCCACTGCGCTTGAGACAGGTGCATTCCACCTACTATATCGTGCTCAATTGTATAGGCTTGAATGGCCTTTTGCTGCTCCTCCAACCTCTGAAGCATATAGAGGGTTGAATTCCACCTCGTTACCACTTCTTGCTTCAGATGATGGCAGGGCAGGTTCAGTAGTTTTTGGTGGTGCTCCAGTCTTCTGTACGTGGTGCCTGTACGCCGAAAGTGTCCCGCAATTCTTCTGGCCACCGACAGCATCTCTTGCACGCCCCTGTCGTTTTTTAAAAAATTCTGCACCACCAAAATCAAGGTATGTGCAAAACATGGGACGTGCTGGAATTTGCCCATATTTAATGCACACACAATATTGCTGGCGTTGTCCGATGCCACAAATCCACAGGAGAGTCCAATTGGGGTAAGCCATTCCGCGATGATCTTCCTCAGTTGCCGTAAGAGGTTTTCAGCTGTGTGCGTATTCTGGAAAGCGGTGATACAAAGCGTAGCCTGCCTAGGAAAGAGTTGGTGTTTGCGAGATGCTGCTACTGGTGCCGCCGCTGCTGTTCTTGCGGCGGGAGTCCATACATCTACCCAGTGGGCTGTCACAGTCATATAGTCCTGACCCTGCCCTGCTCCACTTGTCCACATGTCCGTGGTTAAGTGGACATTGGGTACAACTGCATTTTTTAGGACACTGGTGAGTCTTTTTCTGACGTCCGTGTACATTCTCGGTATCGCCTGCCTAGAGAAGTGGAACCTAGATGGTATTTGGTAACGGGGGCACACTGCCTCAATAAATTGTCTAGTTCCCTGTGAACTAACGGCGGATACCGGACGCACGTCTAACACCAACATAGTTGTCAAGGCCTCAGTTATCCGCTTTGCAGCAGGATGACTGCTGTGATATTTCATCTTCCTCGCAAAGGACTGTTGAACAGTCAATTGCTTACTGGAAGTAGTACAAGTGGGCTTACGACTTCCCCTCTGGGATGACCATCGACTCCCAGCAGCAACAACAGCAGCGCCAGCAGCAGTAGGCGTTACACGCAAGGATGCATCGGAGGAATCCCAGGCAGGAGAGGAATCGTCAGAATTGCCAGTGACATGGCCTGCAGGACTATTGGCATTCCTGGGGAAGGAGGAAATTGACACTGAGGGAGTTGGTGGGGTGGTTTGCGTGAGCTTGGTTACAAGAGGAAGGGATTTACTGGTCAGTGGACTGCTTCCGCTGTCACCCAAAGTTTTTGAACTTGTCACTGACTTATTATGAATGCGCTGCAGGTGACGTATAAGGGAGGATGTTCCGAGGTGGTTAACGTCCTTACCCCTACTTATTACAGCTTGACAAAGGGAACACACGGCTTGACACCTGTTGTCCGCATTTCTGGTGAAATACCTCCACACCGAAGAGCTGATTTTTTTGGTATTTTCACCTGGCATGTCAACGGCCATATTCCTCCCACGGACAACAGGTGTCTCCCCGGGTGCCTGACTTAAACAAACCACCTCACCATCAGAATCCTCCTGGTCAATTTCCTCCCCAGCGCCAGCAACACCCATATCCTCCTCATCCTGGTGTACTTCAACACTGACATCTTCAATCTGACTATCAGGAACTGGACTGCGGGTGCTCCTTCCAGCACTTGCAGGGGGCGTGCAAATGGTGGAAGGCGCATGCTCTTCACGTCCAGTGTTGGGAAGGTCAGGCATCGCAACCGACACAATTGGACTCTCCTTGTGGATTTGGGATTTCGAAGAATGCACAGTTCTTTGCTGTGCTGCTTTTGCCAGCTTGAGTCTTTTCATTTTTCTAGCGAGAGGCTGAGTGCTTCCATCCTCATGTGAAGCTGAACCACTAGCCATGAACATAGGCCAGGGCCTCAGCCGTTCCTTGCCACTCCGTGTCGTAAATGGCATATTGGCAAGTTTACGCTTCTCCTCCGACAATTTTATTTTAGGTTTTGGAGTCCTTTTTTTTCTGATATTTGGTGTTTTGGATTTGACATGCTCTGTACTATGACATTGGGCATCGGCCTTGGCAGACGACGTTGCTGGCATTTCATCGTCTCGGCCATGACTAGTGGCAGCAGCTTCAGCACGAGGTGGAAGTGGATCTTGATCTTTCCCTAATTTTGGAACCTCAACATTTTTGTTCTCCATATTTTAATAGGCACAACTAAAAGGCACCTCAGGTAAACAATGGAGATGGATACTAGTATACAATTATGGACTGCCTGCCGAGTGCAGACACAGAGGTAGCCACAGCCGTGAACTACCGTACTGTACTGTGTCTGCTGCTAATATAGACTGGTTGATAAAGAGATGTCTATGTAACTATGTATGTATAAAGAAGAAAGAAAAAAAAACCACGGTTAGGTGGTATACAATTATGGACGGACTGCCTGCCGAGTGCAGACACAGAGGTAGCCACAGCCGTGAACTACCGTACTGTACTGTGTCTGCTGCTAATAATATAGACTGGTTGATAAAGAGATGTCGTAGTAGTATGTATGTATAAAGAAGAAAGAAAAAAAAACCACGGTTAGGTGGTATACAATTATGGACGGACTGCCTGCCGAGTGCAGACACAGAGGTAGCCACAGCCGTGAACTACCGTACTGTACTGTGTCTGCTGCTAATATAGACTGGTTGATAAAGAGATGTCTATGTAACTATGTATGTATAAAGAAGAAAGAAAAAAAAACCACGGTTAGGTGGTATACAATTATGGACGGACTGCCTGCCGAGTGCAGACACAGAGGTAGCCACAGCCGTGAACTACCGTACTGTACTGTGTCTGCTGCTAATATAGACTGGTTGATAAAGAGATGTCTATGTAACTATGTATGTATAAAGAAGAAAGAAAAAAAAACCACGGTTAGGTGGTATACAATTATGGACGGACTGCCTGCCGAGTGCAGACACAGAGGTAGCCACAGCCGTGAACTACCGTACTGTACTGTGTCTGCTGCTAATATAGACTGGTTGATAAAGAGATGTCTATGTAACTATGTATGTATAAAGAAGAAAGAAAAAAAAACCACGGTTAGGTGGTATACAATTATGGACGGACTGCCTGCCGAGTGCAGACACAGAGGTAGCCACAGCCGTGAACTACCGTACTGTACTGTGTCTGCTGCTAATATAGACTGGTTGATAAAGAGATGTCTATGTAACTATGTATGTATAAAGAAGAAAGAAAAAAAAACCACGGTTAGGTGGTATACAATTATGGACGTACTGCCTGCCGAGTGCAGACACAGAGGTAGCCACAGCCGTGAACTACCGTACTGTACTGTGTCTGCTGCTAATATAGACTGGTTGATAAAGAGATGTCGTAGTAGTATGTATGTATAAAGAAGAAAAAAAAACCACGGTTAGGTGGTATACAATTATGGACGGACTGCCTGCCGAGTGCAGACACAGAGGTAGCCACAGCCGTGAACTACCGTACTGTGTCTGCTGCGACTGGATGATAAATGATATAAAAAATATATATATATCACTACTGCAGCCGGACAGGTATATATTATATATTATATAATGACGGACCTGCTGGACACTGTCTGTCAGCAGAATGAGTTTTATTTTTATAGAATAAAAAAAAAAACAACACACAAGTGAAGTCACACGACGAGTGTTTAACTTTTTCAGGCAATCACAATATAAGTATACTACTAACTATACTGGTGGTCAGTGTGGTCAGGTCACTGGTCAGTCACACTGGCAGTGGCACTCCTGCAGCAAAAGTGTGCACTGTTTAATTTTAATATAATATTATGTACTCCTGGCTCCTGCTATAACCTATAACTGGCACTGCAGTGCTCCCCAGTCTCCCCCACAATTATAAGCTGTGTGAGCTGAGCAGTCAGACAGATATATAATATATATAGATGATGCAGCACACTGGGCTGAGCCTGAGCAGTGCACACAGATATGGTATGTGACTGAGTCACTGTGTGTATCGCTTTTTTCAGGCAGAGAACGGATATATTAAATAAACTGCACTGTCTGGTGGTCACTCACTATATAATATTATGTACTCCTGGCTCCTGCTATAACCTATAACTGGCACTGCAGTGCTCCCCAGTCTCCCCCACAATTATAAGCTGTGTGAGCTGAGCAGTCAGACAGATATATAATATATATAGATGATGCAGCACACTGGGCTGAGCCTGAGCAGTGCACACAGATATGGTATGTGACTGAGTCACTGTGTGTATCGCTTTTTTCAGGCAGAGAACGGATATATTAAATAAACTGCACTGTCTGGTGGTCACTCACTAGTAAACTCTCTGCACTCTCTACACTTCTACAGTACTCCTCCTAGTCCTAAGCTCCAGTAAATCTCTCTCTCTTATAATCTAAATGGAGAGGACGCCAGCCACGTCCTCTCACTATCAATCTCAATGCACATGTGAAAATGGCGGCGACGCGTGGCTCCTTATATAGAATCCGAGTCTCGCGAGAATCCGACAGCGTCATGATGACGTTCGGGCGCGCTCGGGTTAACCGAGCAAGGCGGGAGGATCCGAGTCTGCTCGGACCCGTGAAAAAAAACATGAAGTTCGGGCGGGTTCGGATTCAGAGAAACCGAACCCGCTCATCTCTAATAGAAATATATAACATTTTAATAAACGAATCAATCTGCAGTAAGATAAAAAAAAACACAAAAACAAAATATCAATGGCAAATATAATCAGCACTGTCTGGGACCACTGTCCGTGTGTGAAGGGCTAGAATTGGATGACACCCATTAATCTGATTTACCAATTCCCTCCCCTGCAGAGGGACTGGCTGCTCAGAAGTCAGAGTAGGGATTCTAAACTGTATGTGTATCTCTACAGCTTTTCTTCAGCTCAGCCACTGACATAACAATGCTAGGGTTCACGCTAGGGACAACTCACCAAGTCATTCATTTAGGGGTTGATGGAGTTAAACAGACATACACCAAACTAATATTTAAATACGAGATTGCATTTATTATGTGTGCTCTCAGCAGGCCTCCTTCCTAGCAGCTAACTCAGTTATGCCCACCTACTCCATGCATTAATGGTGAGTAGTAACGTGCATGGGAGAATTGATTTATAATTGGAGCTACAGCATTACTTGTCATATAGAAAACCTGATTTCTAGTACAGAGTGCATTTGTTTCACCCAACAGAAGCAATGATATGAACAGAAAGTAAAAAGTATAGTATCACAGTGGCAAATGCAGGATTTGCATGGGGGGGGTTTCCAGAACTGGGTGGAGCCAATCACGGGGGAGGGGACTAAGGTGACCCAGTATATGCTGGGTCCGTAAAACTAGTGTGTGTGTGTGTATGTATATATATATATATATATATACCCCGTGTATGTATGTATGTATGTATGTATATATATATATATATATATATATACACACACATATATATATACCATGTATATATATATATATATATTTATACATAGCATATTAAACATGCATACATATATATATATATACATACACACACATACAGTACACGTATATATACACATGTATATATATCATATATGTGTGTGTTTATATGTATGTATGTATGTATGTATGTATATACATGTGTATATATGTATGGACATGGATATATATGTACTATAATTAAAATAAAGTAAACTTTTATTAAACACTTACAAGTGCCACCAGGAAGACAGCAGGCTGCAGAGGACGCTAGACAGCCATTAATAATACTCATGCAGCTATAAAAAAAAAAAAAAAAAAAATTTTTTTTTTTTTTTAGTGGAGGGGGGTTTCTGGGTGCTCGGAAACCCCCCCCTGGGTGCGCCACTGGGTTTGATTGCCACTGGGGTATGGTGGGGATGGGGATATGCTACAATATTATATTAAGGTATATTTGTTTGCAAAAGTACTATTACTATACCCGATGGGTAGAGAATTGAGGAATTCCATAGGATAGCTGACAGAAGGAGATTTATTATGCAGTGAAAAGAGTGGAGAAGTGAGCCAGTGGACAATTTCTTGGGTGTAGTATGGTCTGCCGGCGGTCGGGCTCCTGGTGACCAGCATACCGGCGCCGGAATACAGACCGCGGGGCGAGCGCAAATGAGCCCCTTGCGGGCTCGCCACGCTATCTATTCTCCCTCCAGTGGGGTCGTGGACCCCCAAGAGGGAGAAGAAGTGTCGGTATGCCGGCGGTCGGGATTCCGGCGCCGGTATGCTGGTCGCCGGGAGCCCGACAGCCAGCAAAGTGAAGACCACCCCAATTTCTTCACTGGCTCACTTCCCGGGATTCCTTGGTGTTCTTGTTTATGTTTTCTTCATGTCTATTGTATTAATTATAAGACTATAATAACTGAGATCTCCCGATATATAGAGAGTGCGCCCTTCGCATAGGGTACTGTTCTTTTCCTTTTACGTTTGAATTTGTTTGTTTTTTTGTTTTTAAATCGTGATTTTTCTACAAAAAAAAATGTAGCAATACAAAACGCAATAACAAGAGAAAAAACAAAAAACATAGGACATAGCTGTAGGTGCAGGACGTATGAGCAGGGTACAGGACATAGCTGTGGTGCAGGACATAGCTGTGGGTGCAGGACGTATGAACAGGGTACAGGACATAGCTATGGGTGCAGGACATATGAGGAGGGTGCAGGACATAGCTGTGGGTGCAGGACGTATGAGCAGGGTACAGGGCATAGCTGTGGGTGCATGACATATGAGTAGGGTGCAGGACATAGCTGTGGGAGCAGGACGTATGAGCAGTGTACAGGGCATAGCTGTGGGTGCAGGACATAGCTGTGGGTGCAGGATGTATGAGCAGGGTACAGGACATAGCTGTGGGTGCAGGACATATGAGGAGAGTGCAGGACATATGAGGAGTGTGCAGGACGTATGAGCAGGGTACAGGACATAGGGGGTAATTCTGAGTTGATTGCAGCAGGAACTTTGTTTGCAGTTGGGCAAAACCATGTGCACTGCAGGGGAGGCAGATATAATATGTGCAGAGAGAGTTAGATTTGGGTGGGTTATTTTGTTTCTGTGCAGGGTAAATACTGGCTGCTTTATTTTTACACTGCAATTTAGATTGCAGATTGAACACACCCCACCCAAATCTAACTTTATCTGCACAGGTTATATCTGCCTCCCCTGCAGTGCACATGGTTTTGCCCAACTGCTAACAAAGTTCCTGCTGCGATAAACTCAGAATTACCCCCTTAGCTGTGGGTGCAGGATGTATGAGCAGGGTGCAGAATGTATGAGCAGGGTGCAGTACGTATGAGCAGGGTACAAGACATAGCTGTGAGTGCAGAACGTATGAGCAGGGTGCAGGACATATGAGGAGGGTGCAGGACATAGCTGTGGGTGCAGGGCATAGCTGTAGGTGCAGGACATATGAGGAGGGTGCAGGACATATGAGGAGGGTGCAGGACATAGCTGTAGGAGCAGGACGTATGAGGAAGGTGCAGGACATATAACAGGGTGCAGGACATAGCTGCGGGTGTAGGATGTATGAGGAGGGTGCAGGATGTATGAGGAAGGTGCAGGACATAGCTGTGGGTGCAGGATGTATGAGGAGGGTGCAGGACATAGCTGTGGGTGCAGGACATATGAGGAGGGTGCAGGACATATGAGGAGGGTGCAGGACATAGCTGTAGGAGCAGGACGTATGAGGAGGGTGCAGGACATATGAGCAGGGTGCATGATGTATGAGCAGGGTGCAGAATGTATGAGCAGGGTGCAGTACGTATGAGCAGGGTACAAGACATAGCTGTGGGTGCAGAACGTATGAGCAGGGTGCAGGACGTATGAGGAGGGTGCAGGACATATGAGGAGGGTGCAGGACATAGCTGTGGGTGCAGGACATATGAGGAGGGTGCAGGACATATGAGGAGGGTGCAGGACATAGCTGTAGGAGCAGGACGTATGAGGAAGGTGCAGGACATATGAACAGGGTGCAGGACATAGCTGCGGGTGTAGGACGTATGAGGAGGGTGCAGGATGTATGAGGAGGGTGCAGGACATAGCTGTGGGTGCAGGACGTATGAGGAGGGTGCAGGACATAGCTGTGGGTGCAGGACATATGAGGAGGGTGCAGGACATATGAGGAGGGTGCAGGACATAGCTGTAGGAGCAGGACGTATGAGGAGGGTGCAGGACATATGAGCAGGGTGCATGATGTATGAGCAGGGTGCAGAATGTAGGAGCAGGACGTATGAGGAAGGTGCAGGACATATGAACAGGGTGCAGGACATAGCTGCGGGTGTAGGACGTATGAGGAGGGTGCAGGATGTATGAGGAAGGTGCAGGACATAGCTGTGGGTGCAGGACGTATGAGGAGGGTGCAGGACATAGCTGTGGGTGCAGGACATATGAGGAGGGTGCAGGACATATGAGGAGGGTGCAGGACATATGAGGAGGGTGCAGGACATAGCTGTAGGAGCAGGACGTATGAGGAGGGTGCAGGACATAGCTGTGGGTGCAGGATATATGAGCAAAAAACAAAACAAACATGGTAGAAAAAAATGAAACACATGATCAGAAATGAGCAGGAATACAGTCCAGAGTATGCGGTGAGCTATGTATAAGAGGGGAGTCCGTGTGGCCCCATCTATCCCATAGTTTATAGCATCTAGAAAGAGTATTTGCACTGGTATAGAGAGAATGTTCCTGATTGGACAACTCGTTAACAAGGGCTCTCTACTTAAAAATGTCAGGGGAGTCTCGGGCAAACCATCCTCTGGCCACTATAACCAGTGGCGCACCCAGGGGGGGTTTCCGAGCACCCAGAAACCCCCCTCCACTAAATAAAAAAAAATGTTTTTTTTTTTTTTTTTTTTTTTTTATGGGAGTATGAGTATTATTAATGGCTGTCTAGTGTCCTCTGCACTGCAGCCTGATGTCTTCCTGGTGGCACTTGCAAGTGCTTAATAAAAGTTTACTTCATTTTAATTATAGTACATATACAGTATATCCATGTGCATAAATAGATACACATGTATATACATACATACATACTGTACACACACACACACACACACACACACACACACACACACACACACACACACACACACACACACAGATATATGTGTATATATACGTGTACTGTATGTATATATATATATATGCATGTTTAATATGCTATGTATATGTGTATATGTATGTATATATATATATATATATATGTGTGTATATACACGGTATACATATGTGTATATATATATATATATATATATATACACACACACACACACACACACACACACAGACACACTAGTTTTACGGACCCAGCATATACTGGGTCACCTCAGTCCCCACCCCCGTGATTGGCTCCACCCAGTTCTGGAAACCCCCCCATGCAAATCCTGCGTTTGCCACTGATAACCTTGGCAAGGGTGGTAAGGCATAACATATATTTATGAAGAATCTTATTGTGGGTCTTGTCAAAGCTTCCCCTCCTCTCTGTCATTAGTAATCTGCTTTTGGGGCGGAGTTTCATGAAATGACGCGTTTGCGTTGTGACATTACGATGCAATGCGTCATTTCTTGAAACTCCGCCCCCCGAGCAGAGTACTAATGACAGGGAGGAGAGGGAGCACCCAGAGCATCTCAAAGTGCCGCAGCAGGCATCCCGTGCGACGGCATGGCTGGCCTGCCGCAAGAAACTGCACTGGTTGTGATAATGTAAACTGTTGTGTATGTGCTATGTTTAGTGATTTTTTTATTTTATTTTTATTTTTTGCTGAATTGCTTAAACTGCTGCTTAAGACATAACGCACCTGATTTGAAAAAATTAAGTATTAATAAAAATGTTTTTTTTTATTTCTATACAGTTTTTTATATAGTGCCAGCATATTCCATTGCGCTTTAAAATAAAAATATCACTAAATACAGCACTTTACCACTTTCTGGGGGTCATTCCGAGTTGATCGCTCACTGCCAATTTTCGCAGCGATCAGGTAAAAACCCGGCAAAACTGCGCATGCATATGCGCCACAATGCGCACACGTGACGTAGGGGTGCTTCTAGCGACGGATCCATTCGCACAGCCGATCACAAGGAGACTGACAGGAAGAGGGCGTTCACGGGTGTCAACTGATCGTTTTCTGGGAGTGGTTGGGCAAACGCAGGCGTGTCCAGGCATTTGCAGGGCGGGTGTCTGACGTCAATTCCGGGACCAGACAGGCTGAAGCGATCGCAAGGGCTGAGTAAGTTCAGTCCTACTCAGAAACTGCAAAAAAAAAATTTGTACCGCTCGGAGGCACTTGCGATCGCACACTTGCAAAGCGAAAACACAATCTCCCATGGGCGGAGACTATGCGTTTGCACGGCTGCAAAAAGTAGCTAGCGAGGGATCAACTCGGAATGAGGGCCTCTGTTTCTATTGTAAGTTCAAAACTTAAGTGCATAGATATGAGTGCTTGCATGTGATTGGTGAAAACTGATTTTTTTTGTGCAAGATTTAAAGACAAAGGGGGTCATTCCGAGTTGATCGCACAGAGCAACTTTTTGCTGCTTGTGCGATCAACTAGATGCCACCTATGGGGGAGTGTATTCTAGCATAGCATGGATACGATCGCTTATGCAGCCCTGCTATGCTAAAAAGTTTCAAGCAAAACAAGACCAGCCCTGCAGTTACTTACCCTGTCCAACGGATCCAGCGACGAAGGTCCCGGCATTGACGTCAGACATCCGCCCTCCAAACGCCTGGATCCACCTGCGTTCGCCTCACAACACCTGGAAAACGGTGAGTATCCGCCCCGCAATGCCTTCCGCCTGTCCATCTTCTTGCGATCGCCGCTGCGATCACTTTTCCTGCTGGCGGCATCGCTGCCCAGCGACAACCGTCGACAGGCAACAACACGCGTGCGCAAGGCATCCGCCATGCATGCGCATTTCTGACTCATTCTCACCGCAGCGAAGAACCGCTGCGTGCAAACAGGTCGGAATGACCCCCAAAAGCCTGTGTTTTGCCCTTAAATGTTTTAAATCCTGTGACAAACATTGTTGAAAACATGAAATTTTGGCAAATCGTACTTCATTATATGTAGCTTGAGCATACTTGTCAGCTCTCCCTCAGGGCAGAGATGTATACATTCATATGGGATATTAGTGCCATTTCCCTGCATTGGTTATAAGGCACAATGATCCCTATGGCTACTGTACATGCATTTTTAATAATGTTTTTTGTTGCCACTTATATAGACCCACTTGTAAAACACAATCGATAAGTAAGCCCTAAAAAGTATCATTGTCTTCTCATCAACAAGTAAATCTTACTAACTGCTTTAGGGCTCATTTACATTTGGATGTAAGCAGTAGAGGATCATGGTACGGGCACACGGTACTTTTGCCCGGGGCGCCGCCTTCTGGAGGGCGCCGCCACCATCCGGAGGGCGCCGCCGCAAGATCCGCTACTAGTGGTGCCCCCCCTCCACCCGTGCCGGTACTGCTGTGCGGTGCGCGATGCACCGCACGGCATTGTGGGAGCGGCACTTAGACACTAGGGGTCATGATTGACCTCTAGTGTCTATGCGTTTCTATGGGAGAGACGTCATGACGTCTCTCCCATAGATCAGATCGGCGTCAGCGGCCAGAGACGGTGACAGAGGGCAGTGGGCAGCAGCGGTCGGGATTCTGGAACGGGGATGGTAAGTATTATTTTTTTTATTTTTAAAAGCCACACAAACGGGGGCAATACTACTGGGGGCACAAATGGGGGCAATACTACTGGGGGCATAAATGGGGGCAGTACTATTGGGGGCACATTAACCACGCCCCGTTATGAAGACACGCCCCTATTTTCGCCCGGGGCGCCACAAGGGCTAGAACCGGCCCTGGATGTAAGTTATTTTTATGGCACGCCTCTCAGATGTAGCAGTACGCACCCACGCTTATAGGTGTTACTTTCACAATCTGCTTTTTCAAACATAACAAGTATGAGCACGAGTCTTGGGGTATACTTATCATACAGTGAAAATTCCTACATTTATTGAAGAAAAAAATAAATTCACTGGAGTTTGGGCTTCTCCCTGTGGGCCTTATGTCCTACCATATGCTAATACGAGGATCCATAGGGCTGCAAGCGGAATACCGCATCGCCTACAGTATTTCCATCAGCAGCGGCAACCTTAATGATTAGTGTCGGCTTTTACACGTGACCCATACTGTTTTCAAAAGATCCAATGGAAAAAGGTGTCCCTTCCCTGTATACATAAACGCACAAATCTCCGGCTACATGCCCACAACACTGACATAACAAGATGGATCTATAGCGGGGGTTTGCATTGTTGCCACCCAGCTACTGCCCAGAAACGCCCATTTCACAGATGAAGAGATCTGACTAAGATCGCACGGCAACGCGCAAAAATGTGCAGATTTGCTACTGCGCTTTACTACTTGTGTCAGCATACAAAGCTGGTGCAACTCGGGCTCATTGTATCAAGCCCTTAAGCTGGCAAATGCTATTGCTGAGTTTCACTGCCAAAAGCCTTTGCCAACCACCTGCATCCTATGTACCTGTGTTACCGCAATGCCCTGATCTCTATCGCCATCTCAGTATGGAGAGTGGTGATAGAGAAAAAAATGCTTTATTTTATTATATAAACCTTTTTTGCATTCAAATTTCTCACTAAATTGTTATTGTTTTTCTATTTTTTAACTATGTTATTATTGTTTCTTTTTCTGGAATCTGATACTGTAAGCCTGACACCGGGTTTCCAGTGCAGTGCGTATGTGTGAGCTGCCAGTGATCAAAAGGCACCCCAATTGGCTGATGAAAAGGTACAGTATGCTGGGTACACACTGGCAGATATATTGGCCAATCAATCGATCGGCCAATATATTATTTGCCGATCTGCACGTGTGTACAAGCAATATGTCTGTGAATGCAGTCTTTTGGGCCCTACACACTGGCAGATAACAGTGAACGATATGAACGTTCTCGTTCATTAATGAACGAGAACTCGTTCATATCGTTCAGTGTGTAGGCACCAACGGTGAACGATGCGAGGCCACGCGCTCGTTCATTGTTGATTCCCCGTCGCTTATGAATGCAGGTCAATATGGACAATCTCGTCCATATTAGCATGCACTGCTGTGGAGCCGTGTGACGGGGGGAGTGAAGTTCTGTCACCCCCCCCCCCACCCGCCGTGTCGCTCGCAGGCCGTATCGGATATATTGCGCATGCAGATATATTGGCGCATCTTTCTGTATGTATGAACAACCACCAACTGCATACATACTGTAGCTACAGATAGAATGAGCAACAGAGATATATTGAAGATATATTGGCGCATCTTTCTGTGTGTATGAACAACCACCTTCGGCAGATATATCTGCAGATTGGTTGAACTGCAGATATATCTGCCAGCGTGTACCCAGCTTGAAAAGCCCATACACACTAAACGACCCCCGCTGCCGCCGATATTGCCAGCATCGGGGACCTGGTGGGGTGCATACACACTTGCTGATGCCAGTGGGGAAGGGAGTAACGGCGCGCGGGCGGGGGGAATGACACCCATGCTGCATCTGGCTGTCGTTAATAAGGACCTCCTTTGTCTGTACATGGTCAGATGAGGGAGGTGGTTGTTACCGATGCGCGGGAGCGCGCATTGTTAACGACATTGAGTGTACAAGATTGTAAAATATCTCGCTCATATTTGCCCTTCTGAGCGATATCTTTTACTTTCTCGTCTAGAGTGTATGGCGGTCATTTCGACCGACCTGTTCGCACGCTGCCATTTTTCACAGCGCAGTGATCAGGTCACTACTGTGCATGCGTGTGCACCGCAATACACAGGCGCGTCGTACAGGTACAAAGCAGATCGTTGCTGAGCGATGGATTTAACGAAGAATCCATTCGCACAGCCGATCGCAAGGAGATTGACAGGAAAAAGGCGTTTATGGGTGGCAACTGACCGTTTTCTGGGAGTGTTTGGGAAAACGCAGGCGTGTACAAGCAATTACAGGGCGGGTGTCTGACGTCAGTCCCGGGACCAGACAGGCTGAAGTAATCGCAAGGGCTGAGTAAGTTCAGATCTACTCAGAAACTGCATAAAATGTTTTTGCAGAGCTCGGCTGCACAGGCATTTGCACACTTGCAAAGCGAAAATACACTCCCCTATAGGCGGCGACTATTTGATCGCAGCGCTGCAAAAAGTAGCTAGCGAGTGATCAACTCGGAATGACCTCCTATGGGCCTTAAGTCTCTGCTTACTGCTGCATGCCAGAATTGCTAGGGCAATGTCCTACTGATTTTTTTATGATAAATAGCGATAACAGTAGATTTTCTGTTGCTGCAATAAGCAGCAATAAAAAATCTCTTCCATAGCTGCATATGGATAAAAGGAGATTTATGGTAGACTTACCATGGTTAAATCTCTTTATGCAAGGTACACTGGGTTCCACAGGGAATACATTGGGGTGTAGAGATGGATCTTGATCCAGAGGCACCAACAGGCTAAAGCTTTAGACTGTCCCAGGATGCATTGCGGGGCCTCATCTATATAACCCCGCCTCCAGGCACAGGAGCTCAGTTTTGTTAACCAGTCCAATGCAGAAACAGGTAAGAGAGAAGGCAGATGTATAGTCACATAGAACCACGTACTCACAACAGGAGAAAGGACCAGTGGCTAATGCCATACAAGCCCAAAGAAGCTAAGTGTGGGCGCCCTGTGGAACCCAGTGTGCCTCGCAGAAAGAGATTTAACCATGGTAAGTCTACCATAAATCTCCTTTTCTGCAGCGGGGTACACTGTGTTCCACAGGGAATACATCAGGGATGTTCTAAAGCAGTTCCTCAAGGGACGGGACGCACCTTAGTGGGTATGAGAACCCGGCCTCCAAAGGAAGCATCCTGGGAAGCAGAAGTATCAAAGGCATAGAACCTAATGAACGTGTTCACTGAGGACCACGTAGCCGCCTTTCACAATTGTTTTGGGGACGCACCACGGCAGGCAGCCCAAGAAGGTTCAACAGACTGAGTAGAATGGGCCTTAATAGCAGCAGGAGCTGGGAGTCCAGCCTGCACATAAGCTTGTGCAATCACCATTCTAATCCATCTGGCCAAGGTTTGCTTATTTGCAGGCCAGCCACGTTTGTAGAAACCAAATAGTACAAAAAGGGCATCTGACCTCCTAATAGTGACAGTCCTCTCCACATATATACGGAGAGCCCTTACCACATCCAAAGACCGTTCTTTGGAGGACAAATCAGAAGACATGAAGGCCGGAACCACAATCTCTTGGTTAAGGTGAAAAGATGACACCACCTTAGGCAAATAACCTGGACGAGTTCTAAGAACTGCCTGGTCATGATGAAATATCAGAAAGGGTGGATGACAGGACAAGGCGCCTAAGTCCGATACCCTTCTAGCAGAGGCAATAGCCAGTAAAAACAGGACCTTGGCTGTGAGCCATTTAAGGTCCACTGTCTCAAGAGGTTCAAATGGAGACTCTTGCAGGGCATTCAGGACAACAGACAGATTCCCATGGAGCCACAGGAGGGACAGATGGAGGCTGAATCCGCAGTACGCCCTGAGTAAATGTATGAACGTCAGGAAGAGACGTAATTTTTCTCGGAAACCACACCGACAAGGCAGATATGTGAACCTTGAGGGAGGCAAGACGAAGTCCTAAATCCAGGCCTTGTTGCAAAAAAGCCAGAAGTGTGGCAGTACTAAATTTGTAAGCATCGTAATTCTTAGCAGAACACCAGGTGAAGTAAAACTTCCAGACCCTATAATAAATCCATGCAGAAGCCGGTATGAGGGCCTTTAGCATAGTTTGGATAACCGCCTTGGAAAATCCTTTGGTCCTCAGGAGTGAAGCTCCAAGAGCCACGCCGTCAAAGCCAGTCTGGCCATGTCCGGGTAGACACAAGGGCCCTGAACGAGGAGGTCTGGGCGTTGAGGAAGTAGAAGAAGACACTCTATCAAGAGACCCTGTAGGTCTGAGAACCAATGCCATCTGGGCCATGCTGGAGCGACTAGAAGTAGGATTCCTCCTTCTTGCTTGAACTTCCATAGTACCCTGGGCAGGAGTGACACTGGAGGGAACATGTAGGGCAGCCAAAAGGTCCATGGAATTGCCAGTGCGTCCACGAACGCTGCTTGAGGATCCCTTGTTCTTGATCCGAAGACCGGAACTTTGTGATTGTGTCGAGACGCCATCAGGTCTACATCTGGTAGGCCCCACTTGTCCACTAGGAGTTGAAAGACTTCCTGATGAAGACTCCACTCTCCGGCGTGCATATCCTGACGACTGAGGAAATCCACTTCCCAGTTGAGGACTCCCGGAATGAACACTGCCAATATTGCTGGCAGATGGCGTTCCGCCCATTGAAGGATTTTTTGACACATCCATCATTGTCATGCAGATTAAAGTGCCGCCTTGATGATTTATGTAAGCCGCAGTGGTGGCGTTGTCTGATTGTACTTGAACAGGCCTGTTCTGTATCAGAGGAAGGGCAAGAGTCAAAGCATTGAACACTGCCCGCAGTGTTTATCGGGAGGAGAGATTCCTCCTTGGTCCACTGACCTTGGAAAGAGTGTCACTCCAACACTGCGCCCCAACCCCTCAGACTGGTGTCCGTAGTCAGTAGGACCAAGTTGAGAATCCAGAATGTTCAACTGCTGGGCCTGTAGCCACCAGCTAAGGCACAGACGAACCTCTGGAGTCTAGAAGATCATTTCAGACCTGATCCAATGAGGCAGGCCATCCTACTTGGAAAGGATTAACCTCTGTAGAGGGCGGTAATGAAATTGAGCGTACGCTACCATGTTGAATGCCAACACCATGAGGCCTAGTACTTGCATCGCCGAGTGTATCGACACTCTTGGGCGAGAGAGGAAGTATCTTATCCTGTCCTGGAGTTTCAGGACTTTCGATGGAGACAGAAACAGTCTTTGGCTGTGTGTGTCCAGCAGTGCCCCCAAGTGCACCATGCTACGAGCAGGGACCAGCGAGGACTTCTCCCAGTTGACGAGCCACCCGTGGGCTTGTAGGAAGTTTACGGTCAGTTGCAGATGACTGAGGAGGACTTCTTGGGAATTTGCCAGGATCAACAAGTCATCCAGATACGGCAGGATCCTGATTCCCTGACGACGGAGATGAACCGCCATCACGGCCATAACCTTGGTGAAGATCCGAGGGGCCGTGACTTTTGGAGTCCAGGTCCACCATCCATGACCTCAACCACAGAATACGGCGAGCCAGGACAGACATATTCGATGCCTTGGCAGCCAACACACCCGTCTCAGGGGACGCCTCCTGTGTAGAAAAAGGTGGCAGTGGTATTGTGAGACAGGGAATATCTGGCATTGTCAAATATATCCCCGGGCAGCTCTTCCTCTAATGCCTGATCCAGTCATCAATCTATTTTGCAGCCCCAAGAGGACGCAATCGTGGTCTATGTACAACACCTGTAAGGGAGTAATAGACATCAGGCATCCCTCCACATGCTTATCTGTCGGTTCCTACAGTGAGGGGACAGTTGGGAGAGGCAGAGTGGACGACACTGGATGGGTGACACATGAATTCACTAGCAGTGAATTACCTACTTGTTATATAACTCTGCAGGGGAAGGATATTGAGCTAATGCCCGTTGTAGACAGGGGGAATGTCCTCCCTGGATTAGACCAGGCGTCTTGTCTGATGTACACTTAATGGTCAGATTGTGGTAACAGAGTTTTAATTACCCACTGACGTGTGAACATATCAGTTTTCTTAACCACAGTAGGGAAATCCTCTTATTATCAGTGATTTGTAGTATTTGCTTCCCAGTAACCACAAGGGAAATGGTATCTTTTAGCAATGGAAAATCCTTGTCAGAAATGTGAGAGGTGCGGTGCGGGGCCTGCGAGTGCGTGTGGTGGTGCCTGCTGCCGTGCAGGTGTAGACGCGGTACTCACCAGGCGCCGCTCTCTCTCACCTTCAGGTACCGGAACCTTCAACGGACCTGGAATTCTTCAGTCGGATCCGGACACGGCGATTCCCTCTCGGAGCTGACCGACGACCTAGCTGAGGAGAGAAGGGTTTACATTAAAGGGGGTATCGACCCTTCTTCCGCTGGAACAGGGGGTACCCCAGGGGTGGCTGCGACCTTCACCGGCTGGGTGAATGGTCATCACCGGCACAAAGCCTCAGCTACCCAGCTTTCACACACTCGCGCTTTCGCACGTAGTGTGATGAAAGGGATTCTCACGTCCGTGAGCAATCCTAACTCCGGCGCTCGGGGACAAACAAGGGACAGACGTACACGGATGCTACTCACCGTCACAAGTCTTGCACTCCGATCTTCTCCACTTACAGGTCCCTGTAAGGAGGCAAAGAGAAACAGCCGTGCAGGGCCTAACTCTGACCTAGTGTCACACCCTATACTATCTACAACAGCGGAGCCCTCAAACTAGCTCTGTGGGTGTGGTGCAACACAACTATGCACAACTTACACAACACATACACTTTGCCCTGCACGGTAACAACATATAACACACTATCGGAGTTACAACATAAAACGGTGCTGTCCCTTTATCTACCCGACCCAGAACATCCAGTAGTGGGGACCGCACAGCTCACCCACCTACCGTACTCTCAGGGTGGCCTGAGCCTAGCGCCCAGTACCACCTTTACTCACCTCAGGGAAACACTGCTTCGCTGGGCCTAGCGCCCCCTAACTGCCCACAGGCCGGAGGCCTGACTTTGCCCACGGGCCTAGCGCCCGCCTACTTGCCGCCCGTTGGGTGACCTGGGCCTTGTGCCCAGGGTCACCTTATCGTATCCCTGATTTGGCCACAAATACCCTAGGGCCTAACGCCCTCTATTAGCCACAGGCCTAGTGCCTAGATCGTTCCCCGGGCCTAGTGCCCGCCTAACTGGTGCCGCATGAGTGGGGTGGCTTGGGCCTAATGCCCAAACCACCTCATCAAATATTGGGGGCCCAAACTCCTAACTGCGCCCAGGCCTAGCGCCTGAATTGTGTCCTCGGGCCTAATGCCCGTCCCTGGTGGTCGAGGGAGGAAAAGGGGAGGGGGAGGATAGCCTCACTGAGGCCTTACCTAACCTGGGGGCCTCCACCGTCTTCTGCCGCTGACCCGTCCTGGCCAGCGGCGCCTCCGTCTCTTCCCTGCGTACAGCCGCCGCTGGACATCTTCTTTCTGCAGGCCGACGTCTTCTGGCCTCTTCCGCGGCCTCAGGACCTCCTCTCCCCGCGGTCGTCGTCTTCTCCTCGGCGCCGGATCCTCTTCTGCGCTCCGGCGCGCCGACGACCTCCTCCGCTGCTCCCGGCCGTGTCTTCTCTTCAGCCACGCGATCCTCTTCTTCTTCCTCCTGCGCGCGGGCTCCTCCTCTTCGCCGCTCTTCGGCGCGGCCTCCTGTCCGAACGGCTCCCGCCCGGCGTCTGACGTCAGACGCCGGGGGCGGGGCCTATGACGCGGCGAGCGCTGATTGGCTCGCCGCGTCTCTTCCTGATTGGCCGCCGCTCCGGGAGCCGCGATTGGCTCCCGGAGGGCGCCAACATTCAAACCCTCCAGCCTGGGGTCCGGTGCAGGGAAAAGGGTAATCCCTGCACCGGACACCCGCCGCCGCCGCCGCCACGCACCCAGCGCTGGGGACAGACAAGCTGCCCCAGCGCTGTCCCCAACTAGGGACAACACAGATGTGCCCACAGGGCACATCCTTACATTCCCCCCCCCTTTTTCCTTTGTAGTCCCTACAAAGTTCCTCACGACGCCCATTGTCCGCGGGTCAGGGAATTCCGAGGTCCCTCCGGCGAGGGTGCATTCGGGGGCCCAGCCTGGACCAGCTGTGACCCCACATCCTTCCTCCTCCAGCTCCGGGTTCCTCTTGCGTCCTGACCTCCATCGGCGGATCCTCTGGGGGAGTGGCATCTCCTCACGGTCGCTTGACGTTGGCCACCAAGGGGAATCTTCTTCCACGGGGACAACAGTCACCCACTCTTGGCCTCCGATATCGTCTGTGGCTTCGTCCCTGTCTTCCGGGTGTGGTATCGACCACCACCCAACAGCGGAATCCTCCGGGGCATCCGTTTCCTCCCGGGCAACAGCCACCACATGTCGAATTTCCTCGTGGGGCATCTCCAAAGGTCCTGTGTCTTCCTCTGGAACGGGTCCTCCCACGGCATCACAGTCCTGTCCCCGTACGTCGGTCCATCTCGGCACTCCCGGCAGGTACTCTTGCTCCAGGACTATCTCCTCCTCTTCACGGAGGGCATTCAACTGGGAGCATGACTCCACCCGATCCTGCCAGTCACTCTCGTCGGCGCTTCCGACGCCAGAGTCGTCCTCCATCTGTTCTGGGAGGGATTCGTCGGCGGACAGCTCACCGTAGTCCGAGTCCTCCTCCGATACTTGGACTGGGGTATTACTTTCCTCCTCAGCGTACTTCTTCGCTTCCGCTGGCACCTCTGCTTCCTCAGCGTACTCTTTCGCTTCCGCTGGCATCGTTACTTCCTCAGCGTACTCCTTCGCTTCCGCTGGCATCTCTTGGTACCCAGGACACTCCTGTTCCGCACGTCCTGGTCGTGTACGGTTCCATCGTGGAGAGATTCCAGACGTCTCAGTCACTGGGTCTTCACGCTTTTCTTCGCAGCGTGGTCTCTTCACCTCCCAGTCGTCCACCTCCGCCTCATGCGGGAAAGGATTCTGCCTTACTGGGGTCACTTTCTTGGGACAGAGTAGGTCCGCGGCATCTTCCCAAGGGCACTCACTGGCCGCATGTCCTGGTCGCCGACACTTCCAACAAGGGAGGGCCACTGCCACCTTCTCCAAGACGGGTTCCTGATCCACCTCCTTCACTGGGGAATCTTCACCCGTTGGTTCCGGCTCAGAGGAAATGGGCACCTGCGAACTAACTTCAAGCAAGGCCTTCCGCTCCATTTCCCTGGTTTCCTCCTCCCATCTCTGGGCGCGACCATCCGCAATCATCCGGTCTTCGTTCCACGGACAATCGGGAAGCGCATGTCCTCTCGCCTCGCAGAGCGCACACACAGGCTCTGCAGCCACCCGGTCCCAAAGCTGCTGACGAGACTCCGTCAGCTGCTTCACCGTGGCCTCGTAGTCCGTCCGGTCTTCAGTCCATGGACATTCCAGGAGCCGATGTCGGGGATCTCCAC
Source organism: Pseudophryne corroboree (assembly GCF_028390025.1). NCBI lineage: Eukaryota > Metazoa > Chordata > Amphibia > Anura > Myobatrachidae > Pseudophryne > Pseudophryne corroboree. The sequence goes on from NC_086448.1 coordinate 531,676,946, forward strand.
AGTTTTCACACCAGGAATCAACCTCGTCTTCGCTCAACTCTTCGTCCCAAGGACAACTGTTGTGCTCATGCCCGTAGTTTCCGCAGAGCAAACACCAGGACTCCTTCTTCGCTTGGCCCTTCTGACGTCTTCGGTCCGCTTCCTGGACCACCTTCTTTGGGGACGCCTCTCGCCAAGTACACTCGTCGGCAAAGTGACCTGTTTGCCGACATTTCTTGCAGGGCGTCACAGCGGCCTTCTTGCGCCCCTTCTCCCGGCGCTCTTCTTTTTCACGCTGGACCGACCGCTGCACCATCTTCAGGATGTCTGCCCCAGACACCGTCACCCAGTCGCTCTGGTCCGCACACGTCCGGGGGTGAGTCTTCTCCGGAGCCGTCCGCAGGGAGGTCTTCTTGGTGGCGTTCCACATCGTGTCCGTGATCCGGTCTCTTTGATCCTGCCGACTACGCCAAGTGTGAGAGGTGCGGTGCGGGGCCTGCGAGTGCGTGTGGTGGTGCCTGCTGCCATGCAGGTGTAGACGCGGTACTCACCAGGCGCCGCTCTCTCTCACCTTCAGGTACCGGAACCTTCAACGGACCTGGAATTCTTCAGTCGGATCCGGACACGGCGATTCCCTCTCGGAGCTGACCGACGACCTAGCTGAGGAGAGAAGGGTTTACATTAAAGGGGGTATCGACCCTTCTTCCGCTGGAACAGGGGATACCCCAGGGGTGGCTGCGACCTTCACCGGCTGGGTGAATGGTCATCACCGGCACAAAGCCTCAGCTACCCAGCTTTCACACACTCGCGCTTTCGCACGTAGTGTGATGAAAGGGATTCTCACGTCCGTGAGCAATCCTAACTCCGGCGCTCGGGGACAAACAAGGGACAGACGTACACAGATGCTACTCACCGTCACAAGTCTTGCACTCCGATCTTCTCCACTTACAGGTCCCTGTAAGGAGGCAAAGAGAAACAGCCGTGCAGGGCCTAACTCTGACCTAGTGTCACACCCTATACTATCTACAACAGCGGAGCCCTCAAACTAGCTCTGTGGGTGTGGTGCAACACAACTATGCACAACTTACACAACACATACACTTTGCCCTGCACGGTAACAACATATAACACACTATCGGAGTTACAACATAAAACGGTGCTGTCCCTTTATCTACCCGACCCAGAACATCCAGTAGTGGGGACCGCACAGCTCACCCACCTACCGTACTCTCAGGGTGGCCTGAGCCTAGCGCCCAGTACCACCTTTACTCACCTCAGGGAAACACTGCTTCGCTGGGCCTAGCGCCCCCTAACTGCCCACAGGCCGGAGGCCTGACTTTGCCCACGGGCCTAGCGCCCGCCTACTTGCCGCCCGTTGGGTGACCTGGGCCTTGTGCCCAGGGTCACCTTATCGTATCCCTGATTTGGCCACAAATACCCTAGGGCCTAACGCCCTCTATTAGCCACAGGCCTAGTGCCTAGATCGTTCCCCGGGCCTAGTGCCCGCCTAACTGGTGCCGCATGAGTGGGGTGGCTTGGGCCTAATGCCCAAACCACCTCATCAAATATTGGGGGCCCAAACTCCTAACTGCGCCCAGGCCTAGCGCCTGAATTGTGTCCTCGGGCCTAATGCCCGTGCCTGGTGGTCGAGGGAGGAAAAGGGGAGGGGGAGGATAGCCTCACTGAGGCCTTACCTAACCTGGGGGCCTCCACCGTCTTCTGCCGCTGACCCGTCCTGGCCAGCGGCGCCTCCGTCTCTTCCCTGCGTCCAGCCGCCGCTGGACATCTTCTTTCTGCAGGCCGACGTCTTCTGGCCTCTTCCGCGGCCTCCAGACCTCCTCTCCCCGCGGTCGTCGTCTTCTCCTCGGCGCCGGATCCTCTTCTGCGCTCCGGCGCGCCGACGACCTCCTCCGCTGCTCCCGGCCGTGTCTTCTCTTCAGCCACGCGATCCTCTTCTTCTTCCTCCTGCGTGCGGGCTCCTCCTCTTCGCCGCTCTTCGGCGCGGCCTCCTGTCCGAACGGCTCCCGCCCGGCGTCTGACGTCAGACGCCGGGGGCGGGGCCTATGACGCGGCGAGCGCTGATTGGCTCGCCGCGTCTCTTCCTGATTGGCCGCCGCTCCGGGAGCCGCGATTGGCTCCCGGAGGGCGCCAACATTCAAACCCTCCAGCCTGGGGTCCGGTGCAGGGAAAAGGGTAATCCCTGCACCGGACACCCGCCGCCGCCGCCGCCACGCACCCAGCGCTGGGGACAGACAAGCTGCCCCAGCGCTGTCCCCAACTAGGGACAACACAGATGTGCCCACAGGGCACATCCTTACAAGAAACACCTAATATAGGGACTGACAGGACAGCATGATCCCCCTCTCTTCAGATAAAATTAGATTATTGGATAGGGAGGAGGAAGCAGCCCGCTCAGATGACCCAGAGACACGAGAGTCACCTGGAATAAGGTTTTTGCCTGACCAAGGAATGAGTCATACACTACAACCTGTGAGGCAAAATTGTCCCGCCCAAAGTAGAGTAACCATGGGGACATCAGTGACTGTAAAGTTACAGGTGGTCCCATAGGAGGCATAAAGCGTCAACTAGAGAACCCAGTAGGTTTGAGAATGCAAGCCCAGGTTGGCTTCTGATAGATTACAGGAGCTGCAGACTGACTGGGAGATGTATGAGACATACTACACAGACCATCACACAAAACTTCCCCCTCAGGTAAATCCATTGCGCATGCTCTGCAAGATGCAGGCACGCCCCCAGATTTACTGCCCTACATGTTAAACATTATACAGAATGCAACAGAGAGCGGTTTAGTACAATGAAGCCAAACAGATTGCAATACCTGCAAATAAATCCATTAGCATGTGACTGAGTACCCAGTACACAACACCTGCAAATAAATCTGGTCTTATGTGACTGAGTACACAGTAGAATACACGTAATAGGTAAATACTGTGACGCGTTATATACAGACCCAGACGCACCTAGTCCCCTAGGGTACAGTATACAGTGATAGATATATCTGGGATACACCGCAGTGAAATCACATAGCAGATACAGGCACACATAGTCACGTTTGCAATGCAGATAATTATTTTCATGACAATAAAATTGCATTGATTATATGAACATATATATATATATATATATATATATATAAAAACAATGCACGGTCTGAGACCGGATATATATATATATCAGAAAACGTGTACAATATATTCTGGCACAGGTACACTTGTTCTTAACTAACTCTGTCTTAATATCGACATGTAGAATACTAAAGTGTTTGTAAAACCACGGCGCTGATGTACAGGCGGGTTTACAAAGGAGACCTTGCCCTGCAGTTCCAGAGACCAGTCGCATCTATTTTAGAAAATGGCACCCAGCATCTCAGTCAGGGAGTGAGGGAGAGTGTGAGGCAGCTCCAGGGCGGAAACACCAGCAGTAGATGGCGCCCGCAGCCGGGGGAGGGGCTACAGGTCAAGTGCCTTATCCCCTATGCTGGTCCTCACCACCGGGTACTATGGAGCCTTATTAAAGTGGATATTTTACTATCCGACCTGTGCTCCCATGCCCTGGTGGATATAGTGGGGTCCCTGCACGGCCACAGTATCCACGCCAGCGTCGCAGTCCGTCTCCTGGAACCGCGACCGGAACGTGATTTAATGGCGGGTCCCGTGTGGGGGACCCTCTTACTTCCTCCACTAGTAGCAGCCATGCGATCCAGGAGAGCATCTGCGGTGGTGTGCCTAGAAACCGGAGCGCCTCCGCCCAAGTACCCGGGAACAGAGCCAGCGGGAATATGCACCGCCGCTGGGGAGGTGATGGAGCCGCAGCACAGTATGTCACACTGACATATGAAGTGCTGCAGCCCTTGAAGTCTTCTAAAAAGCTTTTTCAGGGCTGCCTAGCGCAGCCCCCCTGTTAAGTGACCTGCTTCATGCAGGCACCCACTCTAAAACTTTGCTCCTGTGTCTGGAGGCGGGGTTATATAGAGGAGGCCCCGCAATGCATCCTGGGACACTCTAAAGCTTTAGCCTGTTGGTGCCTCTGGATCAAGATCCATCTCTACACTCCGATGTATTCCCTGTGGAACACAGTGTACCCAGCTGCAGAAATACAGGCCATAGTTTTGTACCATAGTTTGGATTTTTTATTTTCTATAGACAGATTCCCCTTTTAACACATTACGGCAGACAGCGTCCCTCTTTTTACACATTATGGCAGACAGCATCCCCTTATTACACATACACATTACAGCAGACAGCGTCCCCTTTTTACACATTACAGCAGACAGCGTCATCCTTTTTACACATTACAGCAGCCAGTCCCCCTTTTTGCACATTACAGCAGACAATCCCCCTTTTTACACATTACGGCAGCCAGTCCCCATTTTTACACATTAAGGCAGCCAATCCCCCTTTTTACACATTACGGCAGCCAGCGTCCTCTTATTACACATTACGGCAGACAGCGTCCCCTTATTACACATTACGGCAGACAGTGTCCCCTTTTATAGACATTACGGCAGACAGCGTCCCCCTTTTAGACATTACGGCAGACCGCGTCCCCCTTTTTACACATTATGGTAGACAGCGTCCCCTTATTACACATTACAGCAGACAACATCCCCCTTTATACACATTACGGCAGACAGCGTCACCCTTTTTACACATTATGGTAGACAGCATCCCCCTGGCAGACAGTCCCTACACACACACACACACACACACACACACACACACACACACACACACACACACACACACACACACACACACACCTTGTCCCACCCAGTGACTACACACACACACACACACACACACACACACACACACACACACACAGCCTGTCCCCTCCTCTTTTTACACATTATGGCAGACAGCATCCCCTTATTACACATACACATTACAGCAGACAGCGTCCCCTTTTTACACATTACAGCAGACAGCGTCCCCTTTTTACACATTACAGCAGACAGCGTCATCCTTTTTACACATTACAGCAGCCAGTCCCCCTTTTTGCACATTACAGCAGACAATCCCCCTTTTTACACATTACGGCAGCCAGTCCCCCTTTTTACACATTACGGCAGACAGCGTCCCCTTATTACACATTACGGCAGACAACGTCCCCCTTTTTACACATTACGGCAGACAGCGTCACCCTTTTTACACATTATGGCAGACAGCATCCCCCTGGCAGACAGTCCCTACACACACACACACACACACACACACACACACACACACACACACACACACACACACACACACACACACACACACACACCTTGTATAATCCAGTGACTACACACACACACACACACACACACACACACACACACACACACACACACACACACACAGCCTGTCCCCTCCTCCAGACCAAACGGCAAAGTTGGGGCGTGGCCTAATCGCATACCCGTGGCCATGCCCCCTTTCAGCACCGATAGGCGGCCTGGGAGAGGAGGAGGCAGAGGACCGGACATACAGCAATCTCATCCAGCGTCCTGATCGGCCGCTGCAGCTACAGTACTTCTGCAGACAAACACTGAACAGCGCGGACCTGCAGGTGTTGCCGGCGGTCCTGCGCCCTCAGTGCACATGCACTATGTGCCAAGCACCGCTGGTACACAGCTACAGCACTGAGTATAGGCAGGGCCGGATTAACAATGGGGCGGATGGAGCTGCAGCTCCAGGCCCTCCATCAAAATAGGCCCACTGCATCTGCTGCGCTTCTGTAGACAGAATTTTTTTCCCTTTAAAAGCAGCCTGCCAGTGCCCATATTACAAAGGTCCTGCCCACTGAAACACTCCCACTCCTCCCATCACTGCCGCCCACTTAGTGTTCATACACCGAGTATACTATACTGGCATAGGCGTGCGCAGCACATTTTATTAGGGGGTGCACTGTTGGAGGGGTGTGTCTAGCACCGCCTTTTGGGCGTGTCTAGCACCATCTATTGACGGTCAACGCAATATAAAATATCCACCCTTGTACCAATCCTAATAAAGCAGATACATTGTCAGATGTTGTGGTGTGCACCAAACAAACACCCCTGATGGCACTCACTGCAATTACACTGCTCCTACTCAGCCTGGTCTGGCTCCCTCTCTCTTTCCCCTGCAAGCTGCAGCAGCTTACTTACAAGTCAGTCACTCACTGACACTGACAGTCGCAGACTAGTACTGCTGCTGCTAGAAAAATGAGTGACGTGTCAATGCTGCTGCCGACCGCCTGCCAGTATTGAACGCTGGCTGCATGCTGCTCATCAGTGGCTGGCGTTGGCATAGAATAGAAGGAGAGAGGTGGGCATGTGGCGGGTGTGACGGGTGGGCGTGCGAGCAGCATGATGTCATCACGTCACATCACGCTGTTTTTGTACATGGTGGTGGAGCTGGGAGTTTGAAAGCCGGTGGCAGTGGCACCCTTGATTAACCCAGGCGTCCGGTCAGTAATGCAATCCTGACAGGGTGCAGCGCAGAGGGGACAGTAATCAGCCTGCTCGGCAATCACTGCATCAGGCATGTGAGATCGGGGTGCCAGACATTAGGGGGTGCCTGTGCGCACCAGGCACCCCCCCTGCGCACGCCTATGTATACTGGGTCTGCACAGGGGTATAACAACTGTCGGTGCTGTTGCCGATAGTTCCCTGCGCTAGGCCATTCTCAGTGAGGAGTACTCGGACAGAGCCTCCACACAGTGTGACTGAAAGCACCCCTCCCTCTAGCAGCTCCCTACCCCGACTGCCGGATAACTGGTTCCTCCTTCCCCACTTTATTATTTGTACTGCTTGGATAAGTCTATGGTAGAGACTAGTCCCTTCCATAAGTCTAGGGCTGATCTGTCTACCTCCCACCCCCCCATGCTAGTAGTAGCCCAATGCAGTGCTCCTCCGTGCTGCCCAGCACCCATCCTGTCACTCACATGTGGCTGCACTGTAGCACTGTGACCCCCCCCCCCCCAACACACACACTGTACAGTTGTGGGGGGTCACATAGGGGAATGCAGACAGCGCTTATCGGGAGCCGGCGCCGGCCTCACACAGAGACAGAGCTGCAGAGAGGCCCCACCTCCTATCCTCATTGCTCAGCCTCTCATAGATGGTGGCTGCTTGAAACGGACGCCAGGGCTGGTTACAACAATTCTCTTCTCCTCCCACCGAACAGGCCGCACAGCATTGCTAGGGTGAGGTAGAGATCGCTCTCAGCAGCCATGAAGATAACAATGCCTGATCCCAGCAGCAGCATCAGCCAGAGCTGAGGGTCTGCTCAGGAAACTGCTGTGTGAGAGTGTGGTGCTGCAACAAGTCTGCAGACCAGGAAAGGATCACCAGCACAACCCCAGGTCAGTGCTCCCATCCCAGTGTCCTCTTCTCCAGGCCAGTGCCCCCCACCATTACTGACCCCTCCATCCCAGCATCTTACACCCTGCCAGCCCAGTGTCTCCCCTCTTCCTCCCCAACCAGCCCACTATCCCCATCTAACTGCTAGAACCCCCTAGTCAGTCCAATCACAGTGTGTCCCCTAATAAGCCTGGTGTACCCCCTTCTCCTGCCTAGTGTTCCCCCCTCCCACCCCTAACTCACTGCTCCTCCTTCCCATCTAACCCATTGTTCCCACCAACTCACTTACATCCCAATGTCTCCCACCTAGCCAGCTCAGTGTCTCCCCATACCCTCCCAACCACCCTCTGCTTCTCCCCATCACCCTCTACCTCACCCTCTCCCTGTCACCCATTGCTTCTCTGTTGCATCACCCACTGCCTGTTACCCTCTCCCTGTCACCCTTTCCCTGTCTACACTGCCTCTCCTCATCACGCTCTCTCTCTGTCATCCACTGCCTCTCCCTTACGCCACCCACTGCCTTTCCCTGTCGCCCACTGCCTGTCACCCTCTCCCCGTTACCCACTGACTCTCCCTGTCACCCTTTGCCTCTTCCTGGCATCACTCATTGCCTCTGGCCATCACTCTCTCTTGGTGCTGTTCACATGAGGCCACTTCCCAAAATAATTTCAGGGACAGGTTTAGTTCCCAATCCACCTCTGCACGTGGCACTGTATTTGTATCTGTGTTTCTGGAAGATCAGCAGAGCTATGTGATGAATTCAATATTTGCTTGCATATCTCCATAGTCACACACACACACACACACACACACACACACACACACACACACACACACACACACACACACACACACACACACACACACACACACACACACACACACACACACACACACACACACACACCATTAGTAAGTTAAGGCAAAATCACAAACAAAAAAAAAACATTATCTTTTTAAATCTATCAGTGGTGGTGGTCATTCCGAGTTGTTCGCTCGCTAGCAGTTTTTAGCAGCCGTGCAAACGCTATGCCGCCGCCCACTGGGAGTGTATTTTAGCTTAGCAAAGTGCGAACGAAAGGATCGCAGAGCAGCTACAATTTTTTTTGTGCAGTTTCTGACTAGCTCTAAACCTACTCTGCGCTTGCGATCACTTTACTGTTCAGTTCCTGCTTTGACGTCACAAACACGCCCTGCGTTCGCCCAGCCATGCCTGCGTTTTTCGTGGCACGCCTGCATTTTTAAGGATCACTCCCTGAAAACGGTCAGTATACACCCAGAAACACCCACTTCATGTCAATCACTCCGCGGTCAGCAGTGCGACTGAAAAGCTTTGCTAGACCCTGTGTAAAACTACATCGGCCTGTGTAAAAGTACGTTGCGCGTGCGCATTGCGCCGCATGCGCAGAAGTGCTGTTTTTTTACCTCATCGCTGCACAGCGAACGAATGCAGTTAGCGATCAACTCGGAATGACCACCAATGTCTGTTAATAATGGCATACCATTTTGGCTATTATATATGAATGTTTTGTGCGGTACTTTTAATGTTTCCCACTTTCCCAGTTATTTTTTATTATTTTTGGTATATCATAGTATGCCGCCTATTATTGAATTTCCATTTGACTAGTACTATTGACTTTATTTTCCTAAGGAGAGAGTATTGACTGCATAGGAGAGAAAAGAGTTAAACATCTGGGGAGGGGTGGACCTAGCTGTGAGGAAAGTACAGCCTTCTTTAGGGGGAGGGCTTGATATATATAGGGAAGGTGAAGCCATCTTAAGTCTCTTGGTGATTTGGTTTAGGTAAGTGCTGCAGTGCCAGCTAATCTTACTATTGGGTGACTCTTGCTGTTCACTGGTGTATAGTGTGCCCTGTCTTTGGTACTCTCCTCTCCAGTATCCCCTTGTTATTTAATTCCACTTAACCCTCCCGGTATTTGTGTCTGCGGGCATGTCCGCTCGCGTGCTAAGGGCCCCGGCTCGTTACCGTGGGTCGGACGGCAGAGCGGGCCCTGAGGCGGCGGTGGGCAGCGTGAGGGACGGGGCTCCGTCCCCTAGGGCCTCATCAAATGCGGCCGCAGGCAGCGCTGGCGGGGCCCGGGCGGACTCGCCGCCGGGTGCCGAGTCGGGCACTCCGGCCAGACGGGGGCGGCGTGGGGGACCAGGGGTCTCTGCAGGCCGCTCGAGCATCGGCGGGCGGCGGCCGTCCCCGCCGGGAGCCGATGAGCCCGGGATCATGGCGGGCGCCCGCGGGCGCGCGCGTACGCGCCGCGGGGGGCGCCCAAGAGCGGCAGACACTGTCTCTCCTTCCTCGCCGCGGTCGGCCGTTCGGGCCGGGCGGGGGGAGAGGACGTTGGAGGGAGCTGGCGGTCGCCGCGCGGGGACTATTCAGGAGCCTCGCGTGGCGGCCGGGGAAGAGGAGCAGTCCGGGAGGCCGTTGGCGGGAGGACGTGGGCCCACGCTCGCTCCGGACGCCGCTGGCCGCGCACGTGCGCGCGCCGCGGCGCCAGCTTTACTCAGGTCACCCTCTTCTTCTCCCCAGATGCCGGAGTTCGGCAGGGGGAGAGGCCATATTAGGGGGGTGCAGCGGATGCCTCGGGGAGGCAGCGCTGGGCACATGGACAGGGCATTAAGTGATGGGGGCACAGCAAGACCGGCAAGGGGTGGCCGCCAGCAGCATGCGTGTGCACTCTCCGCTGGTCAGGTGACACGCGGGGGAGCTCGCGCGGGGGGGCAGCAGGTCCCTGTGACCGTCGCAGGACGCAGCGGGTCCCGCGGCAGGAGGGTAGATAGGGAATGGGTCAGCGGCCGCAGGGCCGCGGCCCGGGCCGCTGCGCACGACAGCGGGTCCTCCCCAGGACCAGGGGATTCTTCTGCTTCCCTGGATAGGGAAGGGGAAGGATCGGAGAGGGAGAGCGGCTGGGCCGGCCGGGGGGCTCTTGCCTTCGGGTTGGAGCATGAGGGGCAGGGTCCCCTGGGCGCGTCGGGCGGTCGGTGGGCGCGGGCTCGCGCCCAATCAAGGACCGGTCGTCCTTCGGGCGGCGTCTCCGGGGGTCGCGCCGCATGGGATCCTCCTGGGGCCATGGCGTCGGCACTGGCCACGGTGGTCGAGGCTCTTGGGCCATTAGCTGCAGTGGCCTCCCCTAGGGCGACGGCGGATTTCGGCCAGGCTGCGGGACGCAGGCGGTCAGGCAATGGCAGGGCATCAGCGGCGCAGAGAGTGGCACGAGCCTGCCGAGAGCTAGGGGCTGCCGCGGCGGAGCTGGAGCTAGGATCAGACCGTGAGAGGCAGGGGAACACGGTCACTGCGCATTCCACATGGGGTGCCCGGCGTGCGCCGCATGCGCGGGCCGGGCCCTCTTTTGTTTTGTCTTCCACAGAGGACCAAGGTGAAAGGGATTCGGCAGACTTCGCGGTTGACGACGATTGGAATGAAGACGACGAACAATCCGGGTCGGAGAGGTCGACGGCATCCGGTGAGTTGGTACAGTCTATTTCAATTTCCACCGCAAGCTCGAGTTCGCGTAGCTCTTCGTCCTCCTCCTCATCCTCCTCATTGGCGTCGCAAGCGTCCGACGCTGATAGTGCTGCTAGGGCAAGGAAGGAGGCCGAGAAACTTGCCAAAAGGGCAGCAAAACAGCAGAAAAGGCGTAAGCGGTGCAGGCGAATTAGTGAAGAGGAGCGTAGGGCAAAGAAGAGGCGAGACCTGCCGGGGGTAGTGCGCTGCGAGTACACCGCAGTTATGCGGGGGCTGCGAGACAGCTGCCGCAAAAAGATACGTAGGGGTGACTTTGTGGACTTATTCGGTTTGACTAAGGCCATGAAGAAGGATTACAAAGCGGCGGCCGCTACGAAGGGCATGGGGGCAGAAGCTTTCAGGTCTTTTGATAACTGGCTGGCCGGATTTTGGGTGTTTGCGGCTTGCTATTTGGAGGATAGGCTGGAAGAACACATGAATATCATCCGGTACCTTCATCTCGTGCACGACATGCAGCGCACATCCTCGGGCTCGGAATGGCGGCGATATGACCAAGAGTTTCGGGAGAAGCAGGACGGGTTACGGGTCATGGACTTTGGGTTCAAAGACGTGGAGGTCTGGCTCAAAGTGACCCGGGCATCCCAGCGGGAGGAAGAGACCCAGAAGCAGGGAACGGGTGGGCGCCGCGGGGGGTCGTCAGCGCAGGGAACGGGCGCGGACGGGGGATTTACCAAGACAGGCGGGTTGGCCGTTCGCCTGGGCGGGCGGTCTGCCCCTCGGGGGAAATGCTTCGCTTTTAACAGCGGAACATGTTCATTTGGCAAACAGTGTCGTTTTCGCCACTCTTGCCAGCAGTGCGGTGGAACCCACCCAGCCTCCTCTTGTTTCAAAGGGGGACGACAAGGCAATCGGGGGAAACAACCCTACCCTAAGCAGGCCGCGAGCGGGACCGCTCAGCAGAGCACCAACGCCAGTTAAGTTGGAAACTATGGGTAAATGGTTGGGTCTGTATCCTAATAAAAGGGATGCAAAGTTTTTGTTAGACGGTTTTAAGTTCGGTTTTCGCTTGCCTGTTGCAAGCGAAGTGTCAGTGCGCGCGCACAGGAACCTTCAGTCCGCCCGAGCCTTGCCGACTGTGTTACGGGAGAAAGTGGATAAGGAGGTCAGGTTGGGCAGGATGGAGGGGCCGTTTAAGTCACCCCCGGTGGATGACTTGGTCATCTCCCCGGTCGGGGTAGTTCCAAAGAAGACTCCGGGCGCTTTTCGGCTCATTCAGCATCTTTCTTACCCGCCAGGGGCATCGGTCAACGACGCAATACCACCGGCTCATTGCTCGGTGGTGTATCAGTCATTTGACGAGGCGCTAGAGATGGTCCGCAGCTACGGGAGCGGGGCCCTCATGGCTAAGATTGATGTTGAGTCAGCCTTTAGATTAATGCCATTGCATCCGGACTCATTTCGCTTTATGGGTTTTCGGATTGGGGCGGAGTATTTCATCGACAAATGTCTGCCGATGGTATGTTCCGTTTCATGCTCGTTTTTCGAGCGCTTTAGCACTTTTCTTCATTGGTGCGTGGAGTCTGCGTCAGGCGGTCACGGGATTGCACATTACCTCGATGATTTCCTGTGTGCGGGGCCGGCTACTGACACAAGATGCGGCGACTTGCTGTTTAGCACACGAGCCCCTTTTTTACCACTTCGGTGTCCCGGTAGCCAGGGATAAAACGGAGGGTCCGGCCTCCTGTCTATCATTTTTGGGGATTGAAATTGACACCGTGGCGGGAGAGTGTCGCCTGCCCCAAGACAAAGTGTCAAAGCTCCGCGAAACTATTTGCCGTTTCAGCGGCTCGCGTAAAGTCACGCTGCGGCAGGCGCAGTCCTTGCTGGGCATGCTGAATTTTGCTTGTCGGGTGATACCGATGGGCAGGGTTTTCTGCCGGAAGCTCGAAAGGGCAACAGCGGGGTGTGCCAGGCCGCATCATTTCGTTCGATTGTCCTCGGAATTAAAAAGGGATTTGGCCGTCTGGGCTTCGTTCCTGGAGGATTTCAACGGGGTGAGCATATGGCAAGCGCCAGCCGTGGCGAGAGTTTGCAGCTTTTTACTGATGCTGCAGGTGCCTCTGGATTCGGTTGTTTTCTGGAGGGATCGTGGTGCGCGGCATCTTGGCCGGCAAACTGGCATAGCGAGGGTCTTACAAGAGATCTGGTGCTGCTGGAGCTTTTTCCCATTATGGTAGCATTGGAAGTTTGGGGCGATCGGTTAGCTAACCGCAGCATAGTGTTCAGGTGCGATAATCTGGGCGTGGTACATGCGATTAATAACCAGAGGGCGAAATCGCTAGTGGTACTGCGGGTACTTGGGCAATTGCTTTTGACATGCTTGCGTAGGAACCTATGGTTCCGAGCGCAGCACGTGCCCGGTTTGGAAAACGGAATCGCAGACGCGTTGTCGCAAGGACAGTGGGAGAGATTTGGGGATTTGGCACCTGAGGCCGAAGAGCAAGGTTTTCACTGTCCTGGTTATGTTTGGCAGGTGATCGGGCCGGACTGGAGGGTCTAGCGTTGCGGTCAATCGCGCCGGCCACGCTCAAGGTGTACGGACAAGCTTGGAGTGAATGGGAGGAGTTTGTCCAGGGGCGTCAGCATCAAGGTAAGAGCAGGCATAGGCTGATGCTTTCTTTTATGTGGGAGCTGTACGTCTCCGGTAGGTCACGAGCAGTGGTTTCGCGGTATTTGGCAGGCATATCGTTTTTCTGCAAGCTGCGAGGCGTCCCTGACGTAACAAAAAGCGAGGTTCTGCGGAAGGCAATGAAAGGGTGGGCGCGAGTCGCGCCGTCGCCACCGGATAGGAGGCGGCCCATCGATGCGTTGTTGCCGGCCGTCATCGAGGCAGTTGGGCGAGTCGCGTCGTCCAAGTTTGAGACGCTTTTGTTTAGTTTGGCGTTCTCTATGGCTTACCACGGGGCCTTTCGAGTTTCTGAGTTGGTAGCGCCTTCCAAGAGAGCAGATTCGCGCATGCTGGTCGGAGACGTAGTAGTGGGTGAGAGGTCCTTGCTGTGCAGGTTGCGACGCTCCAAGACGGATCAAGTGGGGAGAGGACGCTGGGTTACAATGGTCCCAGCGCTGGAGGAGAGCGTTTGCCCGGTGGGGCTGGCAAGGCAATATGTGGTGGTGCGACCCGTTAAGGAGGGGTCTTGGCTGTTGCATTATGATGGGCTGCCAGTCACGAAATACCAGTTTCGATGGATGCTGAGTCGCTGTTTGGCGGGCTTGGGCCTCCCACCCACTGCTTTCGGTACCCATTCCTTTCGCATAGGCGCAGCGACGTCGGCTGCTGCGGCGGGTTGCACCAGAACTGAAATACAGGCGGTGGGGCGATGGAAGTCGTCAAGCTATAGACGATATATTCGCCCCGTCACATGAGCGGTCGGTTTGCGCTTGGTGCTTTGTTTAAATTTGCAATGTATTATGTTGTTACAGTTCTGTGAATTTATGGTTGTGCGTCTGTTGATGTTACCCCCTTTTGTTTTGTTTTATCCTACTCAGGGATTAGCTACTCGCCGTTGCTGGCATGAGTCGGCAGCGGGGGTCTGGAGTTATTTGCGATTTTTTGCCTGACTTGACGGACTGAATTCTAATCTACAATTCGGCTAATTTGGTCTAATCAGAGTCCCTCAGCAGGTCTTTACGTTTCACCTCCAGCTGAGTTATTACATGTGTTTCCCATTTTATACCCCCCCCCCTGTTTTTTATTTTGTTTGTTTTATTTGATCTTTCCCCTTTGTGTCTTTAATTGCGCTTTTAAATTGGCTACGAAACATGGTGCAGTCGGCTAGGCCGTGACTGCTACAATAGCGAGATCTAAAGTTTTCTTTTTTGGCAGATCCTTCAGTATAAACAATTAATAAGCCTCTTAGTAATCAATTCTACCCCTCTTTTTCCCTTCAGGATGGTTTGACGACAATTTGACCATTTGGGTGGTTGGCCACTCTTACATTTATTGGGCGGCCAGGTTTGTGGCCTCGGAAGGGTCTCAGGCATTGCTTGGAGTACAGGGTGTCAGATGGCTTGGCTGGCGAGGAATGATGTGGGGTGAGCTGAGGAGTAGGTTAGTGAGTCAGGCCAGCAAGCATGGAGTCCCTAAGGTGTTGGTTGTCCATCTAGGTGGCAACGACTTGGGGAAGAGGACATCCTTGGATCTGCGGTGGGCCATGATACAGGATCTGGCAAGGGTGACCACGGCATGGACCAATTGTGTGTTGGTTTTTTCCATGATGGTGCCAAGATTGTGTTGGAGGGGTGTGGCGGATGGTCGCCAGATTGATGAGGCCCGGAAAAAGGTGAACGGAGCGGTGGCAAAGTGGGTGCTGTCCCACGGTGGGAGGGTGGTTCGCCACCCGAGGATACGGTTCAGAGACAGCCACCTTTTCCGGCGCGATGGAGTACATCTATCCAAGGAGGGGATGATGTTTTTTCTGGAGGATCTAGGTTTCGCTTTGCAGGAGTTAGGGTAGGTTTATGGTGGCGGTGCGAAAGACTGTTGGGGTTGAGTCTTTCGCTGTTGGCGGAAAAGAACGGCAGTTTGGTATTGTAGGGAAAACTGTAGTGTTTTACAGTTTGTTGGTTTAGGTGCACTCACCTCCATCGACTTATGGCCGCTTGACCACCCGTCCGGGAAGGCAGCGGCAGGGCACCCAGGAGCGGTGGGTAGTCACTGTGGGGGTTGAGTTGTCACCTATTACCGGTTTATGGTAAGTTTTTAGTAAATTTATAGGGTTAAGTTATTTAAGGTTAATTTAGATTAATTGAGCCGTTCTTTTGGGCCGCCACCATATGCCAGCTGGAGCGGCATATTAAATTAATCTCTTTATTTACAGGTTTCCTAATGGTTAGGGACAAATAAATAGCTAGCAATTTTCTGCCAAAATTCAAGTCTCAGTGTCGTTATTTCTGGTTCTTGGTTATGAATGCTTTACTTTCAAAGAAAGGGGTCCACCAAATATCACTAAGATGTTTATGATTGTAATTCCAAATCATTTAGTTATGGTGAAGAGAAAGGGATTCTATTGTCTTGATTAAATTACTTTTAAAAATATTTAGTGGCTCATAGCAGTATTTGTGTAGACTTGAGTAATGTCACAGTTTATATACTAGTGTACCAGCTGTTCCATAAACTGCTAAAGTGAACACTATGTTGCATTGGATCCTTGCATAAGATTGTTCCACCTCCCCTTTCTCTCCCCACCAGTGTCAGTCCCGCATAGCGCATCCTGCTCCTCTGTGCCCCTTCTTATCACAGGCAGCCACTCTGTAGTACTCATGGAGGAGCTCATAGAGGCACACACACTCTGGTCATGCTGCCCAGCGCTTTCTGTCTTGTCTGAGGTCATGAGACACAGGCTGCATCATTTTACATCCTACAGTGCTGTTGCAAGGGCGTATCTATAATGGGTTCGGTGCAGCTTAGTGCACTGCACATGTGCCCCTGAATCCAGAGTGGCCCACACCCTGTACCCGTGCATTATACTACCCGCACCACGGTTCGGCACTGTCCGGCACCAGGAAGATGACATGGTAGCCATTTTTTAGAAAGATTTGCACATGCTCAGTAGAGAAATCGTCAGGAACATGGCACAGGCACCATGTTTCCAGTGACCTGCACATGGCATAGTACCAGAGTCTACTCTCCTACTGTGCCCCCTTCCAATCTTAAACTGCCCCAGTACTGCTGGGGGTCATCCAGAGGGGAGATTGAGAAACCTTAGAATATAAACTCTGCAGATACTGTATAATCCTAGAAGCATCTTCAAAATTTTACTATGGGGCCGACAAAGTTCTAGTTATACCCCTGCGTTTTTCCTTTTGTTCAAATACTCTCACATTGCACTAATAATATATCCCATCTGCAGACCACACATTCACAACACTGTTCAAACCTCCCAAATCACTAGTCACATCCCCATGGCTCTGGTCACACCCCTTGCGGCAGCACACAATAGGCCTTTCACAATTGTCAGCTCCAGGCCCACGTTGACCTTTATCAGGAATATGTCTTCATACTCCAATACTGAGATGCTTCTTCTTAGCCTGTCCACAGTATCTCTAATTCACAATATGTATTTGGTGATTTCATTTTTTTTCAATACAGATTTGTTTTTTACAGATTCAGAATGCTGTCTGTGGTTTGTTGTATATGTGCATTGTATTTGCATGCATGTCAAGACACCAGGGCACATTTATATATTTGAGTGCCAGTCCGCAATTTCTCTTACTTTATCTCTCTCTCTCTCTCTCTCTCTCTCTCTCTCTCTCTCTCTCTCTCTATATAATAAAATCCTGTGTGGGGTATTTATCAATGCTTAGTGAGAGATAAAATTGTGAGATAAAACCAGCTCCTGTCATTTTTCAAACGCATCCTGTAAAAAGTAAGACAGCAGCTGATTGGCTGGTACGGTCTCTCCCAGCTTTAATTAATACCCCCTATATACTGTAGCAAACACTTCTCCATCTAGAAATATTTCTAGCAGCTCTGACTAACAACACTTAATGAGAGACAGCTGGTCTCTAGTGGTTTGGCACTTCTCTTCAGGCAAATAATCTGGCTGATTTGTGTGTCTTGCTGTAATTTACATTACCTAAATCAGTGCATGAAATGACACATGGTTTATAAATCATTATTAGGATACTTAGCTGCCTGTAGTTGTCTGGACACTGGTCTCTAGGGTAATGTATTTATAATCTTTCTGTATTCTGCTGTAAAGCGTTCCATAAAGTATTTATCCTGTGTGCCCAAGTCTCTTGGCCCAAGCGTCTAGCTATCCTGCTTCCAATTGCAAGAACTAGAAATCTACTGGAAGTTTTTAGGTAATGTAATAAAAGGAATACACACCGCCTACCTGTATACTGGGTGTTCATACTCTAAGATACATTTTCACTGCACTGGATGGATACTATAGAAAATGGGTCTCCACAAAGGGGGACCTATATTGGTGAGCTACAGTAGTCATTTATAGGGGACTGTTCTTGTAGGATCTCTACCCACTTTGGCAGCTTTTGTTTGTAATGACATTTGAACATCCCAGCCCTGAAACTTTCTGTCACAATATCAGAAACATGGAGGAGCAGCATGACCATGTAGAGGAGGTGTATATATATATATATATATATATATAAACAGTGTGCTGCTCTGCTGCATAACTTGCACTCAGTATAGTACTTTGTGGCATATACTGTACATATGTCTCACTGAAGCAGGAGTGTAGGGGACAGGGGAGGCATCAATTAAACTCACTATACAAGTATCAGTGCATAAATGTTCTTGGAAACCTAAAGAGGTGGTTCTTGCCAGTAGACTGCATATCTCACAGCAGACTCTGGGAACCAGCTTGAAGTCTTCACCCATTGGGTACACAATGCTATTGGAATTGTTAGCACAGATTTGCATTTATTTGGAATCTTCCTGTGCATTCCTACAATGTCTAGAGACAAGCCTATTACAGCAGTAATATCTCTCACACTACTTTTATTTGGTTTTTAATGGAAAAATGAAAAGATGGAAAGATGGTAGTATAATAATACTGATTACATAACAGTGTCAGGGCAATCTCACCAACATATAGAGGGAATTTAATTCCAGCCGCCTGGCCGTATCAGTGTGTCAATAGCCACGTTTTACAGCAGCCCAATCTTGCACACTAGTGTTCGCAGCCCCATAGAGTAGCAAGCATTTTTGAACAAATTTGGTATTTGGCTGGACGGGAGAAGGATGTGAGGTGCAGTGCTGTTTAAATGCCATGGCAACAACAATTTGCACCCTTGTCCTGAAATTGAATCCCCCCCATAATGTCTGTGGCAAAATCTGAATCTGAGGTTCGAAGAATATACTATAAAATAGAGCTTATATTGACCATAAGGACTTAATTAATAAACTGGGATGAAAAAAAATGAGATTTATGGTAAGAATTTACTGTTGTTAAATCTCTTTCTGCGAGGTACATTGGGCTCCACAATGAATGACATTGGGGTGTAGAGTAGGATCTTGATCTGAGGCACCAACAGGCTCAAAGCTTTGACTGTTCCCAGAATGCATAGCGCCGCCTCCTCTATAACCCCGCCTCCGTGCACAGGAGCTCAGTTTTTGTTAACCAGTCCAATGCAGTAGGAGGAAAAGAGACGACAACTGTTAGTAGCCACATACACCACATTCTCACGACAGGAGAAAGTGTCAGCGGCTAATGCCATACCAACCCAAAGAAGCTAAGTGCGTCAGAGTGGGCGCCCTGTGGAGCCCAGTGTACCTCGCAGAAAGAGATTTAACAACGGTAAGTTCTTACCATAAATCTCATTTTCTGCTGGGGGTACACTGGGCTCCACAGGGAATGACATTGGGGATGTCCTAAAGCAGGCCCTCATTCCGAGTTGTTCGCTCGCAAGCTGCTTTTAGCAGCAGTGCACACGCTAAGCCGCCGCCTACTGGGAGTGAATCTTAGCTTAGCAAAATTGCGAACGAAAGATTCTCAAAATTGCGAATAGAAATTTCTAAGCAGTTTCTGAGTAGCTCGGGACTTACTCTGCCACTGCGATTAGTTCAGTCAGTTTCGTTCCTGGTTTGACGTCACAAACACACTCAGCGTTCGCCCAGGCACTCCCCCATTTCTCCAGCCACTCCCGCGTTTTTCCCAGAAACGGCAGCGTTTTTTCACACACACCCATAAAACGTCCAGTTTCCGCCCAGAAACACCCACTTCCTGTCAATCACACTCCGATCACCAGAACGAAGAAAAAACCTCGTAATGCCGTGAGTAAAATACCAAACTTCTTAGCAAATTTACTTGACGCAGCCGCAGTGCGAACATTGCGCATGCGCAGTTTGCGGAAAATCGCTGCGATGCGATGAAAAAGAACGAGCGAACAACTCGGAATGAGGGCTGCAGTTCCTTATGGGAGGGGACGCACTGTAGTGGGCACAAGAACCCGGCATCCAAAGGAAGCATCCTGGGAGGCGGAAGTATCAAAGGCAAAAAACCTGAGGACTACGTAGCCGCCTTGCACAACTGTTCAAGGGTCGCACCACGGCGGGCTGCCCAAGAAGGTCCAACCGACCGAGTAGAATGGGCCGTTATGGTAGCAGGAGCTGGAAGGCCAGCCTGTACATAAGCATATGCAATCACCATTCTAATCCATCTGGCCACGTGAAAACCAAACAGAACAAAGAGAGAGTCCGACTTCCTGCTGGAGGCAGTTCTCTTCACGTAGATACGAAGAGCCCGTACCACATCCAAAGACCTCTCTTTGGAAGACAAGTCAGGAGAGGCAAAGGCCGGAACCATGATCTCCTGATTAAGGTAGAAAGAAGACACCACCTTCAGCAAATACCCGGGACGTGTTCTAAGAACCGCCCGATCACGGTGAAAAATCAGATAAGGTGACCTACAAGACAAGGCACCCAAATCCGACACCCGTCTAGCAGAGGAAAAAGCCAGCAGAAACAATTCCTTAAGAGAAAGCCACTTAAGGTCTGCAGATTAAAGAGGCTCAAACGGAGACCCTTGCAACGCCTCCAGAACCACCGACAGGTCCCAAGGAGCCACAGGCGGGACATAAGGTTGAATCTGCAACACACCCTGAGTGAACGTATGCACATCAGGTAAAGTTGCAATCTTTCTCTGAAACCAAACCAACAAGGCAGAAATATGAACCTTGATGGAGGCCAGACGAAGGCCCAATGTATTAGCACAAACAGGGGACTCAAGAGGTATATGGTGACTAAAAATCACAGAGAAAAATACACACTGAGTGTATCTTGTGAAACACGCATATTAATTGACAAATCTGACGCACTTAGCCCCCTCAGGTTAAAGAATATAGGGATAGCAATCTGAGTGAGATACATGAAATGGAGGTCACACAACAGCTATATGCACACACACATAGTCACATTGTACAATGCAGAAATTATGACATGCAGTAAAACTGCACTGGACTAGCAATAAAGAGTAATATTAAGTATAACTATACACTCAATCGATATAACAATGCACAGTAAATACTGGCTGTATATCACAGGGTACTTGTACTATATAACCCTGACTAAATGCACTCTTTCTTAACTAACACTGGCCCTCATTCCGAGTTGTTCGCTCGGTAATTTTCTTCGCATTGCAGCGATTTTCCGCTAATTGCGCATGCGCAATGTTCGCACTGCGACTGCGCCAAGTAAATTTGCTAAGAAGTTTGGTATTTTACTCACGGCATTACGAGGTTTTTTCTTTGTTCTGGTGATCGTAATGTGATTGACAGGAAGTGGGTGTTTCTGGGCGGAAACTGGCAGTTTTATGGGAGTGTGTGAAAAAATGCTGCCGTTTCTGGGAAAAACGCGGGAGTGGCTGGAGAAACGGGGGAGTGTCTGGGCGAACGCTGGGTGTGTTTGTGACGTCAAACCAGGAACGAAACTGACTGAACTGATCGCAGTGGCAGAGTAAGTCTCGAGCTACTCAGAAACTGCAAAGAAATTTCTATTCGCAATTTTGAGAATCTTTCGTTCGCAATTTTGCTAAGCTAAGATTCACTCCCAGTAGGCGGCGGCTTAGCGTGTGCAATGCTGCTAAAAGCAGCTTGCGAGCGAACAACTCGTAATGAGGGCCATTGTCAGCAAACATGTAGAATACTTAATTGTCCTGTAAAATGCACAGCGCTGACATGCAGGCGGCTTTACAGAGGAGGATTTACCCAAACAGTCCCAGGATCAGCTCAGCTTGTCCTAATGGCGCCCAAACACTGACAGGGAGTGAGGGAGAGAGATATATGCAGCTCCAGGGTGGGAACATTTACTCTAAATGGACAGAGGCCACAGACACAACAAGAAAGCTAAGGGGAGTAAATAAAAGGAGAGAAGTAGTAGAGAACAGTTTATTATGTTTCTCTTACGTCCTAGAGGATGCTGGGGACATCAAAAGGATCATGGGGGATAGACGAGATCCGCAGGAGACATGGGCACACTATAAGACTTTGAATGAGTGTGAACTGGCTCCTCCCTCTATGCCCCTCCTCCAGACCTCAGTTAGATTCTGTGCCCAGAGAGACTGGACACACACAAGGGGAGCTCTCCTGAGTTTCATTTTCAGGGAGACCTGCTGGCTACAGGCTCCCTGCTTCGTGGGAGTGAGGGGAGAGAAGCAGACCTACTTCTTCTGAGTTCAAAGGCTCTGCTTCTTAGGCTACTTGACACCATTAGCTCCAGAGGGTTTGATCACTTGGTGCGCCTAGCTGCTTGTTCCCGGAGCCGCGCCGTCAACCCCCTCACAGAAGCCAGAAGAAAGAAGCCGGGTGAGTATATAGAAGATCAGAAGACTTCAGTGACGGCAAAAGACTTCAGTAATGAGGTACTGCGCAGCAGTCGTGCTGCGCGCCATGCTCCCACCCACACTTCAGACGGCACTTGCAGGGTGCAGCGGGGGCGCCCTGGGCAGCATGATTACTGGAGTGCAAAACTGGGCAAAATATATATATTATAAGTGCCTAGGCACTAAATATTGCCCCCGCCAGTATAAATATAAAAAAGCCTGAGGTGACGTTTCCCCCCTCTCATGAGCTGAACGCTCTTTGTGAAAAAGCTTGGGAATCTCCTGACAAAAGGTGGCAGATTCCCAAGAGAATTCTAATGGCATATCCTTTCCCCTCTGACGACAGGAAAAAGTGTGAGTCATCTCCCAATGTGGACAAGGCTCTATCAAGGTGGCGCTTCCGTCTCCTGACACTGCTGCCCTTAAGGACCCTGCGGATCGTAAGCAGGAAATGACCTTAAAAGCCATTTATGTCACTACGGGTGCACTGCTCAGACCTGCCGTGGCGTCGGCATGGGTGAGTAGTGCTATTGGTAAGTGGGCAGATAATTTGGCATCTGATATGGATATCCTGGATAGGGATAACATTCTTTTGACTCTCGGTTATATCAGGGATGCTGCAGCTTACCTAAAGGATGCGGCGAGGGATATTGGCCTCTTGGGGTCAAGGGCCAATGCCATGGCAGTCTCGGCCAGGAGAGCGCTGTGGATTCATCAATGGAATGCTGATGCCGGCTCTAAGAAAACTATGGAAGCTCTCCCATATAAAGGTAGTGTCTTGTTTGGTGACGGCCTCGCTGACCTGGTGTCTACGGCTACAGAGGGTAAGTCATCCTTTCTTCCATATGATCCTGCACAACAGAAAAAGACGCCCCATTATCAGATGCAGTCCTTTCGGTCTAATAAATACAAAAAAGGAAGAGGGTCGTTCTTCCTTGACTCTAAAGGTAGAAGAAGGGGAAAAAGGTCGCCTGCTGTGCCAGGCTCCCAGGACCAGAAGTCCTCCCCGGCTTCTGCCAAGTCCACCGCATGACGCTGGGGCTCCTCTACGGGAGTCCGTACCAGTGGGGGCGCGTCTCCGTCTCTTCAGTCAGGTCTGGTTTCACTCGGGCCTGGATCCTTGGGTGTTAGACATAGTGTCCCAAGGGTAAAAACTGGAGTTTCAGGAGGTGCCCCCCCACCGATTTTTCAAATCAGCCTTGCCAGTTTCTATCCCAGAAATGGAAGAAGTGAGTGCTGCAATACAAAAGCTGTGTCAACAGCGTGTCATTGTCACAGTACCCCCGTCTCAACGGGGAGAAGGGTTTTATTTGAGCCTCTTTGTCGTACCAAAGCCGGATGGCTCGATCAGACCGGTCCTGAACCTAAAATCCCTTAATCTGTATTTGAAAACTTTCAAGTTCAAGATGGAATCTCTTCGAGCAGTGATCTCAAGTCTGGAAGGGGGGGGATTTTATGGCATCAGTGACATAAAAGATGCCTACTTACATGTCCCCATATATCCTCCACATCAATCTTTCCTGAGGTTTGCGGTTCAGGATTGTCATTACCAATTTCAGACATTGCCGTTAGGTCTTTCCACAGCCCCGAGGGTCTTCACCAAAGTAATGGCGGAAATGATGGTACTCCTACGCAAGCAGGGTGTCACAATTATCCCGTACTTGGACAATCTCCAGATAAAGGCGAGATCAAAGGAGCAGTTGCTAAGAAACGTGGCACTCTCCCTGACAGTTCTGCAACAACATGGTTGGATTCTAAATTTGCCAAAGTCACAGTTGATTCCGACAACTCGGCTGTCTTTCTTGGGCATGATCCTGGACACGGAACTGCAGAGAGTGTTTCTCCCAGCGGAAAAAAATGGAAATCGAGACCATGGTCAAGGAAATCCTGAAACCGGCAAGAGTATTGATTCATCAATGCACTCGGGTGCTGGGGAAGATGGTTGCAGCTTACGAAGCCATTCCGTTTGGCAGGTTTCATGCCCGGGTATTTCAGTGGGACCTGTTGGACAAGTGGTCCGGGTCTCACCTGCACATGCACCGGAAAATAAGTCTATCTTCCAGGACCAGAATATCTCTCCTGTGGTGGCTTCAAAGTTCTCACCTCCTAGAGGGACGCAGGTTCGGGATCCAGGATTGGGTCCTGGTGACCACGGATGCAAGTCTCCGAGGCTGGGAAGCAGTCACACAAGGAAAAAATTTCCAGGGAAAATGGTCAAGTCAGGAAGCTTGTCTGCACATAAACGTTCTGGAATTAAGAGCCATCTACAATGGCCTTCCTGCAAGCGGAACACTTTCTTTGAGGTCTACCTGTCCTGATTCAGTCGGACAACGTAACAGCGGTGGCGTACATAAACCGCCAGGGCGGAACAAGGAGCAGAGCGGCGATGGCGGAGGCCACAAAGGTTCTCCGCTGGGCGGAAAAACATGTAAGCGGTCTGTCAGCGGTCTTCCTTCCGGGCTTGGACAACTGGGAAGCAGACTTCCTCAGCAGACACGATCTCCATCCAGGAGAGTGGGGTCTTCATCAAGAGGTCTTTGCAGAAGTGACAAGTTGGGGAATTCCTCAAATAGACATGATGGCATCTCGCCTCAACAAGAAGCTTCAGAGATATTGTTCCAGGTCAAGAGACCCTCTAACCAGTGCAGTGGACGCCCTGGTCACTCCGTGGGTGTTTCAGTCAGTATATGTGTTCCCTCCACTTCCACTCATTCCAAAAGTGTTGAGGATCGTAAGAAGAACAAGGGTTCAGGCTGTACTCATTGTTCCAGATTGGCCACGGAGGGCCTGGTATCCGGATCTTCAGGAATTGCTCATAGAAGATCCCTGGCCTCTTCCTCTCAGAGAGGATCTGTTACTGCAGGGGCCGTGCATCTTCTAGGACTTACCGCAGTTGTGTTTGACGGCGTGGAAGTTGAACGCCAAATCCTAGCTCGAAAGGGTATTCCCGGGGAAGTCATCCCCCCTCTCCTTAAGGCTAGAAAGGAGGTCACGGCGAAGCATTATCACCATATTTGGAGAAAGTATGTGTCTTGATGTGAAGCCAGGAAGGCTCCTACGGAGGAGTTTCAGCTGGGTCGTTTCCTCCATTTTTTGCAGGCAGGCGTGGATGCAGGCCTGAAATTAGGTTCCATTAAAGTGCAGATTTCGGCTTTATCTATTTTCTTTCAAAAAGAATTGGCGGCCCTTCCAGAGGTTCAGACTTTCGTGAAGGGAGTGCTGCGCATCCATCCTCCGTTTGTGCCACCCGTGGCACCGTGGGATCTTGACGTGGTGTTGCAATTTCTTATGTCACACTGGTTTGAACCTTTGCGAAAGGTTTAGTTGAAATTTCTCACTTGGAAAGTGGTCATGCTTTTGGCTTTGGCGTCCACAAGATGGGTGTCGGAATTGGCGGCTTTGTCTAACAAGAGCACCTATTTGATTTTCCATGTGGATAGAGCGGAAATGAGAACTCGTCAACAATTTCTGCCGAAGGTGGTTTCTTCGTTTCACATTAACCAGCCTATTGTGGTGCCTGTGGCTACGGATGCCTTGGCTGTGTCAAAATCTCTCAATGTAGTTAGAGCTTTGAAAATTTCTGTCGCCAGAACGGCTCAAATTAGGAAATCAGGGGCTCTGTTTGTCCTATATGCTCCCAACAAAATTGGGGCTCCTGCTTCCAAGCAAACTATTGCACGCTGGATCTGTAATACGATTCGGCATGCTCATTCTACGGCTGGATTGCCGTTGCCGAAGTCAGTGAAAGCCCATTCTACCAGAAAGGTGGGCTCTTCTTGGGCGGCTGCCCGAGGAGTCTCGACGCTTCAACTTTGCCGATCAGCTACGTGGTCGGGTTCAAACACTTTTGCTAAGTTCTACAAGTTTGATACCCTGGCTGATGAGGACCTCATGTTTGCTCAATCGGTGCTGCAGAGTCGTCCGCACTCTCCCGCCCGGTCTGGAGCTTTGGTATAGACCCCATGGTCCTTTTGGAGTCCCCAGCATCCTCTAGAACGTAAAAGAAAATAGGATTTCTCTAACGTCCTAGTGGATGCTGGGGACTCCGAAAGGACCATGGGGAATAGCGGCTCCGCAGGAGACTGGGCACAAAAGTAAAAGCTTTAGGACTACCTGGTGTGCACTGGCTCCTCCCCCTATGACCCTCCTCCAAGCCTCAGTTAGATTTTTGTGCCCGAACGAGAAGGGTGCATACTAAGGGGCTCTCCTGAGCTGCTTAGAGTAAAAGTTTAAAGTAGGTTTTTTATTTTCAGTGAGACCTGCTGGCAACAGGCTCACTGCACCGAGGGACTAAGGGGAGAAGAAGCGAACTCACCTGCGTGCAGAGTGGATTGGGCTTCTTAGGCTACTGGACATTAGCTCCAGAGGGACGATCACAGGCCCAGCCATGGATGGGTCCCAGAGCCGCGCCGCCGGCCCCCTTACAGAGCCAGAAGACTGAAGAGGTCCGGAAAATCGGCGGCAGAAGACGTCCTGTCTTCAATAAGGTAGCGCACAGCACCGCAGCTGTGCGCCATTGCTCTCAGCACACTTCACACTCCGGTCACTGAGGGTGCAGGGCGCTGGGGGGGGGCGCCCTGAGACGCAATAAAAACACCTTTTTTGGCAAAAAATACATCACATATAGCTCCTGGGCTATATGGATGCATTTAACCCCTGCCAATTTTTCCATAAAAAAGCGGGAGAAAGGCCGCCGAGAAGGGGGCGGAGCCTATCTCCTCAGCACACTGGCGCCATTTTTTCCTCACAGCTCCGTTGGAGGAAGGCTCCCTGACTCTCCCCTGCAGTCCTGAACTACAGAAACAGGGTAAAACAAGAGACTGGGGGCACTAATTTGGCAGATAAATATATACAGCAGCTATTTCAGGGAAAAACACTTATATAAGGTTATCCCTATATATATATAGCGCTCTGGTGTGTGCTGGCAAACTCTCCCTCTGTCTCCCCAAAGGGCTAGTGGGGTCCTGTCCTCTGTCAGAGCATTCCCTGTGTGTGTGCTGTGTGTCGGTACGTTGTGTCGACATGTATGAGGAGGAAAATGGTGTGGAGGCGGAGCAATTGCCTGTGTTAGTGATGTCACCCCCTAGGGAGTCGACACCTGACTGGATGGTCTTATGGAAAGAATTACGTGATAGTGTCAGCACTTTACAAAAGACTGTTGACGACATGAGATAGCCGGCAAATCAGTTAATACCTGTACAGGCGTCTCAAACACCGTCAGGGGCTCTAAAACGCCCGTTACCTCAGGTCGATACAGACACTGACACGGACACTGACTCCAGTGTCGACGGTGAGGAAACAAACGTATTTTCCAGTAGGGCCACACGTTACATGATCACGGCAATGAAGGAGGTTTTGAACATTTCTGATACTACAAGTACCACAAAAAAGGGTATTATGTGGGGTGTGAAAAAACTACCCGTAGTTTTTCCTGAATCAGATGAATTAAATGAGGTGTGTGATGAAGCGTGGGTTTCCCCCGATAAAAAACTGCTAATTTCTAAAAAATTATTGGCATTATACCCTTTCCCGCCAGAGGTTAGGGCACGTTGGGAAACACCCCCTAGGGTAGATAAGGCGCTCACACGCTTATCAAAACAAGTGGCGTTACCGTCTCCTGATACGGCCGCCCTCAAGGAACCAGCTGATAGGAAGCTGGAAAATATCCTAAAAAGTATATACACACATACTGGTATTATACTGCGACCAGCAATCGCCTCAGCCTGGATGTGCAGTGCTGGGGTGGCTTGGTCGGATTCCCTGACTGAAAATATTGATACCCTGGACAGGGACAATATATTATTGACTATAGAGCATTTAAAGGATGCATTTCTATATATGCGAGATGCACAGAGGGATATTTGCACTCTGGCATCAAGAGTAAGTGCGATGTCCATTTCTGCCAGAAGAGGGTTATGGACGCGACAGTGGTCAGGTGATGCGGATTCCAAACGGCATATGGAAGTATTGCCATATAAAAGGGAGGAGTTATTTGGGGTCGGTCTATCGGACCTGGTGGCCACGGCAACGGCTGGGAAATCCACCTTTTTACCCCAGGTCACCTCTCAGCAGAAAAAGGTACCGTCTTTTCAGGCTCAGTCCTTTCGTCCCCATAAGGGCAAGCGGGCAAAAGGCCACTCATATCTGCCCCGGGGCAGAGGAAGGGGAAAAAGACTGCAGCAGACAGCCTCTTCCCACGAACAGAAGCCCTCCCCCGCTTCTGCCAAGTCCTCAGCATGACGCTGGGGCCTTACAAGCGGACTCAGGCACGGTGGGGGCCCGTCTCAAGAATTTCAGCGCGCAGTGGGCTCACTCGCAAGTGGACCCCTGGATCCTGCAGGTAATATCTCAGGGGTACAAATTGGAATTCGAGACGTCTCACCCTCGCCGGTTCCTGAAGTCTGCTTTACCAACGTCTCCCCCCGACAGGGAGGCGGTATTGGAAGCCATTCACAAGCTGTATTCCCAGCAGGTGATAATCAAGGTACCCCTCCTACAACAGGGAAAGGGGTATTATTCCACGCTGTTTGTGGTACCGAAGCCGGACGGCTCGGTGAGACCCATTTTAAATCTGAAATCCTTGAACACTTACATAAAAAGGTTCAAGTTCAAGATGGAGTCACTCAGAGCAGTGATAGCGAACCTGGAAGAAGGGGACTATATGGTGTCTCTGGACATCAAGGATGCTTACCTCCATGTCCCAATTTGCCCTTCTCACCAAGGGTACCTCAGGTTTGTGGTACAGAACTGTCACTATCAGTTTCAGATGCTGCCGTTTGGATTGTCCACGGCACCCCGGGTCTTTACCAAGGTAATGGCCGAAATGATGATTCTTCTTCGAAGAAAAGGCGTCTTAATTATCCCTTACTTGGACGATCTCCTGATAAGGGCAAGGTCCAGAGAACAGTTAGAGGTCGGAGTAGCACTATCTCAAGTAGTACTACGACAGCACGGATGGATTCTAAATATCCCAAAATCGCAGCTGATTCCGACGACACGTCTGCTGTTCCTAGGGATGATTCTGGACAAAGTACAGAAAAAGGTGTTTCTCCCGGAAGAGAAAGCCAGGGAGTTATCCGACCTAGTCAGGAACCTCCTAAGACCAGGCCAAGTGTCAGTGCATCAATGCACAAGGGTCCTGGGAAAGATGGTGGCTTCTTACGAAGCGATTCCATTCGGCAGATTCCACGCAAGAACTTTTCAGTGGGATCTGCTGGACAAATGGTCCGGATCGCATCTTCAAATGCATCAGCGGATAACCCTGTCTCCAAGGACAAGGGTGTCTCTCCTGTGGTGGTTACAGAGTGCTCATCTCCTAGAGGGCCGCAGATTCGGCATTCAGGATTGGGTCCTGGTGACCACGGATGCCAGCCTGAGAGGCTGGGGAGCAGTCACACAGGGAAAAAATTTCCAGGGCTTGTGGTCAAGCATGGAAACGTCACTTCACATAAATATCCTGGAACTAAGGGCCATTTACAATGCCCTAAGTCAGGCAAGGCCTCTGCTTCAGGGTCAGCCGGTGTTGATCCAGTCGGACAACATCACGGCAGTCGCCCACGTAAACAGACAGGGCGGCACAAGAAGCAGGAGGGCAATGACGGAAGTTGCAAGGATTCTTCGCTGGGCGGAAAATCATGTGATAGCACTGTCAGCAGTGTTCATTCCGGGAGTGGACAACTGGGAAGCAGACTTCCTCAGCAGACACGATCTTCACCCGGGGGAGTGGGGACTTCACCCAGAAGTCTTCCACATGATTGTGAAACGTTGGGAAAAACCAAAGGGGGACATGATGGCGTCCCGCCTCAACAAAAAACTGGACAGATATTGCGCCAGGTCAAGGGACCCTCAGGCAATAGCTGTGGACGCTCTGGTAACACCGTGGGTGTACCAGTCAGTATATGTGTTCCCTCCTCTGCCTCTCATACCCAAGGTACTGAGAATCATAAGAAGGAGAGGTGTAAAGACTATACTCGTGGCTCCGGATTGGCCAAGAAGGACTTGGTACCCGGAAATTCAAGAGATGCTCACGGAAGACCCGTGGCCTCTACCTCTAAGAAAGGACCTGCTCCAGCAGGGACCATGTCTGTTCCAAGACTTACCGCGGCTGCGTTTGACGGCATGGCGGTGAACGCCGGATCCTGAAGGAAAAAGGCATTCCGGATGAAGTTATCCCTACCCTGATCAAAGCCAGGAAGGATGTAACTGTGCAACATTATCACCGTATTTGGCGTAAATATGTTGCGTGGTGTGAGGCCAGGAAGGCCCCTACAGAGGAATTTCAACTGGGTCGATTCCTGCATTTCCTGCAAACAAGACTGTCTATGGGCCTCAAATTAGGGTCCATTAAGGTTCAAATTTCGGCCCTGTCAATATTCTTCCAAAAAGAACTAGCTTCAGTTCCTGAAGTTCAGACGTTTGTCAAGGGGGTACTGCAAATACAGCTTCCTTTTGTGCCTCCAGTGGCACCTTGGGATCTCAATGTAGTTTTGGAATTCCTAAAATCACATTGGTTTGAACCACTCACCACTGTGGACTTAAAATATCTCACATGGAAAGTGGTAATGCTGTTAGCCCTGGCTTCAGCCAGGCGTGTATCAGAATTGGCGGCTTTATCCTATAAAAGCCCTTACCTAATTTTTCATACGGACAGGGCAGAATTGAGGACTCGTCCTCAATTTCTCCCTAAGGTGGTTTCAGCATTTCACTTAAACCAGCCTATTGTGGTGCCTGCGGCTACTAGGGACTTGGAGGATTCCAAGTTGCTGGACGTAGTCAGGGCCCTGAAAATATATGTTTCCAGGACGGCTGGAGTCAGAAAATCTGACTCGCTGTTTATCCTGTATGCACCCAACAAGCTGGGTGCCCCTGCTTCTAAGCAGACGATTGCTCGTTGGATTTGTAGTACAATTCAGCTTGCACATTCTGTGGCAGGCCTGCCACAGCCAAAATCTGTAAAAGCCCATTCCACACGGAAAGTGGGCTCATCTTGGGCGGCTGCCCGAGGGGTCTCGGCTTTACAACTTTGCCGAGCAGCTACTTGGTCAGGGGCAAATACGTTTGCAAAATTCTACAAATTTGATACCCTGGCTGAGGAGGACCTGGAGTTCTCTCATTCGGTGCTGCAGAGTCATCCGCACTCTCCCGCCCGTTTGGGAGCTTTGGTATAATCCCCATGGTCCTTTCGGAGTCCCCAGCATCCACTAGGACGCTAGAGAAAATAAGAATTTACTTACCGATAATTCTATTTCTCATAGTCTGTAGTGGATGCTGGGCGCCCATCCCAAGTGCGGATTGTCTGCAATACTTGTACATAGTTATTGTTACAAAAATCGGGTTATTATTGTTGTGAGCCATCTTTTCAAGGCTCCTCTGTTATCATGCTGTTAACTGGGTTCAAATCACAAGTTGTACGGTGTGATTGGTGTGGCTGGTATGAGTCTTACCCGGGATTCAAAATCCTTCCTTATTGTGTACGCTCGTCCGGGCACAGTATCCTAACTGAGGCTTGGAGGAGGGTCATAGGGGGAGGAGCCAGTGCACACCAGGTAGTCCTAAAGCTTTTACTTTTGTGCCCAGTCTCCTGCGGAGCCGCTATTCCCCATGGTCCTTTCGGAGTCCCCAGCATCCACTACGGACTATGAGAAATAGAATTATCGGTAAGTAATGTCGAAGTCAGAAAAATGTCTCTATGCACGTTGCCATATTTGCACCTCATTCATGTCCGCGCTGCGCAGGCGTACGCTCTCCCGTACGTACACATACTCACAGCCGCGGGCACCCGCAGGCGCACGGTATGCGTATTTACGGTAGAGTTTATGTAGTCATAGCGTGCGATTCATACGTTACATATGTTCACAATTAATGTAGTTTATAGATCATGGTCCCTTTGATAGATTCTGAAAGTTTGGTTAAAATAGAATGTCCCTGAGCTGAGGAATCCCTCTTTGCATCGTACGAAGGGTCTAACAGGAATCATACAGCAGTGTTTGGTACCCATCGGAAGAGTATTTAATTAGCAATATTCCGGTGTTGGTTTGGAGCGTATTAATTGCTCGTGCGAATAGTTATGGACATAAGAAGTTATGTCCATTTATTTATTATTATTTGTTCTTACTTAGTCATGCATCTGAACAGTAGGAGACAGGCATCAGTGGGTCTCAAATGTCTCTTTGACCTCAGAGATCCCCCAAACAATAGTTTGCATGTTAAGAGGGCCTCATATCTACACATGCATAAGGTAAACACAGGAATAGTAATTGAAGATCAATTGTACTCCAAATCAGTATCTTTCCCGCAGACGGAGTACAATAGCCTTTAATTACACTGAGCTTTTGAGACTCAATAAGGAGGGCCAACACCTGTGTTTACAAATGGGGCTGGATTTGTATACAGGAGAATGAGGGCTGAGATGTCATTGTCTCAACTGAAAGTGGACATCATGAATAT
Source organism: Pseudophryne corroboree (assembly GCF_028390025.1). Lineage (NCBI taxonomy): Eukaryota > Metazoa > Chordata > Amphibia > Anura > Myobatrachidae > Pseudophryne > Pseudophryne corroboree. The sequence continues at coordinate 531,709,536 of NC_086448.1, forward strand.
AGAACAAAACCCAGACAGGATTCTGTTTTGTATTCGCCAAACAATAGCTTCTCACTAGACAGGAATGTGTTGGTCATCACCCATTGTGTTACATAACCAAGGCCACTGATGCAGCTGGCTCACATGCTGGGAGGGACACACACTTCCTGTGGTTGACACCCCCCCACAGCTGGAATGCAGGTATGATATACCCACTGGAGATCACAGGGCTGACTGACACTCAGAACTAAGCTAGCATCAAGCAGCATGGCGGCTACATCCCCAGGACAGAATTCCTTCCCAAAGGCTAAGTATAGAATCACATGGCTATAGAAGGAAATATAGACATATTGCTTTCTGGTTTAAATAGGATATTGTAACTTGGCTGTGATGATTGTTGGGTGTTAGTGTTGGTGCCCTGTGGAATCTGTGATGGTAGCTGGGATCTTGTTAATCATAAATACCACCATGCAGTACTTTTGAATATGTGCTGGTAGCAATGGCAGGCTGATACTTGTGAGTACCTGGTGGTCTGGTCTTGTGATAACTCATATGCTCTGGTTATAGAGATACTGAAGTTGTTTGGGATGTGAAATTATGAGATGGTTCTAGGAAGTTGGATTACATTGTGAAAGGTGATTTAGATTGTTTGGAATTGTAAAATCAGAACATATGCATTGTTTTGAGGCTTGGACATTTTGGAATAAAATGGAGTCTAGCTTCTGCCCCATGCGGCATTGTAGGGACGATTGTGTAGCTGGGTGTTGTGTATATAGGGACAGGCAGCATGGGTAAGCTCAAGTACTTTCTAAACAAAGATTCTCAGCATTGATTAACTGCGCAGCGATTGTTCCTCACATGTGTAAGCTTCGCTGCAACCATATTGTCTTTTAATGTTATTGTGAGCCAATCTCTCTCAAATCTCTCTCTCTCTCTTGTCTTCTCATCTTCTCTTATTTCTCCTTAAACTTAACTGTATTGTATTGTAGTGTGTTTCCTGTATAGTTATCTGGTTAGGTGGTTTATGTTATACTGTAGTGTATCATTTGTACTGTGATTCCTTTTTGCAAGTATATTAGTTATAATACATAGTTAATAGGCTTTGGAACCTAAACCAGTATCTGTGTATTTTCTATAGTGTTAAGTGTTCACTTGAGCGTCGGTGACGCTCAAGCAGCTTTGTAGTTAGTCAGGTTACACAAGGTTGCATTTACACCCTGTACTCACATTAAGGTATTCAGTGTATTTCATTGGTATAAGGTTTTAACATAAAGGTATAGTGTTGTGAGCGTCTGCATCGCTGGTGACCTCCTCGTGGTCTCGAGCGTAGGCTACGCTACAGCGAATCATTCCCCTAGACATAGCCAATAACGTGTCCTGTGATCACTGGGCCGCGAGCGAACGTGACGCTTGAGCGTCTCGCCTACGGCTGAGCGATCGCTACGCCAATAGCGTACCATTACGGTACTTCTTAAGTAAACAGCGTACAGTGTTCTTAGCTTCATAAAGGGTTGTTTATACGACAAGGAATTTAGCATTGTCAATTGGGAACTCGTCCTATACTTCTCACATCTGCACTAGGTAGATCAGCAGACATTATCCCCCAGCAAAGGGTGGGAGATTGTCTCATAGTGCTGGCGGGATAAGCGTCTGCTTCGCTTAGATAAAGAGTGCTGAAGGAACCCGGTAACCGGAAGTAAGAACAAAACGCTTGTGTCCTTTTAAAACTGTTTATTTTTCTTTTGTCTTGCGTACGCACGCATATATCTGCATTTCTGTTTCATTTTCGTATATCACTATTCCTGTTTGCCAATTTTATAGTTGATAGAAAGTGCTAAAAAGAGATTTGCTGTTATTTCATAGTAGAGGTAATAGTTAAAGTATAGAACAAACACACGGTTTGTCTGAGATACAAGGCAGTCAGTGTGGATTGCGGTAGATGATCAGGGATCATTTACATTGATAAAAATATATTGTGTTACGGTGGATCTTTGCATTGCGTACACGTGTCGCTAACAAAGACTAGCGTACGCAATCCAAAGGCAGACGCAACGTAGCGTCCGGTTACGCCCACGTAGCTCAAGTTGTGATAAAGTGAAGTAACGCAAAGGCGATAAGTAACGCACAGCGGTAGATAACGCGACGCGGAAAATAACGCAAGTCTATTTTTGGAGAATCTGAAATTTAGTTTAACAGATCCTGCTCCTAATTGGTAACACTGTTGGGCTAAAGACAAATTTCTGCGCAGAAATAGATATAGAAACAAAAGTGTACATGTGTTGAGTGAGTGTGTTTTGTATACAAAAGTTTATATAACTGTAAGGTGGAACCAAAAGGAAAGCCGGGTACTCGTCAAGGGACATACGTGTAAGTGACATATACGGTGGCTAGGGAGGCATCCCTGGTTAAATAATATTTGAGCATTAGAGTATAGCGGACCATAAGGTAACAAGACCAGGAGGTCATAAGGTAACAGACCAGGAGGTCATAAGGTAACAGACCAGGAGGTCATAAGGTAACAGACCAGGAGGTCATAAGGTAACAGACCAGGAGGTCATAAGGTAACAGGTAAAATAGACAAAGAGGTCCGCTATAAAAGTCCAGTGGCACAACGCCTGGGGTGTTGGTGCAGAACCCATATAGGCCATACAAGCTCTTGCTGAAGGAATCGCGGCCGGAAACATCGATTCCATTGATCTTTCAGTACATGACAAGTAGTGCTCGTGTACTGAACGATTGGACCGCACGTAATTGTGTGCAGTAGTTAGTAATCTGACCTAATACCATTAGAGTAAAGTGGTCACAAACGCTATTTGTACATTCTGACGTGATTTGTGTAATTTTTTATTTTTGGAAGGGAAGTTCGCTGGTCACTCAGGAACTATCCAACAACCGATACTTGCTGGGGAACGCGCCCCAGTAAATAAAGGTTCACAGGGGCCCTGGGTTGGGTACAGCAGCTCTGGTTACAGTGATTGCAGCACAGGCCAACGTGGGCGAGAAGTAAGTGGGGTACTTGATAAACCACCACCGCCGGCCTGCCCAAGGACATCTTGGTTTGTTTGTAAGGGTTCGCTGAAAACCTTGAGATAAAGATCCAAGGAGGAATAAGCAACGCCTGCAGATTATGGGGGCCATTTGTTCAGGTAGGGGGCGATCAACCTCGGTTCGGGTTGATTCAGAGAACCGACCAGTTGGGTCGGCACGATATGTAATGTGTGAAAAATACGGTAGTCACACAGAGGTTTTATGTGATGAATGGGAGAGAATGACTGTACAAGACAGGGACAAATTCCCAAGAATAGGTAGCTTCAGTCCAGTAGTGTTACAAAATTTAAGGAGGAGGATAAGTCTCATTGAACCAACGAAGAGACAAAATAAACATTATGAATATTTACAGTTATGGCAACAGGAAAGTGAATTACAAAAAGAGTCTATTGACTTTTCTGACTCTTATCTTGAGAGGAGAGACAGTGGCATCAGGAGAGGGGTTGATTGCGGAGAGAAAGACACAAGGGTGAACAATAAAAACGCTCTTAGCAACTGTAATATAGATTATAAGAATAAGTGTAATAAATGTAACAATGATTATTGTAATACTGTTGAATGTACAACTATTAACCTGTGCAAGCTGCACCCCATGTCAAACCTCCCTCAGGAATACAAACAAGAAAGTGAGCCCAGAACGATGTCGGCACCTCTTCCAGAAGCCATCCTACAAGACATCCAGGTGGACACGACCAAATTGGTAAAGGCAATAATCAAACCCCCTAACGGAGGGTCAGGTGAGGTCGTGTCCACAGGTACGTACAATGTTTTATATCACGCACAAACAAATGTACCCCATATTATAAGACCAAAACAAGGTGATGTAATTGAGTTTAGTCCTGTCAGGGTGATCACAGTCCCCAATGGGAAGACTGACGATCAGGGAACCATTCCCGTCAAGGACAGTGCAATGCGCCATCCCTGGTCCCGGACAGAATTGAGATCAATCATGTCTGATTACCCAGATCCTAGGAAAGATCTAACTGTATGATCAAAGATTCACAGAAGGTATATCAACTCCCTAGACAACGACATAATCATGGTATCCAAGGAATCAGGTAGGTACAGGGAAAGCGGTTGATGGTGATGAGCATCCAAGCGTTTGAGGAGGCATCAAATCAACCAAAACCCCAGGCCATTGGCACATGGAGGAACTTAAGGATTTGTGATCTGTGCAAAAGAGAAGGGCATTGTGCTAGCAACTGTAATAACCCACATAAAGTTAGACCCCCTAGACCAAGAAATGAGCAAAATTACAATACACACCATTATAATCAAGGATCACATAGGCAGGAAAGGTGATTATTAGGAATGGAGGCAAGCCTGAAGTAACGGTTAATGAAGTGGGAGGTCATTCACTAAAGACACAGGAATGACCAGGTGAAAAGTTGTAAATGTATTTGTGAAAAATGTTTTTCTCTCCCTCTCTCTATCCCCATCTCTGACTAGTAGTGGTAAGAATTCACACATTGCATACCCACTTGGTCCTTGCAGAAGTCTACCAAACCCCAGCATGACCTCCGCCACAATGTATTTCTGGCCAGATACAGACAGTGGAGTAATGCAGGTGCTGGTGGGGAGGGACTGCTCAAGGAGACCAGTAGACACATAGATATGACAGCCTAATAAGTCTGACAATGTTTTTCTAATGCTAACAATGTTTTCTTACAATGTTTAAAAATGCATTGTTTCTCTTTTCTTATTGATGGTTATTGTCGAGTTATGTAATGTATATATGCACATGAATTGTTCTCTATCTCTTTTTTTTTTTTTTTTTTTCTCTCTCTTCTCACTCATGTTTCCATGGTTTAAAGATGGTATGTCACCCCTCAGTTGGACCAATGGTAATGCCAGATTTTTGCTCCTTACAGAAAGATCGTCGGTTGGGAAGGAACATTGCATCACCAGAATGTTCGTTTGGAAGACTGAGAGACAGCACCTTTGAGAGGACAGCAGAACAAGAAGAACAACAAGACGAGAGAACTTATTATCGTAACAAGTTCTCTCCCCCTCAAACTGTTTTCTTATACCCCCTTTATAAATTTCTTCTTTTCTCCTCCTGTAAGATGGACTTGCCCCAAGAGACTGTGATATGGATTTTCCCGTTAACCATGATGTTGACCAGAGCAGTCTGTTTCGGTGAGAGTACCAGTGAGGTCGAGAAAGGATCCAGAAAGGCTCTAATGACTGAGACGGAGGTGTAAATTTCCAATAGCAACCCAATCACCAAGCAAAGGCGAGTACCGGGCACGATCTAACAACCATGTTATTTGTAAACAACTGTGAAGGAATGTTAGTTCAAAAAGAAAGTTGTATCTGTAGGCTCGGTAACAATAATGCCAATCCAGTTTTAATAACCATAGGGACCGGCATCCATTGAGTGACTATCACTCTCTAGTGGGTAACGTGTTAAACCAAACAGATTGTTGGGTATGCTCTCAAGTACCTCAGGGTCACAGTAAATCAGGGCTAGTACCATTTCCTTTAACGTTAGGGGAGGTACTTGAGCTAAGTGGTGGGAGACCGGTGGACCGGAGGTTTAACATCTCCAGCCCTCCTAGTTTGAAGCTCCACCAATACCATGTGGATAGGTCCCTCATATGTTTTAATATCTCCAATCCCCGTAAGCCGGGAAATTGGGAAGTGTCATGGAGCAACCTTACCATGACCTTTTCACACAGAGCAGATAGAATGCCTACAGATACAGAGCTGGTACGCCACATAGCCAGTAGAGGAAAATCTTTCCGGTATCGATATACCTTAGGAAATAGGATTACTAGAGTTGGAGAGGTATCACCAGGATACTGTGCACATATCATACAAACTGATACGTGCATTAGGCAGATGGAAGAATTAGGGTCAGGAGATTTCACCTGGAAGGTTTGTAACATGGTCATGTCCTTCTCCGTCCCATATGTTCTCCCCGATGATGCATATTTCATATGCGGGAGAAAGGCGTACAAGTGGCTTGCCCCAAACTCTGAAGGATTGTGTTATATTGGAAAAGTATTGCCTGAAGTGATGACTGTTACACATGACAAAATGAAGGACATACACCGTGGTGCCCAAGCTCCTTATACTCACACTCATTACGAGCACCGAGTTAAAAGACAACTGTCAGAAAGGTTAGAGCATCCGGCCTCTGATCTTATCCATGAATCCACCGGGATTCAGGTTCTGGTAGCGTTAGATTTCACTCGTACCGCTCGAGGAGTGATGAATTATAGATACATTTCCGCACTCGCCAATTTGTTAGATAATATCACTGAAATGTATGATGACACGTTTAGATACACTGGAAGAGAACTTCAAGCTTGCAAAACAGAACTAGTTCAGCATAGGATGGTTCTTAATTATCTTACAGCAGTAACAGGCGGATACTGTGTTACATTGGCAACACAGTACGGCATAAAGTGTTGCACGTATATCACAAATAGCACCGAGGATCCGGTAGAGGTCATAGACCAAAAGATGGATGATATTCTCCAATTGAAGTGGGAATTTCGTCGAAAACACAATCTCACCCTTGCTGCTGTAGGTAATGAGCTGACTAGTTGGGTGTCATGGTTGAACCCGCGAAATTGGTTCTCCGGTTTAGGAGACTGGGCTCAAGGAGTCATAATGGATGTTGGAAAGTTTCTACTATGTATCTTGGGTGTCGTTATATCGATTGGATTGATATTTAGATGCGGGCAGGCTTTAATGAGGTGCAAACAAAGTACAAAAGTGATGAGCTTGAGGAGCGAGGAAACTGTAATTAACCTGGATTTGATTTATGACCCAATGATAGAAACCAGAATGTGATGAAAATGCGATTATACGGTCCGTTTCTTTCACCTGTTTTTCTGCTTTTCTCCAAGATGCAAAGACCCCCTTGGACGTGGAAGTTGACGAGACGCTATACAGACAACAGACAAGCACCAAAGAAGAAGATTTGACAACTTTAAATATGGACACTTGATGAACTTTGCCATGGATCCCCAGTTTCCCTAGTATTTTTAAACTTACGCTAGCCCAACATTTTTGTAAATCTGATGGCTCAGACAAAGCTATTTGCTCATGCCCAAGGAGCAATACAGCGCAAAGAAGACGACTCTCAACAGATACCGAACACAACTTCAACAACAGATGTACATTTCCCTGACATAGAATATCATTGCATTTTTCGTAAGTGTTCTTTATCTTCATCTCTACAACCCTCAGGTAATAACACACATAGACGATAGGGAATACAGGCACAGATATCAGCAACCACATACCTCCCCCATTCATGTATCATCAACTAAAATGTGCATCCCCATTTTGTTACAACTAAAAGCCAAAATGAGCTCGGTAGAGTTTGACAGCCCATCCACAGACCCTTGATACGGGATAAGAAGGAATTCAAATGTATACTTCGCAATACCTCGAAGCTTGATTTACCACACGTACGGCACGATGATACATGACCCTCCAAACATGGACTCATACACACATGCTTCTACTCTCTCACTAGGTCATACCCTTTTCACACCTACTCCTCTCTTCTTCCTTACCCCACCATGGAAATCAATTAACCCCTGACTTACATTTTTCTCCTTAAACGTTTTGTGGCAGTTATTATTGACTGCCAAAGGGTGGACTGTCGAAGTCAGAAAAATGTCTCTATGCACGTTGCCATATTTGCACCTCATTCATGTCCGCGCTGCGCAGGCGTACGCTCTCCCGTACGTACACATACTCACAGCCGCGGGCACCCGCAGGCGCACGGTATGCGTATTTACGGTAGAGTTTATGTAGTCATAGCGTGCGATTCATACGTTACATATGTTCACAATTAATGTAGTTTATAGATCATGGTCCCTTTGATAGATTCTGAAAGTTTGGTTAAAATAGAATGTCCCTGAGCTGAGGAATCCCTCTTTGCATCGTACGAAGGGTCTAACAGGAATCATACAGCAGTGTTTGGTACCCATCGGAAGAGTATTTAATTAGCAATATTCCGGTGTTGGTTTGGAGCGTATTAATTGCTCGTGCGAATAGTTATGGACATAAGAAGTTATGTCCATTTATTTATTATTATTTGTTCTTACTTAGTCATGCATCTGAACAGTAGGAGACAGGCATCAGTGGGTCTCAAATGTCTCTTTGACCTCAGAGATCCCCCAAACAATAGTTTGCATGTTAAGAGGGCCTCATATCTACACATGCATAAGGTAAACACAGGAATAGTAATTGAAGATCAATTGTACTCCAAATCAGTATCTTTCCCGCAGACGGAGTACAATAGCCTTTAATTACACTGAGCTTTTGAGACTCAATAAGGAGGGCCAACACCTGTGTTTACAAATGGGGCTGGATTTGTATACAGGAGAATGAGGGCTGAGATGTCATTGTCTCAACTGAAAGTGGACATCATGAATATAGAACAAAACCCAGACAGGATTCTGTTTTGTATTCGCCAAACAATAGCTTCTCACTAGACAGGAATGTGTTGGTCATCACCCATTGTGTTACATAACCAAGGCCACTGATGCAGCTGGCTCACATGCTGGGAGGGACACACACTTCCTGTGGTTGACACCCCCCCACAGCTGGAATGCAGGTATGATATACCCACTGGAGATCACAGGGCTGACTGACACTCAGAACTAAGCTAGCATCAAGCAGCATGGCGGCTACATCCCCAGGACAGAATTCCTTCCCAAAGGCTAAGTATAGAATCACATGGCTATAGAAGGAAATATAGACATATTGCTTTCTGGTTTAAATAGGATATTGTAACTTGGCTGTGATGATTGTTGGGTGTTAGTGTTGGTGCCCTGTGGAATCTGTGATGGTAGCTGGGATCTTGTTAATCATAAATACCACCATGCAGTACTTTTGAATATGTGCTGGTAGCAATGGCAGGCTGATACTTGTGAGTACCTGGTGGTCTGGTCTTGTGATAACTCATATGCTCTGGTTATAGAGATACTGAAGTTGTTTGGGATGTGAAATTATGAGATGGTTCTAGGAAGTTGGATTACATTGTGAAAGGTGATTTAGATTGTTTGGAATTGTAAAATCAGAACATATGCATTGTTTTGAGGCTTGGACATTTTGGAATAAAATGGAGTCTAGCTTCTGCCCCATGCGGCATTGTAGGGACGATTGTGTAGCTGGGTGTTGTGTATATAGGGACAGGCAGCATGGGTAAGCTCAAGTACTTTCTAAACAAAGATTCTCAGCATTGATTAACTGCGCAGCGATTGTTCCTCACATGTGTAAGCTTCGCTGCAACCATATTGTCTTTTAATGTTATTGTGAGCCAATCTCTCTCAAATCTCTCTCTCTCTCTTGTCTTCTCATCTTCTCTTATTTCTCCTTAAACTTAACTGTATTGTATTGTAGTGTGTTTCCTGTATAGTTATCTGGTTAGGTGGTTTATGTTATACTGTAGTGTATCATTTGTACTGTGATTCCTTTTTGCAAGTATATTAGTTATAATACATAGTTAATAGGCTTTGGAACCTAAACCAGTATCTGTGTATTTTCTATAGTGTTAAGTGTTCACTTGAGCGTCGGTGACGCTCAAGCAGCTTTGTAGTTAGTCAGGTTACACAAGGTTGCATTTACACCCTGTACTCACATTAAGGTATTCAGTGTATTTCATTGGTATAAGGTTTTAACATAAAGGTATAGTGTTGTGAGCGTCTGCATCGCTGGTGACCTCCTCGTGGTCTCGAGCGTAGGCTACGCTACAGCGAATCATTCCCCTAGACATAGCCAATAACGTGTCCTGTGATCACTGGGCCGCGAGCGAACGTGACGCTTGAGCGTCTCGCCTACGGCTGAGCGATCGCTACGCCAATAGCGTACCATTACGGTACTTCTTAAGTAAACAGCGTACAGTGTTCTTAGCTTCATAAAGGGTTGTTTATACGACAAGGAATTTAGCATTGTCAGTAAATTCTTATTTTTAATACCTACCGGTAAATCCTTTTCTCCTAGTCCGTAGAGGATGCTGGGCACCCGTCCCAGTGCGGACTGTTTTTTGCAGTTGTATTAATAGTTATTGCTCCTGTTACACGAAGGTTGTGTATCGGTTATGTTCAGCTTGTTGCTGTTTTTAGTTCATGCTGTTAACTGGTATTGTTTACAAGCCATGTTGTACGATGTGTTGTGGTGTGAGCTGGTGTATTTCTCACCCTTGGTTAACAAAAATCCTTTTCCTCGAAATGTCCGTCTCCCTGGGCACAGTTCCTATAACTGAGGTCTGGAGGAGGGGCATAGAGGGAGGAGCCAGTTCACACCCATTCAAAGTCTTATAGTGTGCCCATGTCTCCTGCGGATCCCGTCTATACCCCATGGTCCTTTTGGAGTCCCCAGCATCCTCTACGGACTAGGAGAAAAGGATTTACAGGTAGGTATTAAAATCCTATTTTTATTCAAACAATGAATACTAAATGTTAATGGGATTAAGGCATAAATGTATTTGGAGGTATATTTACCAAATCCTGTGTGGTAAGACTGCACACAGGGCTTGGTAAAAATGTCTCCAGATACGTTCCTGCCTCAATCCCATCAACGTTTAGGATGTAGATCCGAGATCGCCAGAGGTGCGGGTTGCCATTCGATCTCTGACTTTTATTTAAAAGGACAAACACTTACAAGGAACAACCAGGGCCAGTATTTACTAAAAATCAGAGTTTGGCCGATTTGTGTTTTTTTTTCTAAGTCCCAATCCGGGAATTCACTAAGCACCAATCTCGGCAGTGTCTGGTCTAATCGTAATGGTTTGAATGACAACGTTTCGAAATACGAATGAATAGACCATCGGTCAAACGCGGCTGTTATTTCATAGAATACGGGAATTCACTATTCATTCGTATTTGGGTGTTAGTTTCTGAGTGCTCAAGTGCGGGTCTGTTTTTTTTCGATTCGTTAAAAAAAGCAGCAATAAAATAGACCTGCTTTTTCCAGTCGAGTTTGGATAACCATGCACGGATCAGTGAGATCTGTGCATGGTTATCTATGGGAAAGGGTCTGTTTAGTGTAAAATCTGAAAAAAAAATTGTGTGGGGTCCCCCCTCCTAAGCATAACCAGCCTCGGGCTCTTTGAGCCGGTCCTGGTTGAAAAAATATGGGGGAAAAAATGACAGGGGTTCCCCCATATTTAATCAACCAGCACTGGGCTCTGCGCCTGGTCCTGGTTCCAAAAATACGGGGGACAAAAAGCGTAGGGGTCCCCCGTATTTTTGAAACCAGCACCGGGCTCCACTAGCTGGGGAGATAATGCCACAGTCGGGGGACACTTTGATATCGGTCCCTGCGGCCGTGCCATTAAAACCCCAACTAGTCACCCTTGGCTGGGGTACCCTGGAGGAGGGGGAACCCCTTAAATCAAGGGGTCCCCCCCCCTCCAGCCACCCAAGGGCCAGGGATGAAGCCCGAGGCTGCCCCCCCCCATCCAAGGGCGGCGGATGGGGGGCTGATAGCCTTGTGTACAAAATGTGAATATTGTTTTTAGTAGCAGTACTACAAGTCCCAGCAAGCCTCCCCCACAAGCTGATACTTGGAGAACCACAAGTACCAGCATGCGGTGGAAAACCGGGCCCGCTGGTACCTGTAGTACTACTACTAAAAAAATACCCCAATAAAAACAGGACACACACCGTGACAGTACAACTTTATTACATACATGCACACCCAACATACACACATACTTACCTATGTTCCCACGAGGCTCGGTCCTCTTCTCCATGTAGAATCCTAGGGGTACCTGTGAAAAAAATTATACTCACATAATCCAGTGTACCTTCTGTTCTTTGTATAATCCACGTACTTGGCAAAATAATAAAACGGAAACCCGACCACGCACTGAAAGGGGCCCCATGTTTACACATGGGACCCCTTTCCCCGACTGCCAGTACCCCCCCTGACTCGTGTCAAAGAGGGTCCCTTCAGCCAATCAGGGAGCGCCACATTGTGGCACTCTCCTGATTGGCTGTGTGCTCCTGTAGTGTCTGTCAGGCAGCACACGGCACAGATACAATGTAGCGCCTATGCGCTCCATTGTAGCCAATGGTGGGAACTTTGCGGTCAGCGGTGAGGTTACTTTCGGTCAACCGCTGACCGCAAAGTTCCCACCATTGGCTACAATGGAGCGCATAGGCGCTACATTGTATCTGTGCCGTGTGCTGCCTGACAGACACTACAGGAGCACACAGCCAATCAGGAGAGTGCCACGACGTGGCGCTCCCTGATTGGCTGAAGGGACCCTCTTTGACACGAGTCAGGGGGGGTCCTGGCAGTCGGGGAAAGGGGTCCCATGTGTAAACATGGGGCCCCTTTCAGTGCGTGGTCGGGTTTCCGTTTTATTATTTTGCCAAGTACGTGGATTATACAAAGAACAGAAGGTACACTGGATTAAGTGAGTATAATTTTTTTCACAGGTACCCCTAGGATTCTACATGGAGAAGAGGACCGAGCCTCGTGGGAACATAGGTAAGTATGTATGTATGGAGGTGTGCATGTATGTAATAAAGTTGTACTGTCACGGTGTGTGTGTCCTGTTTTTATTGGGGTATTTTTTTAGTAGTAGTACTACAGGTACCAGCGGGCCCGGTTTTCCACCGCATGCTGGTACTTGTGGTTCTCCAAGTACCAGCTTGCAGGGGAGGCTTGCTGGGACTTGTAGTACTGCTACTAAAAACAATATTCACATTTTGTACACAAGGCTATCAGCCCCCCATCCGCCGCCCTTGGATGGGGGGGGGGGGAACAGCCTCGGGCTTCACCCCTGGCCCTTGGGTGGCTGGAGGGGGGGGACCCCTTGATTTAAGGGGTTCCCCCTCCTCCAGGGTACCCCGGCCAGGGGTGACTAGTTGGGTATGTAATGCCAGGGCCGCAGGGACCAGTATAAAAGTGTCCCCAGGCTGTGGCATTATGTACCTGGCTAGTGGTGCCCGGTGCTGGTTTCAAAAATATGGGGGACCCCTACGCTTTTTGTCCCCCGTATTTTTGGAACCAGGACCTGGCGCAGAGCCCGGTGCTGGTTGTTGTAATATGGGGGAACCCCTGTCATCCCCCCCCCCCCATATTTTGTCAACCAGGACCGGCTCAAAGAGCCCGAGGCTGGTTATGCTTAGGAGGGGGGACCCCACACAATTTTTTCTAACTTTTTTAATACTTTAATGAACTTTTTAAGGTACACAATGAAGCCCTGCACGGATCTCACAGATCCGGCCGGGATTCCTTGTGTTTTGTCAGGCAGTGTTTTACTCATCACTCCCGTAAAACACTGCCTGATATTACGAATCACATCGACATCGGAAAAAACGAATGTGCAAAACTCGGCAGCTTAGTGAATGATCGTATCAGGATTCAAAAAGTTGCAGTAAAATGCACCCGATACCATTCGAGATCAAACACCCTTCAAAACGGCAAAAACACGAATATTAGTATATATTGCCCCATGTCTTGTAAGTGATTGTCCTTTAAAGTGATTGTCCCTTTTTTAAAAAAAATCCTAGATCGGCCAGTAACCCGCACCTCTGGCGATCTCGGACTTCATTATATCCTGCCGGTAGTCTAGTAACCTCCTGGAGTGGAGGACAATGAAAGTAGAGAAAACACCCTAATACCATAGGCCTTTGCTAAATTTATGTTACCAATTATGTTTTTCTTTCTGTACTACATATAAAAGAGAGTGGCAGTTGTGGTGTACATACAGTAATAACCTGCTGTGGAAACTTTTTTTGAATTTTATTTCAATTGCAGCCTTCCCATCTATGAGGCTAAATTAAGCAAATAAATATTTTGAGGTAAAAACGCATCTAGAACTCAAGAAATGTACCTTACAGTTCTACATGAAATCCATAAACTAGATTTTTTTTCTCAAGCTTCGTTTTTTTCTTTATTGCTTCTCCTCCTGATGTTACATATGATGAGATAGTACATATCTGTTTCTTTCTAGGTCACCAAGCTATGCAATAGTGAAATCGCGATCCAAATTCATCCAGTAGTTTTTGTGTGATGCCGGAATGAAGAGACAAACCGACAAAAATTTTGATTATTTTTTTTTGTCTCCATAGATCATACACAATGCCAAGGAGTATATTTCTCAAAACACAACCATTACAACTTTATTATAAGTATAGATAATAAGCCACAGTGCCCGCTGCGTGGCAAGCACAGCGAGAACACAAGAGTTTTTGTTGCGCTCGCCATCCCACAGCTGGGATCCCACCGTCGGTACTGTGCCGGTCATACATACACAACCCATTTAAAGTACTTCTGTACAGACATGAATGAGTCACATAGCAACCCAAGTAAGCGAAGAGTGCCTCTTAGAGAGACATTGTTAGATGTAATTGGGGATATTCAATTGTTTGAAAAGTCAGTTGGGTGTCTGTTTTTTCCTGTCTAAATAGACAGGAAAAAATAGACACCCAACTGACTTTTCAAACATTTGAATTCCCCCCAATATGTCCCCTTTACCTTATTTGCCCATGATCAAAGCATGAATTCACAGGCAACAACATTAAAGGCACTGGTATAATGGATAATAATGGAAGTGCTTGTTAATGTTGTTGAGCAGATATCTGAAGTTTAAAGGGTGATATGATATCCAACTTTTGAGGTAATCAATAAGAAAGTAACATACTGCATGCAATGCACAAAATGGTCCAGAGAAAAACTAAGCAAAGACTTTGATGGTTCCTTACACGTCGCTGCTTCTGAGGTCGCTCACGCACACACAATTTCCAGAGCTGTAATAATTGCAAACATTCTTGTAGCTGCATGCTCTGCTTGGTTTTTCTCTTAGTGGTGGGAGACGTAGCAAACATTGGAGAGTAATAAAGTGGAGAGAGATAAAGAAACAAGGTTTGATACATCTCCTCTGTGACTGTACCATTTTGTGCACTCTATGTTGCATACCATTTGTTTTTAAAGTATACGTTACCATGAAATAACATGACCTGTTTGAGTCATTTATACACTGTAGCAACCAGTGTAAGTCATCAGGACACACATTTGTTGCAGAAACCATTATTCTTTAATAAATCCCATTTTGTATAAACTATTCCCCCAATATACAATTGACCATTAATGCCTAAGACAAATGACTGATATATGCATAGGAGAGATGCAGACCCATTAATCCAGAAGTGGCAATAGCATTAAAAACAAAAAAAAAATAAGCAATTGCAAAAGTTTACAGTCCACTAGACAAGACCTCGTTTCATATTTTACAGCCACTACTGTTTGGGTCTAACAGTGCCACGTGCTGCATTACATTAACAGTGTATTACTTGACATAATATATGGAAATGTTTGGTACATCATGCCATGGGAAGATATTAAAGAAGTTTCAACTTTTGGATACTTTTAATTTATTAGTTTGTGCATCCCACCCTGTAATAAGTACTAAATGCATCTTTATCGTCACTAGTATTCTTTTTTTTTACTTTTAAGCCATGTATTTATATCATCAGGCTGTCATACAGACAAATTGGTCAATCCCTGTCTATTTGTATTGTATCTTATCTGTGTGGCATTATCTATAAGTGTGTGGTTTCCTCGCAGAGTCCAAAAACAGATAGGTGTTGACGAAAATGGACCGTAGTTAGTATGTGTTGGAGAGTACTTAGACCAATCTAGCCGTCACTTGTGGCCCTCCTCTCCGTTCTGCTTTATGACTGTCAGACTTGTTTGTTATAACTTGTAACACTTGTTTAAAATGCCTGACTATATAATATTACAGATACATGTCTTTTTTTAGATGTATTGTTTTAACTTATTATTTAGATTAAAGATAAAGGGGGAGATGTATCAAGTATGGACAAAGGAAAAACGGCTGCGCTTGGGGTACTGCAGATGGGTAAAAATTGTGTGGAGAGTTGACAAGAATAAGTAATCAAAAAGTTTTTATTGTTATATTCAATATATCAATAATGAATAAACATTGCATTAAAAAACATAAAATGTCTATACTAAACACACCAATCTATAGGCACACAGTATTAAAAGGAATTAATGTTCACCTCATTCAGAGTATAATGATGATACTTTGTAGCAGCAATTGTAGCTAAATAGTTACAGTTTATGTCTCCAGGGATTGTTCACTCAGTTGGCTAAGAGAATAAACTTATTCATGTGTACATACAGCAGCCACTTTTCCAATATTAAAAACGGATAGGAGCCCGGCAGTCAAATATATGATGGATAATATATGATATTACCTCTCCTGGGGGTTGATGTCACCGAGCGTCCCCGGTGAAGTCCTGTACAGACCCACAGTAAATAAATAGAGGAATTGTGTGGAATTAATTACCCGGGCTTGGTCCTTGTATATCGATCCGGTTGAATCCCCAGCACCACTGCACTGACGGCTTCGGCCGGCGCCACAGCACAGCATACCGCCCGCAAGTAGCGGTTACAGTGGCCATCCAATCCGGTGTCCTGGATTCACAATCCCTTGCATATAGGGCAATATAAGGATTTCCACCAGCCCTAGAGAATACACGAGTAATTACCCTGCATCTTCAACCGGATCGATATACAAGGAACAAGCCCGGGTAATTAATTCCACACAATTCCTCTATTTATTTACTGTGGGTCTGTACAGGACTTCACCGGGGACGCTCGGTGACATCAACCCCCAGGAGAGGTAATATCATATATTATCCATCATATATTTGACTGCCGGGCTCCTATCCGTTTATAATATTGGAAAAGTGGCTGCTGTATGTACACATGAATAAGTTTATTCTCTTAGCCAACTGAGTGAACAATCCCTGGAGACATAAACTGTAACTTTTTAGCTACAATTGCTGCTACAAAGTATCATCATTATACTCTGAATGAGGTGAACATTAATTCCTTTTAATACTGTGTGCCTATAGATTGGTGTGTTTAGTATAGACATTTTATGTTTTTTAATGCAATGTTTATTCATTATTGATATATTGAATATAACAATAAAAACTTTTTTATTAATTATTCTTGTCAACTCTCCACACAATTTTTACCCATCTGCAGTACCCCAAGCGCAGCCGTTTTTCCTTTGTCCATATTTGTTCCCTAAAGGCACACGCACAGTGCCTTTCCGGCAGCGCTCAGGTGCTACTGCACATTGGTAAATTAACTACTCAGGCGCTTTGGCAGTTTTTTAGTAGCTTAGTCCTTGTTTTGTGTTGTTCTGCTAGCTGCCTTCATCTATACCTCCAGTGTGAGATATTTTATTATTAATTTTTAAATCATCTTTTTACCATGGCTAATTTTATGTGTTTGCCTGAAAGGGTCAAAAGAAGACAGCAATATGAGGCTACCCTGATTGAGAATTCTGAGACCATAGCACCATCAGTAATTTATAATGATAAAGAGAAAGAGTTTAATATGCTCTTCTATAGACTTGAAGATCAAATGAAAACCGAAACCCGCCACTGGTGGGATATGGTTACCCTACAAAAATATGTTAAAACTAAAAAAATCCCAAGGGGACTCAGAATTCTCAAAACATTGTCATTTATTGATGATCCATCATTAAGGGAGAAATGGGATGCATTGCTGGATGCCTGCTCCTTCTCTCTAATGGAATTACTCATTAAATATCGTAGTGATAAGACAGCACAGTTGGCACAGGAGATTGAGGATACAAAGAAACTCTTAAGCAGTTTCTCCAAGCACCCTCAGTTTAAACATAACGATTTAAAATTAAATCATAAATTAGAGCTCTATGAAAGGGAGATTATAGAGGGTAAGAATAGGAAATTTGATAGAGACACTAATGATTATAATCGGAACTTAGTCCGGACATATAATAAAAAACAATTTATATCCAATAGACAACGTAGCACTTCAAATTGGAGATTAAGAAATACTGCTCAACAGAGAAATAAATCCAATGATACCAGGAGTCAGAGATATGGGACGCTGGGCCATAGACCAATATCCCCTTATATTAAGAAATCTGACAAGAAAAATTATTCGCCTCAGAGGGATATTAACCCATACGAGGACATGTCAGTGAGACCTAAAAATTCTGGTCTGAGAAATACATATGTACCGCAATCTACCTCTAAGATAGCTACATCGAGTTTTTTAGAGAGGGGTCGGAGGAAACACAAAACTCCACCACCATACCATCATACACAAAATCGATACGAACCCCTCCGAGTAGACACCCCAAAAAGGGGAAGGGAAAACAGCACAGAGGTTGCAGAGGAGGACGTAGAGTGCAGGGGGAAAAAACGAGACTTAAGACCATAGAGAATAACATTCATAATTTATCCTCAGTCCAATTAGAAATGGATGATATTAAACTATTAAATAAAGGTCTTAAATTCGCTCCCTCTAAGCCCCCGGAATTCTTCAACCTCTTTGTCGAACTCAATCGGTACATACGTACCTTGGCACGAAAAAGGTATTTTGCCTCTAAAAAATTAGTCAAGCAAAAAATAGAAGGTTCACCCATAGTCTTGGACAACGGAGACAAGAGCAGTCTGGATGTGTTAGAGTCATTGTTAGTAGAGAGCAGCCCCCTGGAAAATACTATTCCAATTTACAATATAGTTAAGACAGCTGAACATCGTTTACAGTTTAAAAATATTTCACAATTCTTTCCTTTACACCACAGAAGTCCACCAATAGAGATTTTTTATAAAAAAAACCTTGGAGGAATTCAACTCCTTGTGTCAGAAAGAATGTAAAATATCTAAATATAAACATAACCTGTCGATTAGAGAGAAAGCCTCTCTACGCAAACTTACCGATAATCCCTCCCTTGTCATTAAGACAGCTGACAAGGGAGGAGGAATCGTAATACAGGATACAGATGATTATTTATCTGAGGCCTATAGACAGCTTAGTAATAGAGATACATATATCTTATTATTAACTGATCCTTCTAATGCTTTTCTCAAGTCTCTTACTGAATTGGTTCGAAGTGCCTTTGAGGGAGGGACTATATCTAGGGAAGAGATGAAATATCTTATACCTAGCCATCCCATCACTCCCACGTATTATCATTTACCAAAAATCCACAAATCCCTCACTGCACCCCCAGGTAGATCTATAATTTCTGGTGTTGGGTCCCTCACATCTAATTTGTCACACTTTGTCGATTATCTTTTACAGCCTCTAGCCTCTAGTCTTCCCTCACATATTAAAGACACTACGGCTTTTTTGAATTCCATCTCGGATATAAAATGGAAGGAAACCTATTTTTTTATGACCTGCGATGTGCAGGCGTTATACTCAAATATTCCCCACAATAAAGGTATTGCTGTTGTTGCTCAGCATCTTGCAGACTCTAAAACTTTATCTAAAGATCTACAAGAATTCATTCTGGTTTCCATTAAATTTATCTTGTCACATAATTATTTTTTATTTAATCACCAATTTTATTTACAGACACTTGGGACGGCCATGGGGACGAAGTTCGCGCCCAGCTTCGCTAACCTATACATGGGAGCGTTTGAGGACGCACATGTGTGGGGGCGGAGCTTGGGCGTGGACCTCGTCTACTATGGCCGTTACATAGATGACTTGTTTTTTATCCTTGATGGAGATATTAATTTGGCTTCGGATCTCACTGTCTCTTTAAATAATAATGACTTCAATTTATTATTTTCAAGCACGGTAGATAAATCTTCCATCTCTTTCCTTGATGTTTCCCTCACCATAATAGATGGGGCTATTTCGACCAAGACCTTTAGAAAAGAAGTAGATAAATATAATTTCTTGCATTATGATAGCTCTCATCATAAACCTTGGATCAGAAACATTCCCTATGGTCAACTACGACGTATTAGACGAAATTGCAGTGTATACCATAATTACACTGCACAGGCTGATGAATTATCGTTATCTCTTGACAGCAAGGGCTATCCTTCCAGGCTGATTCAATCGGCACGTGCACGTGTTGATCAGCTTGATAGGAAAGATCTCTTAGAATATAGACCAAAGAATCATAAATTTGAACGAGATCAACCACATTTTTTCTCCAAGTATAACAACTCCTTCGGTCAAATAAGGAAAATTATATCTGCTAATTTCCCTATATTACTCACTGATCAGATTCTTAGAACAGAAATTGGGGAGAAGCCGTCAGTTATATTCAAACGGTCTACCAATCTGCAACAACATCTCTCTCCCAGTTTCTTTATCGATAGAAGAACTCAGGCACAATCGAGTATAGTCAGTAATCCTTCACTATGGTTGACGAAAATAAGAGGTTGCTTCAAGTGTGGTGCCAACCAATGTTTAACTTGTTCTTACATACAGAATAAAGCTAAATCTTTTTTTTCATCAGATAACATATGCTTTACTCTTGATTCTTTTATCAATTGTAATAGCATATTTGTTATATATATACTGATTTGTAGTTGTAAATTAATTTACGTGGGGCGCACTACACGCAAACTTAAAATCCGTTTTTTGGAACATAGGCGCAATATTCTTAAGGGCTGCTCTCTACACAGTGTTTCCAGACATTTTGCGGAGTTTCATGAAAAAAATCCGCGGGATATTCACCTTTTAGGGATTGAAATTATTCCATCCACCCCGCGGGGAGGCGATAGATATAGGAAACTGTGTCAAAGGGAGAATTATTGGATTCATAAATTGAGAACCCTCGTTCCTGAGGGACTAAATGAGACAATTGAATTTGACCCCTAATACCATAAAAGGCATAGTCCTATATTTATAATTATATCATCAATCCCTATATTCATACCAACCAAATTTATTATTTTATTATGATTTTTATATGTTCCGTATTTTATTTAAATTTTTCCTAGTGCGATATCCTATTTTTGTATGTCTAAGAATTTTTTTATTTTTTTATTTATATATATTTTTATTCATTTTTTTTATTTTATATTTTTTATTCATTTTTCTATATGGGAATATATGCTATCTTTTTAGATTGCGGTTTGCGTGGGGATTTGGTCTATGGCCCCACTTTTTCTCCTGTCTCTCTCTCCCTTCTTTTACCGTTGTCTTTTTTCAACGGAATTTCTTTATAGTATATGAAATTTAGTTCCATGGAGTGCTCTGACAATTGATTATATATAATAAGCAATTCAATTTAATAGGTCTACAGTCTATGGGAAGCAATAGTAAAATTAGGCTAATGCTATTAGTCAAGAGAAATTTAATACCTAATTAATAGAAATTTAGTACATAATCTATAAAACTAAGTAATAAGATTTAAGTCGATTGAGGTAATCTGACTACCATTCATTAATCTTACATATCCATAATCGACTTAAATCCAAAACAACACCAGATGATTGTTACCAAGAAACCGGTAACAATACAAATGATCTAAAGTTAAATAAATGTCTAAACATCTATAATCCATTTATTTAAGGATGCTGTTCCCCCTCTATAAAGTCTGACTTGCTGTTAATTATCATGCTAAGTCTGACCTGTTCTATCCCATATCACCTGTGCCACTGCAACCTGATTTTGCTCTCATTTGATTTTTAACATTTATTAAGGTCCGTTTTTCTCTTTCCTACACAATGTGTCGGCTTAGATGCACTTGATAATATGCCTATTGGAATTGAGGTATATCTTTATATTTATATCATTGATATTAAATTATGGAGAGTTGACTAATTCGGGCCCTCATTCCGAGTTGATCGGTCGCAAGGCGAATTTAGCAGAGTTACACACGCTAAGCTGCCGCCTACTGGGAGTGTATCTTAGCATCTTAAAATTGCGACCGATGTATTCGCAATATTGCGAGCACAAACTACTTAGCAGTTTTAGAGTAGCTCCAGACTTACTCTGCCTGTGCGATCAGTTCAGTGCTTGTCGTTCCTGGTTTGACGTCACAAACACACCCAGCGTTCGCCCAACCACTCCCCCGTTTCTCCGGCCACTCCTGCGTTTTTTCCGGAAACGGTAGCGTTTTCAGCCACACGCCCATAAAACGCCGTGTTTCCGCCCAGTAACACCCATTTCCTGTCAATCACATTACGTTCGCCGGAGCGATGAGAAAGCCGTGAGTAAAAATACTTTCTTCATAGCAAAGATACTTGGCGCAGTCGCAGTGCGAATATTGCGCATGCGCACTAAGCGGAATTTCACTGCGATGCGATGAAAAATAACGAGCGAACGACTCGGAATGAGGGCCTCTGTTTCTTATTTAGAATTTATGAGCCGCACCTGGCCGCACTTCTATTACTGGTATATATTGGGCAAACACAGTGGAGGAGGTATTCCTTTGAAAAAGTCACGTTAACCGTGACGAAACGCGTTAGGCTCCTCCTCTTTTGTTTCTGATCATCCATCTAAATGGCACCGTTACCTCCAGGGATCCATTCCTCATTACAGCAGAGGACTTCTCCACTCATACGGCAGCCTTACTGTGGTCATCACACGGCACCAGTTAACACAACCCGGCGGTTATCACCAGCTACGGGCAGCGCTTCGATCCTCAGCACCACTGCACTGACTGCTTCGGCCGGCGCCACAGTACAGCATACCGCCCGCAAGTAGCGGTTACAGTGGCCATTCCATCTGGTGTCCTGGATCTGGCCCAACACCCCCGCCGGCTAATACTGGCTACGGGCAGCGCTTCGATCCCCAGCACCACTGCACTGACGGCTTCGGCCGGCGCCACAGCACAGCATACCGCCCGCAAGTAGCGGTTACAGTGGCCATCCAATCCGGTGTCCTGGATTCACAATCCCTTGCATATAGGGCAATATAAGGATTTCCACCAGCCCTAGAGAATACACGGGTAATTACCCTGCATCTTCAACCGGATCGATATACAAGGAACAAGCCCGGGTAATTAATTCCACACAATTCCTCTATTTATTTACTGTGGGTCTGTACAGGACTTCACCGGGGACGCTCGGTGACATCAACCCCCAGGAGAGGTAATATCATATATTATCCATCATATATTTGACTGCCGGGCTCCTATCCGTTTATAATATTGGAAAAGTGGCTGCTGTATTGTCAAAGTCGAAAAATATCCTGATACATATGCCTTGTACTAACCCCTCATGCACATACCCGCTGCACGTGCACACGCTCTGCCGTGCGTGCACATATCCGCAATTTGCGTAAGATCGCTCCGGCGATCACGCGCGGTGTATGCGCATTTACGGTAGAGTTTGTAAGCATCTAGCATGTGACTCGATCATAGCATATTTAACCCGAATAGCGTATATTTTAGTAAATATGCCCCTAGACACTGTCAGCAAGTATGTTTAGTTTAAACTGTTCCTGGACAGAGAGATTCCTCTTTGCATGATAGGAAGGGTCAGACAAAGGTTGAAAGGTGGTGTTTAGTATTCAGCTGTAGGGTATTTTATGAGTAACATTCCGATGCTAGTTAGGAAAGGATCGCTCGCTCCTGCGTTTAGTTATGCACAAAAGTAATTTATGAACACATATTGTATTTGCTGTAAATTACACATGCGGCGGGAATCCTGAGGATACCTCCCATAAGAGCAGTTGGAGAAAGACACAGCCCACCTGTTCAAATCCACCTATGACCTTTGCTATAATGTGGAGACACATTCCTGTGTCCAATGAACAATGAGATTGTAGGGACCATTGTATTGTGAATGTATGTTGTGTATATAAAGACCACCATTGCCTGTCCAGCCACTCACTCTCTCTGAAGGCTTTCTCTCTGAATGCTGAGGGCTGGATCCAGGACGCGCTTGCGAATCATCCCCACGTATGTATTATTCTCTGTAGCCATTTTGTTATCCATTTTGTTCGCCATTTGTTCTCATTGTGTTCTCATTCTGTTCGCTCTTGTTTGCGATCGTTCGCTATTGTTCATGTATATTCTGTTATTCTGTTTAGATTTCTCTGTTAGTTTGTAGTGTATAACTTGAATTGTGTTTCCCCTTTTTCTCTAAATAATCCACGGCAGTGTTAGAACTGCTGCGGTTTTAAATCCAAACCAGGTCTTGTGTTTTCACTGTTTATTACAAAGGGCTTTTCTTAGTGACTCAATTGCTCAAACACCATACACATTGTTTAAAAGGTTCTAATCGTTATATCTTTTCGGTACTTGGTTATTAAGGTTCAAAGTATAAGTATCTTCTCACTGTGTCTTATTAGCAAGGTTTAAAAGGTTAGCCACTGTGTGTGCGCAAGCTGTGTGTAATCCGTACACACAGCGCAGCGTGCGTACGCCAAGTGCGTATCACATGCAGGACGCTGTACGCAAATAGCGTACAAAGTGCGTAGCACGTGCACGTGGTCTAGCGGCCATTACGGCTCCACGGTATTGGTATATAGCTTCATGTTTAAAGGTAATATTTGACATCATCAATTGAGGGCTCGTCCGGTTCTCCTCATATCCGCAGCCTAGCAGGACAAGGCAGACTTTTATCTATCAGCAAAGGGCGGGAAGGTAGTATCCCTGTTAGCCATTTGGTGGTCGGGGATACAGTAGTGCTGATTAGATAAGCGTCTGCTCCGCTTGGTTTGTAGGGATGCTGGTGGGATCCGGAACCGAAAGGTAAGAATGCAAAGCTATTGTTTGTATTGGTTTTTAAATCTGTTTAAATTTCTGTTTGGTTTCAACTGCGCACGCAACACATGCACGCACCTGTATTTTATTTGGGTACTCTGCATATCTATTTGCTTGTTGCCATTAGCATTGATTATTAGATAATTTTGACCCGTGCTGAGAAATTTGTTGCTATTTAGTTAAAATATAAAGTAATATTTAAGGGAGTACATGTAAAACACACACGCAGCCTGGCCCAGTTATAAAGGCTTATACAGGAGACACTGTGTGGTGTGGGTAAGCGATTATAGTTGAATATCATTTACATTTATAGAAGCGTGTTATTTGTATTGTTGCGGACGCATCCGGTTTTTGTATACGTATCTCGGACCACGTGCGAGATTGCGTACGCAACGCAGAGGCCTTCACACGTGGCGTGTTTACGCAACGTGCGTACAGATGCGCCCACTAAATACAAATCACACAATAGCATTGTTTTAGTTTAGGCGATACGGTAGCCACGCGATAATAGCACAAATTGATCAGTATCCAATATTTAGTTTAAAAACATCTTTTTTTCTGTATTACCTCTGGGGAAAGCTATCAGTTAACAAGAAATTATTTTTCTGATCAGAAAACTATAGAATGATAGTGTGGGCTGAAAAAGGTATGAGTGTATTGAATCCCGCTTGGTGATCTTGGTGAAGCTTGGTGGTCTTGGTGAAGCTTGGTGAAGCACGGTCTAGGTGAAAACGTGCGACGGAGTGTGATAAAAGTTTTCGTGGTATTACGCTCCGGCTGTTGAGGAGCACAGACGGAAGAGACTCCAATGATCCTACCATTTATAGATAACAAGTATCTATAAGTGGTACGATTGGACCGCGCGGTTGTATGTGTAAACAATAAACGCAACATGATATGAGGTTGCATAGTCGTGCGTAAATCTTATCCTCATACGCGTTGTAGTGAGCACATGCAATCGTGATTTGTGTAAAATAAAGGTAGGGCCTGCAACGGCTACATGAGTCTGCTAGAAGGCGGACCGGGGATACCCAGAGCAGAAGAAGCTGGTGGAAGAGTTTGGAGAACTTCCACCGTAGACTTCTGTGTTTGGTGCATTTTAGGAAGTTTTTCTGTGTTAAAAAGGTCCACAATGGAAGCCAAGTGCACAACACAGGGACGTTTAGCAGTCAGGGTTCAGGCTGCAGAGATTTGCAGACCCCGGGGGTCTGCTCGATTAGTAATGTGGGGGAAGTATGGTCCCCACACTGACACCTTTTGTGATGAATGGACACGAATGACTGTGGGGGATAAAGCACCATTTCCTGGGATAGGTAGTTTTGACTCAGAGGTATTGCATAATCTAAGGCTTAGGATCTGACTGTTAAAATCCCAAAAACAAAGGATCAGACACAAACTATTTACATTTATGGCAACGAGAGCGTGATATACAGAAGGAATTAGCTTACACAGCTGGTTCTAACCCTAACAGGAAACTGATGGCAACTGGAGAGACAATGGCTACAGAGAATGGCATACTGGGACATGATGATAATAGTGCACTTAATAAATATAGTAATGACAATAAGAGTAAACGTAATAAATGTGTTAATGACGATAGGAGTAAAACTGATAAATATACAAATTCTAACCCGTGCAAGTTGCACCCCATGTTAAACTTCCCTCAGGATTACAAGCAAGAAAGTGAGCCCAGCACGATGTCGGCACTTTCTCCAGCAGCCACCATAGAAGACACCCAGGTGGGCACGGCCCAATCGGTAAAGGCAGTAGTAAAGCCCCCTAACGGAGGGTCAGGTGAGGTCGTGTCCACAAGTAAGTACGGTATTGTATGTTATGCACAGACAACTGCACCTCACATTGTAGAGTCAACACAAGATGGTGTAGTTGAACTTAATCCTGTCAGGGTGATTGCAGTCCCAAATGAAAAGACTGACGCTCAGGGAGTCGCTCCCGCCAGAGACATTGCCATGCATCGTCCCTGGTCCCGGACAGAATTGAGGACAATTATGTCTGAATTTCCTGATCCCAGGAAAGTTCTAGCCGCATGCCAAAGGTTCATTAAAGAACTAGGAAACGCCGCCGAACCCCATAATAAAGATTGGCGGACATTGCTGAGGGTATGTCTACCCTCCAATATTGACCCTGCGAAATTCATCACTGATTGTAAGTTAGACGCAGAAGTACCTCTCACTGAGGAATACAATCAGGAAAATGTTAAACAGATCAACCTGCAGTTAGGAGTATATTTCCAAACTGTTGTCAAGTGGAACAAAATTTTCTCCATAAGACAAAAAGAAGGGGAAACTGCTTCTGACTATTTCCATAGGGCATTAGAGGAAATGGTTAGATCTACTGGGATCGCGGACATTGAGGAAAGTGTACACCATAGAGAGGTAGCGGTGTCCGTATTAATGGAAGGTTTAAAAGAAGTGTTGAGAACAAGGGTACAGACCACTCAACCTAACTGGAGAGGCATCTCGGTGGCTGCATTAAGAGAGTCCGCTGTTAAGCACGATCGGAACATCCGTAAACACAGGGATTCACAGGGAGGTAAGCTGATGACAATAAGTATAAAAGTCCTGACAACGAAGCCACATCAGCCTAAACCCCAGACCCCTGTTGGTAAGTCGTATGTGGTAAGATGTTATAATTGCCAGAGGGAAGGACATTATGCACGGAGTTGCAGATTTAGAGACCCACATAAGGTATATAGACCTCCTAGACAAGAACACGAGCAAAGTTATGACACACTGTATGACACACGAAATTGTAATCAGGGATCTTATAGGAAAAATTTTGGGCCGCACCTGTAAATTGCAGCCAGTGAAGTTGATTGTTAGCCTTGATAGTAAGCCTGAGGTTACAGTCGATGTAATTGGTAGGTCATTCCTTGTAGACACAAGGGCGGCCAGGTAAACTCTGTGATTTATCTTTAAATGTTTCCTCTTCATCTCTGACGTTCACCAGCAGAACTACAGCTCAAACGTCACATGTCTACTTGGTCTTTGCAGAAGTCTACCCAACCCCAGTATATCTTACCAGCATCATTGTGCCTGGCCACGCACAGAGGGTGGAAATGCTGGTGGGGGAGACTGTGCAGAGATACCGATAGACATGTTGGTGTGACAGCCTGATGGTGAACGGAAATCTGACAATTTTTCTCTTTTTCTCTTGTTCTCTCTCTCTCTTTGTTCTCTCATATTTTACGGATGGTATGTCATACAACAGTTAAACAAATGGTAATGCAAGATTTATGCTCCTTACAGAAAGATCGCTGACTCGGAAAGAATATACTATCACTGGAGTGTTCGTTTTGGGAAGACTGAGAGGCAGTACTGTTGAGACGGCATCTGAGCAAGAAGAACAACAAGACTAGAGACGAATTATCGTAACAACTTTCTTTCCCTTCAATTATTTTCTTTCCCCCCATTACAACTCTTTCTTTCCCCTCCTGCAAGATGGACTTGCCCCAAGAGACTGCATTCCGTGTTTTCCTGTTGACCCTGTTGTTGACCAGAGCAGTCTGTTTCGGTGAGAGTACCAGAGAGGTTGAGAAAGGATTTGGAATGGGTTCTGATGACAAGGATGGATTCGTAGATTTCCGAGAGCAACACAATCACAGAGGAAAGGCGAGTATCAGAAAACGATCTGGTAGCCATGACACTCAGAGACATTGTGAAGGATCGTTAGCTGAAGAGGATTGTATCTGTAGGAATTGTGAAAATATAGTTGAGGACGGGTGCATCCAGAGATGTCAGTCCAGCTTTAATATCAACATGGACCGTCATCCATTGAGTGACTATCACTCATTAGTGGGTAAGGTTTTAAACCAAACGGAATGCTGGGTGTGCTCACAAGTACCTCAAGGTCATAGAAAGTCAGGACTAGTGCCATACGCTTTAACGATAGATGAGGTACTTGAATTAAGGGATGGGAGACCGGTGGACAAGAAATTTAATATTTCTAAGCCTCCTAGTTTGAAGCTCCACCAATATCATGTGGATAGGTCCTTAACATGTTTTCTCTGACGTCCTAGTGGATGCTGGGAACTCCGTAAGGACCATGGGGAATAGCAGCTCCGCAGGAGACTGGGCACAACTAAAGAAAGCTTTAGGACTACCTGGTGTGCACTGGCTCCTCCCACTATGACCCTCCTCCAGACCTCAGTTAGAATTTTGTGCCCGGCTGAGCTGGATGCACACTAGGGGCTCTCCTGAGCTCCTAGAAAAAGAAAGTATATGTTAGGTTTTTTATTTTTAGTGAGATCTGCTGGCAACAGACTCACTGCTACGAGGGACTTAGGGGAGAGAAGCGAACCTACCTGCTTGCAGCTAGCTTGGGCTTCTTAGGCTACTGGACACCATTAGCTCCAGAGGGATCGAACACTGGGCCCGTCCATGATCGTCCGGTCCCAGAGCCGCGCCGCAGTCCCCCTTGCAGAGCCAGAAGCAAGAAGATCTTCCTCAAAATCGGCGGTTGAAGATTCCTGTCTTCATTAAGGTAGCGCACAGCACTGCAGCTGTGCGCACCACACACTCCGGTCACTATGGGTGCAGGGCGCTGGGGGGAACGCCCTGGGCAGCAATTTGAGTACCTTACAGGTGGCAAAACACACATAATATAGCCTACTAGGGTATATATGTGTAAAATACCCCTGCCACATTAATTTAATAAAAGCGGGAGAAGTCCGCCAAAAAAGGGGCGGGGCTATCTCCCTCAGCACACTGGCGCCATGTTCTTCACAGTGCAGCTGGAAGACAGCTCCCCAGGCTCTCCCCTGTAATTTTCAGGCTCAAAGGGTTAAAAAGAGAGGGGGGGCACTAAATTTAGGCGCAAAATTGTGTATCATAGCAGCTATAAGGGAAAAATCACTGTGAATCCCTGCATTATATAGCGCTCTGGTGTGTGCTGGCATACTCTCTCTGTCTCCCCAAAGGACTTTGTGGGGTCCTGTCCTCAGTCAGAGCATTTCCTGTGTGTGTGCGGGTGTCGGTACGGCTGTGTCGACATGTTTGATGAGGAAGGTTACGTGGAGGCGGAGCGGATGCCGATAAATGTGATGTCGCCCCCTGTGGGGCCGACACCAGAGTGGATGGATAGGTGGAAGGTATTAACCGACAGTGTCAACTCCTTACATAAAAGGCTGGATGACGTAACAGCTGTGGGACAGCCGGCTTCTCAACCCGTGCCTGCCCAGGCGTCTCAAAGGCCATCAGGGGCTCAAAAACGCCCGCTGCCTCAGATGGCAGACACAGATGTCGACACGGAGTCTGACTCCAGTGTCGACGAGGTTGAGACATATACACAATCCACTAGAACATCCGTTACATGATCTCGGCAATAAAAAATGTGTTACACATTTCTGACATTAACCCAAGTACCACTAAAAAGGGGTTTTATATGTGGGGAGAAAAAGCAGCCAGTGTTTTGTTCCCCCATCAGATGAGTGAATGAAGTGTGTGAAGAAGCGTGGGTTCCCCCGATAAGAAACCGGTAATTTCTAAAAAGTTACTGATGGCGTACCCTTTCCCGCCAGAGGATAGGTCACGTGGGGAGATATCCCCTAGGGTGGATAAGGCGCTTACACGTTTGTCAAAAAAGGTGGCACTGCCGTCTCAGGATACGGCCACCTTGAAGGAGCCTGCTGATAAAAAGCAGGAGGCTATTCTGAAGTCTGTATATACACACTCAGGTACTATACTGAGACCTGCAATTGCCTCATCATGGAGGTGTAGTGCTGCTGCAGCGTGGTCTGTTACCCTGTTAGACAGGGATACTATTTTGCTAACCATAGAGCATATTAAAGACGTCGTCTTATATATGAGGGATGCACAGAGGGATATTTGCCGGCTGGCATCCAGAATTAATGCAATATCCATTCTGCCAGGAGGGTATTAGGGACCCGGCAGTGGACAGGTGATGCTGATTTTAAAAGGCACATGGAGATTCTGCCTTATAAGGGTGAGGAATTGTTTGGGGATGGTCTCTGGGACCTCGTATCCACAGCAACAGCTGGGAAGAAATTTTTTTTACCTCAGATTCCCTCACAGCCTAAGAAAGCACCGTATTATCAGGTACAGTCCTTTCGGCTTCAGAAAAGCAAGCGGGTCAAAGGCGCTTCCTTTCTGCACAGAGACAAGGGAAGAGGGAAAAAGCTGCACCAGACAGCCAGTTCCCGGGATCAAAAATCTCCCCCCGCTTTCTCTGAGTCCACCGCATGACGCTGGGGCTCCACAGGTGGAGCCAGGTGCGGTGGGTCACGCGTCTCGGGAACTTCAGCGACCAGTGGGCTCGCTCACAGGTGGATCCCTGGGTTCTGCAAGTAGTATCACAGGGATACAAGCTGGAGTTCGAGGCAACTCCCCCTCGCCGTTACCTCAAATCAGCCTTGCCTGCTGCCCTCGGAGAAAGGGAGGTAGTACTGGCGGCAATTCACAAGCTGTACTTCCAGCAGGTGAAATCAAGGTACCCCTCCTTCAACAAGGCCGGGGTTACTATTCCACAATGTTTGTGGTACCGAAACCAGACGGTTCGGTGAGACCCATTCTAAAATTGAAATCCTTGAACACTTATATACGAAGGTTCAAGTTCAAAATGGAATCGCTCAGGGCGGTTATTGCAAGCCTGGACGAAGGGGATTACAGGGTATCACTGGATATCAAGGATGCTTACCTGCATGTCCCCATTTACCCTCCTCACCAGGAATACCTCAAAATTGTGGTACAGGACTGTCGTTACCAATACCCGGCACCGAGGGTATTTACCAAGGTAATGGCCAAAAATGATGATACTCCTTCGAAATAAAGGGAGTTATAATTATCCCGTACTTGGACGATCTCCTTATAAAGGCGAGGTCTAGGGAGCAGTTGTTGGTCGGAGTAGCACTATCTCGGGAAATGCTACAACAGCACGGCTGGATTCTGAATATTCCAAAGTCGCAGCTGGTTCCTACGACGCGTCTACTGTTCCTGGGTATGGTTCTGGACACAGAACAGAAAAAAGTGTTTCTCCCGGAGGAGAAGGCCAAGGAGTTGTCATCTCTAGTCAGAGACCTCCTAAAACAAATACAGGTGTCGGTGCATCAATGCACGTGAGTCCTGGGAAAGATGGTAGCTTCTTACGAAGAAATTCCATTCGGCAGGTTCCATGCAAGGATCTTCCAGTGGGATCTGTTGGACAAGTGGTCCGGGTAGCATCGTCAGATGCATCGGCTGATAACCCTGTCTCCAAGGGTAAGGGTGTCGCTGTTGTGGTGGCTGCAGAGTGCT
Source organism: Pseudophryne corroboree (assembly GCF_028390025.1). NCBI lineage: Eukaryota > Metazoa > Chordata > Amphibia > Anura > Myobatrachidae > Pseudophryne > Pseudophryne corroboree. Next base: position 531,741,315 of record NC_086448.1, read on the forward strand.
CATCTTCTAGAGGGCCACAGATTCGGCATACAGGACGGGGTCCTGGTGACCACGGATGTCAGCCTTCGAGGCTGGGGGGCAGTCACACAGGGAAGAAACTTCCAAGGACAATGGTCGAGTCAGGAGACTTCCCTGCACATAAATATTCTAGGACTAAGGGCCATTTACAAGGCCCTAAGTCAGGCAAGACCCCTGCTTCAACACCAGCCGGTGCTGATCCAGACAGACAACATCACGGCGGTCGCCCATGTAAACCGACAGGGCGGCACAAGAAGCAGGATGGCGATGGCAGAAGCCACAAGGATTCTCCGTTGGGCGGAGAATCACGTGTTAGCACTGTCAGCAGTGTTCATTCCAAGAGTGGACAACTGGGAAGCAGACTTCCTCAGCAGGCACGACCTCCACCCGGGAGAGTGGGGACTTCATCCAGAAGTCTTCCAAATGATTGTACACCAGTGGGAAAGGCCACAGGTGGACATGATGGCGTCCCGCCTCAACAAAAAGCTAAAAAGATATTGCGCCAGGTCAAGGGACCCTCAGGCGATAGCTGTGGACGCTCTGGTAACACCGTGGGTGTACCAGTCGGTGTATGTGTTCCCTCCTCTGCCTCTCATACCCAAGGTACTGAGAATAATAAGAAAGAGAGGAGTAAGAACTATACTCGTGGTTCCGGATTGGCCAAGAAGATCTTGGTACCCAGAACTTCAAGAAATGATCTCAGAGGACCCATGGCCTCTGCCGCTCAGACAGGACCTGCTGTAGCAGGGACCCTGTCTGTTCCAAGACTTACCGCGGCTGCGTTGACGGCATGGCGGTTGAACACCGGATCCTAAAGGAAAAAGGCATTCCGGAGGAAGTCATTCCTACGCTGATTAAGGCGAGGAAAGATGTGACCGCAAAACATTATCACCGTATTTGGCGAAAATATGTTGCTTGGTGTGAGGCCAGAAAGGCCCCAACGGAGGAATTTCAACTGGGTCGATTTCTGCACTTCCTACAGTCAGGAGTGACTATGGGCCTAAAATTGGGTTCCATTAAGGTCCAGATTTCGGCTCTGTCCATTTTCTTCCAAAAAGAACTTGCTTCCCTGCCTGAAGTTCAGACTTTTGTTAAGGGAGTGCTGCATATTCAGCCCCCGTTTGTGCCTCCAGTGGCACTGTGGGATCTCAACGTGGTGTTGGATTTCCTGAAGTCGCATTGGTTTGAGCCACTTAAAACCGTGGAGCTAAAATACCTCACGTGAAATGTGGTCATGCTGTTGGCCTTGGCGTCAGCCAGGCGTGTATCAGAATTGGCGGCTTTGTCATGCAAAATCCCTTATCTGATTTTTCATATGGATAGGGCGGAATTGAGGACGCGTTCCCAATTCCTTCCTAAAGTGGTATCAGCTTTTCATGTGAACCAACCTATTGTGGTGCCTGCGGCTACTCGGGACTTGGAGGACTCCAAGTTGCTGGACGTAGTCAGGGCCCTGAAAATATATGTTCCAGGACGGCTGGAGTCAGAAAAACTGACTTGCTATTTATCCTGTATGCACCCAACAAGCTGGGTGCTCCTGCTTCTAAGCAGACTATTGCTCGCTGGATCTGTAGCACGATTCAACTTGCACATTCTGCGGCTGGTCTGCCGCATCCTAAATCTGTAAAAGCCCATTCCACGAGGAAAGTGGGCTCTTCTTGGGCGGCTGCCCGAGGGGTCTCGGCTTTACAACTTTGCCGAGCTGCTACTTGGTCGGGTTCAAACACTTTTGCAAGATTCTACAAGTTTGATACCCTGGCTAAGGAGGACCTTGAGTTTGCTCATTCGGTGCTGCAGAGTCATCCGCACTCTCCCGCCCGTTTGGGAGCTTTGGTATAATCCCCATGGTCCTTACGGAGTTCCCAGCATCCACTAAGACGTCAGAGAAAATAAGATTTTACTCACCGGTAAATCTATTTCTCGTAGTCCGTAGTGGATGCTGGGCGCCCATCCCAAGTGCGGATTGTCTGCAAAACTTGTATATAGTTATTGCTTAACTAAAGGGTTATTGTTATGAGCCATCTGTTGGTGAGGCTTAGTTGTTATTCATACTGTTAACTGGGTATAGCATCACGAGTTATACGGTGTGATTGGTGTGGCTGGTATGAGTCTTACCCAGGATTCAAAATCCTTCCTTATTGTGTCAGCTCTTCCGGGCACAGTATCCTGAGGTCTGGAGGAGGGTCATAGTGGGAGGAGCCAGTGCACACCAGGTAGTCCTAAAGCTTTCTTTAGTTGTGCCCAGTCTCCTGCGGAGCCGCTATACCCCATGGTCCTTACGGAGTTCCCAGCATCCACTACGGACTACGAGAAATAGATTTACCGGTGAGTAAAATCTTATTTTAACATTTCCACTCCCCGAAAGCCGGGAAATTGGGAAGTGACATGGAATAACCAAACCATGACATTCTCACACAGAGCCGATAGAATGCCCATAGACTCAGAGCTTATACGCCAAATAGCCAACGGTGGGAGATATTTTCAATATAGGTACACTCTAGGAAGTAGGACCATGCGAGTTGGAGAAGTATCACCAGGATACTGTGCGCATATCATACAGCCTGATACGTGTACTAGACAAATGAGAGAGTTAGGGATAGGATTTTTCACCTGGAAGGTTTGTAATATGGTGATGTCATGTTCTGTCCCATATGTCCTCCCCGATGATGCATATTTCATATGTGGGAGGAAGGCGTATAAGTGGCTTGCCCCAAACTCAGAGGGATTGTGTTACATTGGAAGAGTGTTGCCAGAAGTAATGACCATTACCCATAAAAGGATGAAAGACGTTCACCGCAATGCTCAAGCTCCTTACACTCACACCCATTACGAACACATTGTAAAGAGACACCTTATAGATAGGACAGAGCATGCAGCCTCTGATTTGATCCACGAATCCACCGGGATTCAACTCCTACTCGCGCTAGATATCACCCGTACCGCAAGAGGAGTTATAAATTTTAGGTATATAACTGCGCTAGCGAACCTGATAGATAATATCACCGAGATGTATGATGACACCTTCAGGTATACTGGGAGAGAATTGCAAGCTTACAAAACGGAACTGATCCAGCACAGGATGGTTCTAAATTACATCACAGCAGTGACAGGCGGGTATTGTGTCACCCTAGCAACTCAGTATGGTGTAAAGTGCTGTACGTATATCACAAACAGCACTGATGACCCAACCGAGGTCATAGATCAAAAGATGGATGATATCTTGCAATTGAAGTGGGAGTTCCGAAGGAAGCACAGCCTTACCCTTACTTCTGTGAGTAATGAACTGACCGGCTGGATATCATGGTTGGACCCACGCAATTGGTTCTCAGGTTTAAGAGAATGGGCCCAAAATGTTATCGTTACTGTAGGGAAATTCCTCTTATGTATCCTAGGAGTTGTCATAATGATTGGATTGATATTCAGATGTGTTCGGATTTTAATGAATTGCAAGCGTAGTACCAAATTGATGAGTTTGAGGAGCGAGGGCATTGTAACAACAACTGGTTTAATTTATGACCCATCAATCGAGACAATCCTGTGATAAAATGTGAATCCACGGTCCGTTTCTTTCACCCGTTTCTCCTTTGTTTTTCTCCAAGGTAAAAAGACCTCGACTCGGAAGATTTTTGATGACCCTTTATACAGACCACTGATGAACTTTTATACAGACCATTGATGAACTTTTAGAGACTTTAACTTTATGGACACTTGAAAAACTTTGCTTGCCATTTACAGCAAAGATACAGCAACCCGGACAAGACATCAACAAGACTTCAACAAGACATCCAAGGACAATCACATACAATATCACATGAATGCATTTATAACGCATGTTTCTTATCTTCATCTCTACGATCTTCAGGTAGTGACACACATAGTCAACAGGTAATATAAGTACATATATAGCACTCACATATTTTCCCCCATCATGTATCATCAACTTATGTGCACCCCATTTGTTGGAACAAAAAGCCGAAAAGAGCTCGGTAGAGTTTGTTAGCCCACTTACAGACCCTTAATACGGGATAAGAAGGATTCAATGTATACTTCGCAATACCTCGAAGCTTATTTTAGAACACGTACGGCACGATGATACATGACCCCTCAGACATAAATTTCATACATACATGCTTTTACTATCCCACTAGGTCATACATTTCCCACCTCCTCCTCTCCTCCCCACACCCAATCATAAATAGGTATTTCACGGTATTATATATTTTTCTGCTTAATTGTTTAGATAGTGGCAGTTATTGTTGACTGCCAAAGGGTGGACTGTTAAAGTCGAAAAATATCCTGATACATATGCCTTGTACTAACCCCTCATGCATATACCCGCTGCACGTGCACACGCTCTGCCGTGCGTGCACATATCCGCAATTTGCGTAAGATCGCTCCGGCGATCACGCGCGGTGTATGCGCATTTACGGTAGAGTTTGTAAGCGTCTAGCGTGCGACTTGATCATAGCATATTTAACCCGAATAGCGTATATTTTAGTAAATATGCCCCTAGACAATGTCAGCAAGTATGTTTAGTTTAAACTGTTCCTGGACAGAGAGATTCCTCTTTGCATGATAGGAAGGGTCAGACAAAGGTTGAAAGGTGGTGTTTAGTATCCAGCTGTAGGGTATTTTATGAGTAACATTCCGATGCTAGTTAGGAAAGGATCGCTCACTCCTGCGTATAGTTATGCACAAAAGTAATTTATGAACACATATTGTATTTGCTGTAAATTACACATGCGGCGGGAATCCTGAGGATACCTCCCACCAGAGCAGTTGGAGAAAGACACAGCCCACCTGTTCAAATCCACCTATGACCTTTGCTATAATGTGGAGACACATTCCTGTGTCCAATGAACAATGAGATTGTAGGGACCATTGTATTGTGAATGTATGTTGTGTATATAAAGACCACCATTGCCTGTCCAGCCACTCACTCTCTCTGAAGGCTTTCTCTCTGAATGCTGAGGGCTGGATCCAGGACGCGCTTGCGAATCATCCCCACGTATGTATTATTCTCTGTAGCCATTTTGTTATCCATTTTGTTTGCCATTTGTTCTCATTCTGTTCGCCCTTGTTTGCGATCGTTCGCTATTGTTCATGTATATTCTGTTATTCTGTTTAGATTTCTCTGTTAGTTTGTAGTGTATAACTTGTATTGTGTTTCCCCTTTTTCTCGAAATAATCCACGGCAGTGTTAGAACTGCTGCGGTTTTAAATCCAAACCAGGTCTTGTGTTTTCACTCTTTATTACAAAGGGCTTTTCTTAGTGACTCAATTGCTCAAACACCATACACATTGTTTAAAAGGTTCTAATCGTTACATCTTTTTGGTACTTGGTTATTAAGGTTCAAAGTATAAGTATCTTCTCACTGTGTCTTATTAGCAAGGTTTAAAAGGTTAACCACTGTGTGTGCGCCCGCTGTGTGTAATCCGTACACACAGTGCAGCGTGCGTACGTACGCCAAGTGCGTATCACGTGCAGGACTCTGTACGCAAATAGCGTACAAAGTGCGTAGCACGTGCACGTGGTCTAGCGGCCATTACGGCTCCACGGTATTGGTATATAGCTTCATGTTTAAAGGTAATATTTGACATTATCAGTATGTACACATGAATAAGTTTATTCTCTTAGCCAACTGAGTGAACAATCCCTGGAGACATAAACTGTAACTATTTAGCTACAATTGCTGCTACAAAGTATCATCATTATACTCTGAATGAGGTGAACATTAATTCATTTTAATACTGTGTGCCTATAGATTGGTGTGTTTAGTATAGACATTTTATGTTTTTTAATGCAATGTTTATTCATTATTGATATATTGAATATAACAATATAAACTTTTTTATTAATTATTCTTGTCAACTCTCCACACAATTTTTACCCATCTGCAGTACCCCAAGCGCAGCCGTTTTTCCTTTGTCCATATTTGTTCCCTAAAGGCACACGCACAGTGCCTTTCCGGCAGCGCACAGGTGCTACTGCACATTGGAAAATTAACTACTCAGGCGCTTTGGCAGTTTTTTTTAGTAGTTTAGGAGATGTATCAAGATCTGGAGAGTGATGAAGTGGAGAAGTTGTCATTTATCTAGCACAGTCTTTGATATGACAGGTATTAGTTGCTTTGGGCAACGTCTCCACTTTATCACTCTCTGAGGCTTGATACATCTCCCCCGATATGTAGACCTTCATAAGGCTATACAAACAAGAAATGAGACAGCGCTACTGACCCTGGTTTAGAGATTAAAATTATATTTATACGGTATACATACACAAAGATGACAAAAAATATTTTAAATATAAACAAAAAAAGATACCGGCCAGTATCACATTAAATTAATAAAATGTCATCATAAATTACAATTCTTAGTTAATTGCACATCTATGAAAGAATTGTTTTTACGATATTTAGCTTACCATTCAATACTGATGTCAATGATAATATATGCATAAAATTGCCCTAGCGAATTAATGAAAAAAATATATACTCTGAGCTTTAAATGAATGCTGTATTGGCAGTCCCGGTATTTAGCACAATGAATTATTATGTCCCAATGAACAAGCATATATTTCCTTTATCCAGGCAGCCTTTCAATCATCCATATATGGCAAGGTTAGTATTGTTATATAGCCACACAAAGTTCACTTAGCAGCAATAGAAGAAGCAGTCCTGTGAGACTTGCAAGAAAAAACAGCCAATAGCCAGTAATAGAAGCAGAATTAGTAGATTAGGTTAGCCCCTGTTGTGCATTACTTCAGGATTAGAGCACATTTTGCCAAAGCACTCAAAATAGATGTTATCCTTTCCGGCTGCACAAGCTAGCAGCATACGATTATTGGGGTCACCAAAGCTTCACAGCACTCATAACCCTGTGCACTGAGGTATGAGTGATAACAGTTCACCGGCCGGTAAATGAACGTAGTGAGCCACACACCCGATTTTGCAGGGGGTGAGAGACTGTCTCTAGACTCACAATGCTTGTCTTTCTCCCTCTCTCTTTGAGAGGGAGAAAGACAAGCACTGTGAGTCTAGAGCAGGGGTGGGCAATTATTTCAGCTTGGGGGCCACATAACCCATTCCAGTGAATATTCGAGGGCCGCACACAAATAGGTGGGTACAGGGTGTCACACAAAGCGTCAGGGGGTGTACACTGTCAAAAACGTCAGGAAGGTAGGGGTACAGGGTGCCATATACACAGAGGTAGGGGTACAGGGTGCCATATACACAGAGGTAGGGGGTACTGGGTATCAAACACAGGGGGGGGGGGTACAAGGTGTGTAACACACACACACACACACACACACACACACACACACACACACACACACACACACACAGGGGTAGGAGGGTACTGGGACACACACCAGGGGTGAGGGGGGTAGTGGGAGTCACACACACAGAGGTATGAGGTACAGTGATTCACACGGGGGGTAGGTGGGTACAGGGCTCCCAGGGTGCTCACCTCTCTCTGCACCAATCCACTGAGCTGCAGGGTGTGATATGCGGGACCCATATACAGGCCAGGGGGATCCAGGCTGGTCACTCAACAAGTGTTCTGCAGCCCATGGAGCCGTGCCGCCAGTAATTTCGGGTGTGAGGCCGGAACTGTGACCGGGAGGCCAAGGTCTGCTTCCTCCTCCCTGGAGGAGGGAGGGTGCGGGAGATGCTGCCGCTGTTCCTCCATGGTGCTGCAGCAGGGAGCAGGGGGTGGAGCTGGCCGAGGTGGTTAGCCAGGGAGCAGGAGACAGTCGACGTCCAGCTGCCCAGATGATCCGCTGGCCCCATCCGCTGCTGCCCCTGCTTTGGCTCCGCCCGCCGCACCGCCCAGCGCCTGACGTCGGAAAGGAAATCCTGGTCAGCAGCCCCTGTGACGTGACCGGGATTTCCTTTGCGGCGCCGCGTCTTGGAGCTGCTGTAGTGCAATGACAAGCGGCTCAGCCAGTCGGGCCGCTTGTCATTGGGCACTGGTGGGGGACAGCGGGCCAGGCAGGATCGGTTCGCGGGCCGCATCCGGCCCGCGGGCCGCATGTTGCCCAGCCCTGGTCTAGAGTCTAGAGACAGTCTCTCACCCCTGCAAAATCGGGTGTGTGGCTCACTACGTTCATTTACCGGCCGGTGAACTGTTATCACTCATACCTCAGTGCACAGGGTTATGAGTGCTGTGAAGCTTTGGTGACCCCAATAATCGTATGCTGCTAGCTTGTGCAGCCGGAAAGGATAACATCTATTTTGAGTGCTTTGGCAAAATGTGCTCTAATCCTGAAGTAATGCATAACAGGGGCTAACCTAATCTACTAATTCTGCTTCTATTACTGGCTATTGGCTGTTTTTTCTTGCAAGTCTCACAGGACTGCTTCTTCTATTGCTGCTAAGTGAACTTTGTGTGGCTATATAACAATACTAACCTTGCCATATATGGATGATTGAAAGGCTGCCTGGATAAAGGAAATATATGCTTGTTCATTGGGACATAATAATTCATTGTGCTAAATACCGGGACTGCCAATACAGCATTCATTTAAAGCTCAGAGTATATATTTTTTTCATTAATTCGCTAGGGCAATTTTATGCATATATTATCATTGACATCAGTATTGAATGGTAAGCTAAATATCGTAAAAACAATTCTTTCATAGATGTGAAATTAACTAAGAATTGTAATTTATGATGAAATTTTATTAATTTAATGTGATACTGGCCGGTATCTTTTTTTGTTTATATTTAAAATATTTTTTGTCATCTTTGTGTATGTATACCGTATAAATATAATTTTAATCTCTAAACCAGGGTCAGTAGCGCTGTCTCATTTCTTGTTTGTATATTCTTTGCTAGAGGGTTTTTGGATCATCCCTTAGAGTTCAGCTGCTCTCACTCTGGTCAGTGATTAGCGCCAGGTGCATTCCCATTTCCTTCATAAGGCTAGAGGGACACTCATGTGGCCCCTGAAGTCTATCAATTTGCCTATTACCGACTTAAACTGTAAGCTCCAATAGGACAGGTGCCATTTATTGGTAGTATATAAATAGCTGATAATAAATACTTTAATCTCTTAGCAAGCAGGGTTCTCTCACCTTTTGTTTAATTATATGTAATATATTGTTAATTATGTTCAATTTGTTCTGATTGTTCAGAGTTGTAGGTCATGTTGGCAGTATAAAACATATTAATAAAAATAATAAAATATATTAACTTAGCTGTAAACTTTATAAAGAAGACATTGTGCTGCTTTACACTATGCTGCCTTATGATGACATAGATAAATATTATGCTTAAATAAAAAGTGTAACAAATTCTCACACAAGTGAATGAAAGAGGGTTTTTTGGCTTATTTATGTGAGAAACGTCACATAGAGCTCAGTAGTTGTAAACACACAATGGGGGTAATTCCAAGTTGATCGCAGCAGGATTTGTTAGCAATTGGGCAAAACCATGTGCACTGCAGGGGAGGCAGATATAACATGTGCAGAGAGAGTTAGATTTGTGTGGGGTGTGTTCAATCTGCAATGTAATTTGCAGTGTAAAAATAAAGCAGCCAGTATTTACCCAGCACAGAAACAATATAACCCACACAAATCTAACTCTTTCTGCACGTTATATCTGCCTCCCCTGCAGTGCACATGGTTTTGCCCAATTGCTATCAAAAATCCTGCTGCGATCAACTTGGAATTACCCCCAATATGTGATGCTAACCATAAAAGGCAGTAAAGAATATGTAGTAGAGGAATTTGGACATGAACCTGGGAACTACCTTAAAACTAGAAAAGAATACTAAACCACACAAAATATATGTAATAATAACAAAAACAATACTATTTCCAGAAGAATCATGTTTTGCATTATTGATGTTACATAAAACATGTTTAACCCATTATCTCATAAACATTACTTTGATATTTTACAAATTAGAACTGTTACCCCACAATGTACTTTCCAATATCATTTGATACTACATGTTAGTATTAGTAAAAGATTTTTTTCTACAGCTCTTCCAGATGATGATACCAATATTTTTGTGGAAGAAAAAACATCAACATTTAAACACTGGCCCAGTAAAGTCAATTTATAATGTGTGGTCATCTTTTGTATATTCTCTGCATAATCTTAGTAAATACAGTACATTCGTAGAGATACACTACAGTACAGGTCTGTAAAAGGTTCATTATTTTATATACGTGACATAAGGTGCATAGGGGTAGATTTATCAAAGCTTGGAGAGATATATTGTAAGTGGAGAAATAAAGTACCAACCAATCAGCTTTGGTCATTTTAGAGCACAGGTTCTCAAACTCGGTCCTCAGGACCCCACACAGTGCATGTTTTGCAGGTCTCCTCACAGAATCACAAGTGAAATAATTAGCTCCACCTGTGGACCTTTTAAAATGGGTCAGTGAGTAATTAATACACCTGTGCACCTGCTGGGTTACCTGCAAAACATGCACTGTGTGGGGTCCTGAGGACCGAGTTTGAGAACCCCTGTTTTAGAGGATGTGTCTGAAAAATGACAGTTAGGATCTGATTGGTTGGTATTATATCTCTCTCCATTTTATCTCTTTCCAAGCTTTGATAACTCTCCCCCTTATTGTTTTGAGTGACATACCGTAAGAGATATGGCAGCATCATTGTATGTCAATAAGCAGGACTGTTGGTCTAAACAACATTGTCTAACCAATAAACATATTTGTTCTTTTTGTTAAAACAATAAAAATTCTACAAAAATATAATGTTATATTTACATAAACACTCTGAATTCCTAGTCATTGACAATATATATATATACACAACTATAATGTATTTTGTGTGTTTCATAAGGAGGCCATTTGAGCCAAAGAAAGTTTGAAAAGCTGTGCATGATTAGATAGTTCTGTGACCCGGTCCACCATTTCCTGCAACGATGCAGAGCTTGGATAGTTCAAGGCAGCCATTTTAGTGGCCATTACAATATTTTTAAGTAGTTCACACAATTGGTTACTAGAATTCATCAGTCTGTGGCAGAATTCCTTTGTAGAAACTTGTCTTGACAGAGTATCTCCAATGAACACCAGTTTATGTGCACTTAATATGACAAATTTACTGTGGGCAACAAAAATCCTGGGAGGCTGGGCAGTGCCCATGCAGCTGAAGAAGGCATCAATTGAATTTAGCAGGGAAATGAAGAGTGTCTCACACTGCTCAGAGTAGAAAGAGAGGAGCTGCTTATCTTGAGGAGTCAGGGTACTGTTCTCGGCAGGAACGCTATGAGGTGACTTCCACTTTGAGATATCATTTTCCATTGGTGTTGTAATCTCTTGCTCCAGCTGCTGGAACTGACTCAGCTGCAAAACAGATAATGAAAAACATGATCTCTTTAAGCAACTCTAGAAATAGAAATAGATGAAAAAAGTATAATAAAAAAAAAAAAAATTACCTGGTGTTGCTCCAGTTGTGGTTTTCCATGCTTGATGATGTTTTCCTTTTCTAAAAGTTCTCTCTGATGACGTTCAAATTCTTCTTTCCCCTGCAAAGTCCACAGATTCAAACATATGAGTGATTATGCAGTGGAAATACCAAATCATATACACATAACAGTGAGGTCATCCTTATATATAGAATAAAGCAGAAAGGGAAAGAGGAGTGTCTCACTTCTTATCCTGCTAGTGTAGAAATGTGCAGAAATGGGAGATACTTGTATTCATTATATGCTGCTGTGTGTCAGTAAGTTTGTTACTATATTCTATTTTATATACCATTATGTCTGCCAATAAAATAGCTTAATCAGGTAATAATGACCAGTTATTGCTGCTTTAATGTGCTAAATGCAGTAACAACTATAGAACCATATTTGTGCTAATCATTGAGTCCTATGAAGTCATCATTCTGAGTTACAGAACTCTACCCAGAATTTTTATTTCATTAATAACCTTAACTAACATAACTGCAGGGATCTCAAACTTACTCCGGCTTATACCTCCAGGTTCATATTGCTCCAGGGCATAAAGCCTGGAGGCTCTCTCCTGATTTGCAGAGATACCTGGCAAGGCACACCTATGGGGGTCATTCCGAGTTGTTCGCTCGTTGCCGATTTTCGCTATATTGCGATTAGTCGCTTACTGCGCATGCGCAAGGTTCGCAGAGCGCATGCGCTTAGTTATTCTACACAAAAGTTAGGTATTTTACTCACGGCATAACAAGGTTTTTTCATCGTTCTGGTGATCGTACTGTGATTGACAGGAAGTGGGTGTTTCTGGGCGGAAACTTGCCGTTTTCTGGGCGTGTGCGAAAAAACGCTGGCGTTTCTGGGAAAAACGCGGGAGTGGCTGTAGAAACGGGGGAGTGTCTGGGCGAACGCTGGGTGTGTTTGTGACATCAAACCAGGAACGAAACTGACTGAACTGATTGCAATGTAGGAGTAAGTCTGGAGCTACTCAGAAACTGCTAAGAAATTTCTATTCGCAATTCTGCTAATCTTTCGTTCGCAATTCTGCTATGCTAAGATACACTCCCAGAGGGCGGCGGCTTAGCGTGTGCAATGCTGCTAAAAGCAGCTAGCGAGCGAACAACTCGGAATGAGGGCCTATGTTTTTGATAGTTGGGGGACTCTTGTAAAAATAAGCATACAGTAGAAGGGAAAACCTCCTACTGATGAGTACTACTGTAACCATAAGGGTGAGTTTATTTGTAGGAGTTCCCTAAAATGGTAATACCTACCTAGGAAATATTATTTTCTAAGCTGTCCATTTTCCCTAGCTGGAGCAAATAGAGGCTACTCCATTTCTCTCACAGTTCCAGGCAAATACAGGGGTGGGGAAGGGCAGTTAGGTCAATCACAAATTGCAGGCTCTTGATTGGGGCTTGTGATTCATCCTTCAATTCACATGCCCATCTGCAGCCATTAAACGATGGTTAACATCATGAATTGACCATTTCTGTATACAACATATGTAGGAGTCTCAATGGCTCAAGTTACGGTATGAAGGGGCTACAATTTTTTCCTAGGTGATGGTGCAGCTTTAAGAACAGTACATATTCAACATGTAACAAGCATTCATTAATACAATGCGTTCACATAGTTTAGGGACCAGGTTAGTCTGTAGATGTATTGGTTAGCTTTTATAACTCAACCTATGATTTATGTATGTAAACACTTAATATTGCTGCTCTATGTGAATGCAGTCTGTTTAAAAGTGGCCCCATGGTAAGTTCAAGGGCAACTTCTGAGTCCTGTGCAAAATAGCCTGTGCTCTGATTTAAATTATTTCATACACAAGACATTCCAATCATTACAGGATGTATTATATTGTTACCTGTAAATGGACATAATCATAGTCATCCATCCAACTTCTCATTGAACCATCCCGACTCTTGTAATTAGGAATATGGTCTTTTACTATTTGTGGCGATGCTTGCATATTATTTAGTGGTATAATCTGAGCACCGTTGATAGAATCTGAAGGTCTTTTATTATGGATATTAGCAGTAGCTTGCCTAAATAAATGTTCTGCATTAACACTGACAGTGGTGGTTAGCTGTTTAGCATCGTCTACGATGGTCCTAGCTACCATGACAAACCGTTCCAGGCTGTCACACTTGCTGGTGGCTTTATTGTAAGCAAGAACATTGGCTGACCAGTTGCAGTTGCTGAGATCCTGGCTGGTCTGGGCCAAGATCTGATGAGAATCATCCAGTCTCTGCAACTCCCTTTTCATTTTATTATAAAGACCAGGCTCTGGCACACAAGAGGCATTGGTGGTAGCCCCTTTAGAGAAGTGGAGAAACTCATACAAAGATTGCTGTACTTTGTCTACAGCAGAATGAATTTCATTAACATGTCTCTCCATGTAAACATGTGAGCGCCATTCGGCATTGACAAAAGTCAATAGTTTAGAAACCGATATTTCCACCATTTGCTGAAGTCTCAACAGTAATTCTATGGCAGAATCTGGGTCCATTTGGAGTTTTTTGTCCTGAGAGGGTGAGGATGCCACAGAGGATTCCTTGGAAGTTGTGGATGATGTAGACATGTTGCTTCTAGTGCTTCCAGTACTAGAAAATGACAGTCTATTTACACCTTCAGTTACATCCTGCATTCCTTTACAGTCCTGTTGTACCTGTGGTGGGAAATCATAAATTCCTTCCTGGTCTTCTGATACAAAGCCCTCTGTCTCCCCGGAGATGTGAACTCCTCGCGGAAAGTCGTAATCATCTGTTGATGGATGACTGTGCTGGTTGCGAGGGAAATCATATAAGCTGGGTTTTCTTGAAATGACCTCAGAATGAAACTGGTTGACTCCATTCATTTTCCTGCACTGTTCTTGGCAGGCTTTAGAACTTGGTGGCAGAGTGTCATAAGTTGCCTCAGGACGCTGTTTTGTTGATTGCGGAAAGTCATATGCTTTATCTTTAGTAGATGGTAAGATGTTGTAGATCTAGAAATATAAGTGTAACACATGTATGTCATTTAATGTAGTTATTGTCTTATATTAGATCACGTCACAAGTACAAATTGTGGACTTGCATATTTTAAACTAGGTATAATAGTATAGGCATTATATGTATATTATAGGTATATATTATGCAGTGCTGTCCAGAGTTTTTATTCACTCACGTCAGTCAATCTATTTTTTTTACCACAGCTACAGAATTGCACCCATACACAATGTACATTTTTTAACTCTGGAAGGAAACCAAGAACTCAAGCATATATGGGGAAACATACAAACTCCACATATGTAGCACTCTGGTTGGATTTTAACCCAAAACCCCAGGATAATATTTTAAGTAAAGCTTTTACTACAGCTACTGAATTGTGCCCATACACAATGTACATTTTTGAACTCTGGAATGACACCACGAACCCAAGCATATATGAGGAAAACATACAAACTCCACACGTGTAGCACTCCGGTTGGATTTTAACCCAGAGCCCCAGGGTAATATTTTAAGAAAAGTTTTTCTAATAAAGCCCCTTTCAAAAAATAACACATTTTATTCAGGCAGTGATAATTACCCCTTGTGAAGGAGGAACATCATAAATCCCTTGATCCCTGGATGGACTTAAATACATGCTATTTTTTGCAACCGGTGGGACATCATACACCTGGAATAAAAATGAGATGGAATAGGTTTTATTTTATCATTCTATATGTTGCAAGATTCCACAAAATAACACACTGGTCAGTTCTTGCTTGCTTACTTCTGCTGGAGAGAGTAGGATTTATCATAAATATACAGTACCTGCTCCTTATAGAGCTCCTTTTAATTTGATTAAAACTGCCTCTCCATTTCAGTGTCATGCTAGTAAGCACAGGACACTTGTATTACGGGTCCGGTTATGTAATACCAGCGTTTGGGATCCTGGCAGTCAGGAGACCAACGCCGGAATCCCTGCGACGAGCGCAGCAAGTCCCCTTGCGGGCTCGCTGTGCTCACAACACTTTGGGCCTGGTGGCGAGCGACTATTATATTCCCTCAGGTGGTGGCGTGGGCCACCACCCGAGTGGGGTCTAGAGGCTTTGGTCGGGATTCCTACTGGACGCATTTCACCGGTAGTCGGGATTCCGGCGTCGGTCTCCTGGCCGCCAGGATCCCGACAAACGGCATGTCCTTATCCATACTCTGGCGTAAATAGCCACCATCATCATCAGGCCACACTTACCATCATTAAGAGCCTCTATTCATATGGCACCACAAGGGGTCCGCACCAAATGTACAGAGTAGGTAAACAGATTTCACCAGACCTAAGGGCCTGATTCAGGTTTGTTAGCAAAGTAAAAAAAAGCACACAAATGGGCAAAGCCATGTTACACTGCAGGTAGGGAAGATCTAACATGTGCAGAGAGATATAGATTTGGGTGGATTGTTTCTGTGCAGGGTAAATACTGGCTGCATGTAGCCCACAAACGTTAGACATCTTTATTTTTACATTGCAATTTAGATTTCAGTTTCAATACGCCCCACCCAAATCTAATCTCTCTGCACATGTTACATCTGTCCCACCTGCAGTGAAGCATGGTTTTGCCAGTTTGTGTGCATTTTTGCTTTGCGAACAAACCTGGATCAGGCCCTAAGTTGGGTACGACTCTGAATTGCTCATAGTTGTGAATACTCAGCTCCGAATAGAATAATAAATAAAATATGGATTTGTGTGGAGCTCTGCATTAGCCCACCTGTGAGAGACTTTTCTACCATGACACTTGTTCCAAGACACCTATGGCTTCTGTACATATTACTTACAGTGGTCATAAGCAGTTCTTTGTGATTTATTGTGCACTTACCCCCTGAGGTCGAGCAGGAGGGATATCATAGACATTTGTCTGCCACTTGGGAGAAGATTCATAACTGCATCCTTGACCCATCCTATTTGGGGTCATGACCTACAAATTTGAAAACAAAAACAAAATACATCATATATTTTGCATGAAATTAAAACAAAACTGTTTGTACAAGTCTTCAATGTGGTGACCACCTTTAAAACATTTAAATTATCCTCACAGTACCATATAGCAGACATATTAAACATATAATTATATAGCGAAGGGTTCACTTTATACCCTGTACATGAGTCTTTCCCGCACAGATACAGTAGGATGTATGGAATATTCTGACAAAGCCCCACAGATTTTTTTTTTTTTTTTGCCATAGCTGACAAACATATAAGTTATTTTATGGAGGATTTCATGAGTTGCTGTGTGTTCTTCGACTGTGTATGAAATAATTCTTCTTGTTTACAGCAACGTATACATTATAATTCATGCTTCTGTGCCCTGAAAATGTACGTCTCTGAAGAGGAAAGCTTTTACAGATTGTAGCACATTAACGCTTCTGTTAGCCAAGCATAGTACTAAAGCCACAGCTCCACACAATTATTTTATCCCTAATTACCTTGTGAACTGATGATAATTAAATATCATACAGCAAGTTCATTAACAAAAGGTCACTATGGGGGACATTTACTAAGCACTGATAAAAGCGGAGAAATGAGCCAGTGGAGAAGTTGCTCCATCAACCAATCAGCAGCTCTGTATAATTTTATAGTATGCAAATTATAGATGTTACTTCAGTGCTGATTGGATGCCATGGGCACTTCTCCGCTCTTATCACTGCTTAGTAAATGTCCCTCTATCTTCTTTAAGGTCATGCTAAATGCCACCTAGGTAAGACATGGGTTGGATAAGACCTACAGAACAGGGTTGCAGGCTACTATACAAAATATTCTTATAATTTGATAGTGTCAATGCAGCCACAAATACCTTATGTCCAATAATACCGCTTTTCCATTGAAGTCCAAAACAGGTCTGACCTGAGAAGTTCCCCTTTTCCACAGCGGTGCTGATCCGGGAGGATCGGCACCGTTCACACTGCACTTGGGAGATTACATAATCTCCTTGCACCTGGGAGAGCGGCTCACGCCACCCTGTAAACGGGTCCTAGGTCGGACAACCCAGATAACCCATTTCCACTGCATGTCACTTGGGACCTTCCTGGGTAAAAACCTACTAGGTATCCATGAAGAGCCATTTCCACTGACCAAAATCTTGGGTTCATGCATGCCCATGTGCAATAACCAGGATTTTTGAGTCAGTGGAAAAGGGGTATCAGTGATTACTTCAAGTCACACAAAGGTTACTGATCCATAATTTTATAAAACAATAAAATCATCAACAGACAGTAACACTGCTGACACCACTATGTGGTTTAAATAAAAGGATAGCAAGTTATTAAAAAAATCAGTTCAGTGTGTTAACATACAGTAGGAAAATGACAATTTAATTGCACGTGTTTTAGACAGCAGGTTATACCTATTGTGAGTAAAATACTAATTATGACTTATTCCCTCAGGGGTTTGTCCAATTATATATTCTTTTTCTGTAAATTGCAGAAATTCACAGCAGCTATAGTCTGTGCTGCAGCGATGTCACTAGTTCCTAGGGCTGCATTCTGACTCTTTAGTTTTGCCAACAGAATTGCTGCCTGCAATGTGTGCAGGAACGCTTCAATATAAAACACCAACACTATGCATGTTAAGTAGACAATTCACTAAACAACAGATTTCTTCTATATTGTGCCAAAAACAACGGAGATCAGTGTTTTTCTTCAATAAACTGCAGAACAAAAACTCCTAAGCATTATATTTAACAATTTGATTTTTAATGAATCTAGGGGGTAATTCCAAGTTGATCGCAGCAGGAATTTTGTTAGCAGTTGGGCAAAACCATGGGGGTAATTCCAAGTTGATCGCAGCAGGAAATTTTTTAGCAATTGGGCAAAACCATGTGCACTGCAGGGGGAGCAGATATAATATTTGCAGAGAGAGTTAGATTTGGGTGGGGTGTGTTCAATCTGCAGTCTAATTTGCAGTGTAAAAATAAAGCAGCCAGTATTGACCCTGCACCGAAATAAAATAACCCACCCAAATCTAACTCTCTCTGCACATGTTATATCTGCCATACCTGCAGTGCACATGGTTTTGCCCAATTGCTATCAAAAATCCTGCTGCGATCAACTTGGAATTACCCCCTTAGTGCTGCGATCAACTCAGAATTACCCCCCTAGTGCGGTTTTATTCACTAGTTGTACAGTATGTGGGATAACAATCATTTCTCAGGAATTGAGAATTTTTTTTTTTATTGTAGTTAACTTATCCTCGTTCAGTGACATTCCAGCAAAAGAAAAAAAAAACCTATTCCTACATGCTGACCCTCTCGGAATGTTCTTCCTAACCTACATGTTAATGAACTTCAAGCTATTTTATTTATTTATTTTTCAAGTAAATTCCTGAGGTCATTTAGAGGAACACAACAGTGAATTCCAATCTTATAATTCCTCACTAGTTTGTGCAATAAACTAGAAAGCACGCTGAACTGTGGGCTATAATCCAAACATTCAAGCAATGGATTGTAAATCTGCATGATTCCTGTCAGCAAAGGTTAAATTACCTACTAGTCTGCACGGCCTATTTTGGTTTCAGTCAAGCATAATATGAGATAGACCAAATGTGACAGATAATATGTATCCCTGTTTGTAATCACAGCTTGTGAGACCAATAGTAGTGACTACAGAGGCAGCATTTCAAGCCAGTGTGACATTTCTTGTTAGCTACAAAATAATCTTAAACAGTAGTGACTATGCCTTGTAGTGTAGGTATAATAAAGAACCGTTTATCTACCGCGCTTTGAACATTGATTTTTTATTATATTAAAAAACATTCCCTTAATTTGCAACATCATACCTAAAACCTACCAACATAAACATGATCCCAGCTTTTACCAACACAATCTAGATATAATCTGTATGTTGCCGTGTTCCCCACAGTGACTGTTAGCAGAGGTGTATCTAATGCAGTGTGACCAATGCCACCCATCAAGGTCTAACGCCACAGGCATAGCATGGCTGACTGTTCCCTAGATAGAGTATGTGTGTGGGAGGGTGGGGGTAGGGTTTGAGGGTAGGATGCAAAAGTGCTACAGAGAACAGAGAGGGCAACAGGGGTAAGATAGGTACAACGCTGACTGGCTGCCTTTCTTGTCTTTATACAACTATTCTGAAAAGAAAATATGGGAGTCTCCTGTCTTAAATACATTTCAAAATATAACTATGTTATACCTGTAACGTCAATATAAAGTTGCCAAACTATCTGAAAGTACTTTTGCTTTATTTCATAAATATTTGAACATTTATAGTTACTTTTATTGTTTATAAGTTTTTTCTAAAGGTTGTTAAAATTTTTTTACTAGCTAGCAATATGTTCCTCTAAGTTCTTTCTACAGACCCTAAATTCAGGTTCCAGTTAGACTATAAAATGTAGAAGACACTGAAGCCCTGTGTGCAGAACTTTTGCACTGGATAACTAGTAATTGTCCTCCCACTGTTTCTTTAGAGCTCTCTAGGCAAAGCAGGCTTTGAACAATGGCAATGCATCAATAGTGAAAGGCCCGAAAGAAAAAAGCACAAGGTCATAAGCAGTAAAAGAATATAGAAGCTCAGATCAAAACAACCTATTACAGTAACTGCCCACACTGAAGAAATGCACTGTACTGTGTAATTTCCTCTGTACCGTTTATGGTGAGGTTACTTTACTTCCTGTTGCTCACATTTCAGTTCCTGGTCCTTCCATTAAGAGAGTGATTTTCTCAGGGAGAAAGCATGGGGAGAACAATGAGTGATTTTGTGTGAGAAAATAATAGTGAAACAAATCATTTCTTTCCGCTACTGGACAAGCTCCAGACTTCTGAAAGGCAAGGTGACAGCGTGTAAACCGGACTGAGATCAGAGGAAAAGAGGTCTGACCTCTGGACCTGACACTGCTGTCACTCAGAGTCCTCACAGACAGTGACAGGTGATCCAGCTAGTAATATCATCAATGGTAGCTACTGTCTTTTTTTTGCCACTGACATGACAAGAGCCTTTATCAGTTGTCTTGAATACTGTAAGAGGCCTTTGTTTTACCAACAGATTTTTTTAAATAAGCCTTATTGGATTGTCAGCAAGCATTTGCTTTATTTAAGCTAACATCAACCAGAATACAATCATCAATAGCTGCTAGAGTAAATGTACTTCATAGCGGCAATTTTAATAGCCTCCATGTTCCTATAGCATCTTCATGCATTAATTCTCTGTGCACATTACTGTAATGATTTTTTTTCTCCATATTTTACCCATGCAATCTTACATACACGTGTCATGGAAAAATAGCACAAACGGATACTATTTATGGGCAATATTCAATTAGCTTTGGAATTTTCGACAGGGCGGAAAGATGGCACTTTCTGCCGATAATCTGCATTTTTTGACACTTCACTATTCAATTGAAGTTCCGGTTTTGTGCCCTGTCGAAAATTCCGAAATGTCGAAAAATACATGGATGAGCGGAATCTCCGCTCATCCATGTGTTTTCGACCCCGCTGCGGTCGAAAATGACCGTTTATTTATTTTCGCTGCGGTCAAAAACATCCGCAATATGCCAGGTTGGTGACGCAGTGTGGGCGGTGCTGGGAGATCACATGATCTCCAAGCGCCGCCTGTCCACACACTGTGTATGGGAAACAGGTCGCACTGACCCGGCTCCCGTTCACACCGCACAGCGAGCCGAGTTGAACCCTCGTTCAACCCTGCTCGCTAGCAGAGTTTAAATACCGGGTCACTCAACCCGGTATATCGGCTCTGGTACCTTTCACACCGCACAGGAACACGGGTTATGCGCGCTCATGTGCCAATAACCCGTGTTTAAAGCTGCTGGTGTGAAAGGGGTATAACACACACGTCTTACACATACACATGTCACACTCAAATACTTGCAAAGCAAAAATACACTCCCCTATGGGTGGCGACTATCTGCTCGCAGCAGTGCAAAAAACCCCTAGCGAGCAATCAGGTCTGAATTAGGTCCATTGTACAACCAGTTCTACTTGGACGTTTTCCTTTCTCATTAGGAAAAATGTAATGCATCTTCAGTTACAGCATTCTGACTTGATAGAAATAAAATAGTAGAGGTCCCTAAATTCAGTAAGGACATCATATTTAATTGGACTAACAGTCACACTTTTACAGTTCCTACTTTGCTTTGTAATATTCTTACAAATAGCAGCTCCTGCAGGATTTCTGGCATACGCCACAGAAAGAATCCATACATCTTGAACTACAATATATTCAGAAGTGTTTTAAGACTAACAAAAGCTTTACATGCTGCACCTATAACAGCCAGGACTGCCCCAGGTAAAGACAGAGAGAACACATGGGCCTGGGCAAACAGCAGGTGTTCTTTCTGTGCAAACACTCAAGACAGAACAGGACTCAGGACCCATTTATGTAACGCACGCCATAAATGTAACCCTTTCAGTGCAGCACTTGTCTAAAAGTAGAATTACTGCTCACATTGTCTATTTTCTTCAAGTTCCCCAACAACCTTTTAATATTTCATACATATACTAATATTTCTCAGCTGTCATTTGTCAGGTATCCAGCTATTGTGGTTTCCCCTATAGTCCCATCCATGAATTCACTCCTGCCTCATACCACCTGTGTCTTTCCAGCTTTATGACTACCCCCAAGTTTCTATTTCATCTGCCCCCCTTCCGTCTCTCTTGCGTCTCTCTCTCATCTTTGTAACCCACCCCTATCTCCTCCGATTACTGCTTTCCACTCCCCACCCATCGGGGGCATGCAGGGGATTGCTTTTCTGCCACCCCTGTTTTCCATCTATGATAACCCCCCCCCCCCCCCCCCCCTCTCTCTCAGAGGGATTGTGAGTGTGTGGAAGTGCTGCAAGTGGGGAAGGGGCGGGTGGTGGGTTGCCAGTCTGAGGCACTGACAGCGCTGTATGGGGGAGAAGGTTGACTGTGGCTGTGTATAAATGGTATACAGGGCCACCAAGAACTTGGGAGGGCACCATATGTCCCATCATCTACCCTTTGAAGAAGCTATGCGGCATTACAATCTCATATATAAAAAACATGTTAAGTAACTTTTAAGCATGTATCTAATATAATTTTAGTAGCCATGTTCCTACCAATCAATATATCCCATCAAAATCTCTCTACAGGTATAACAAGTATGGTTATCAGTCACAGGCTCACACAGCGCAGACAGAGCTCAGAGGGGCATTCCAAGGTCTCTCTGCTCACTACTTCATGTGCATGCAACCAGTTGTGGAGCCGGGGGAGGACCATTGCCGCCACCCCCCAACACTTCCCTCCTGTGCTACTCTCTCCCTGTCCTGATGTGCTGCACACCAGTGTCCTGCTCCTAGAGTCAACAGCTGTAGGCAGGAAAGAAATGTTACAGGGAGTGTTGATTGGCCTGATTGCCTCCTCCCCTGGATCCCCTTCTGCATGTGACTATGGTTACCAAAGTAGTCAATGAGACCAAGAAAAGACAAACTAAGGAGAAATAGTAAATATCACGATTCTTCTTATAGCCTGGCATAGTGATTCATGTTTAAAAAAAACTCAAGCTACATTTACGAAGAGGTGGCTTTTGTAAACTGCTACTTGGTGGCTTATAGTTGATTATGTAAAGTGGCACTAATATTCAGTGTACAGCTCGGCACACTTTATACTGACTGTTAGTGCCGCTTTAAATGCAAAAGTCGCTTCGTAAATATAGCTCCTCATCTTAGAATGGGATCTCTGCTAAGTTGTCATTTTAAGTGCAAGTTGTAATATAGAGATTGTCAAGAGAACACTTTACCACTTCACGCTTCAAACATTTCTAACATTTACTTTATTAATTTTATCATTTAATTTTGACAACTATTATTTTTATTTCCTATGCATATTGATTGCAAAGGAAATGTATTAATAGATATTTACAAATTTAAAATAGGCACATTGAAAAATGCTAATCCGACATCTATTTTGACACCAATACCTAAGAAATGATATAGCTGTTGAAGAAAGGTCCATATTGTGAGGCACACTTAGGTGTAAATATAGCGGTTTCAATTTGCCTATTGCTGGGAATATTGTTTCTTGTTATTACACTGAACCACTAAGATGTTTACATTGCTGTGGCTAAACTGGTAACATTTTCTTTATACCCAAATGGTCATGAACATATGGTGTTTACTTCTGTATTCTGCAAGCACCTAGCTATGTTTTCTCTGGGGTTGGATATTACTCTTGTGTGGCCAAAAATGTGAATCATGTTAACTAACCCCGTTCCCTCAAACTGCAAGGCTAAAAAAAGCACAAAGTCTCTGGCTGTAGTAATGATTTAATCTGTTTACACACATAGCAACAAGCTTATGAATAAAACCAGCCTGGGGTGGGGGGCAATGAACAGGTAAAATATGAACAGCTCCTGTAATTCATCAATCATTGGGGGTAATTCCAAGTTGATGGCAGAAGGAAATTTTTTAGCAGTTGGGCAAAACCATGTGCACTGCAGGAGGGGCAGATATAACATTTGCAGAGAGAGTATGGGGGGTAATTCCAAGTTGATCGCAGCAGGAAATTTTTTAGCAGTTGGGCAAAACCATGTGCACTGCAGGGGAGGCAGATTTAACGTGTGCAGAGAGAGTTAGATTTGGGTGTGGTGTGTTCAATCTGCAATCTAATTTGCAGTGTAAAAATAAAGAAGCCAGTATTTACCCTGCACAGCAATAAAATAACCCACCCAAATCTAACTCTTTCTGCACATGTTATATCTGCCTCCCCTGCAGTGCACATGGTTTTGCCCAATTGCTAAAAAAAAATCCTGCTGCGATCAACTTGGAATTACCCCCTAGATTTGGGTTGGTTATGTTGTTTCTGTGCAGGGTAAATACTGGCTGCTTTATTTTTACACTGCAATTTAGATTGCAGATTGAACTCACCACACCCAAATCTATCTCTCTCTGCACATGTTATATCTGCCTCCCCTGCAGTGCACATGGTTTTGCCCAACTGCTAAAAAAGTTCCTGCTGCGATTAACTCAGAATTACCCCCATTAACCCAAGTTATACTGCATGTCTTACTTTTAAATATAATACCCCTTTCACATCACAACAACACGGGTCACTGTGCGATGTGAAAGGGGCCTTGGAGAATTCCCGGGTTGCCTGACCCGGTAATTTAACCTGGGTTATAAGAAGGGTTATTCCCGGGTTGAATACCGGGTCAGTGGCAGGGTAAACAGGATCCCGGGTCGACCCATTTACTACATAGGGAGAGGCGGCATGGAGATGAGCTCATCTCCCAGCGCAGTTTCAGCCCCCGCCGCTATGGCAACCAGCCCGGCATATTGCCAGTGCTTAGTCTCCAATGCCGGATCCCACCCGGGAAGGACCCGTTTCCAACTCCCGGGTGGGATCCGGCATTGGAGATGTAAATACATAGAAAAATATCTAACCAAAATTCACTCAATATATTAGGAAATGGTATGAAACTTTGGTGGCAACTCTAATACAATGTTTAGTATTAGTGGTCTAGTGTGAACAACTTGGTTCACAACATGATACGGAGCTCAGGGCTGTAGAGAGCAGTGCTGGGCCCAGGCAATGTAGATGGTGGTGGGGGAGTGGGGCACATGGCCATGTCCACTACAAAACAAAATATATCACCAAAACGTTAACTGCTAGGATGCGAAGCGGGGGCACACATCAGCAGCTTACCTTGCTTGCACAGTGTCTTTGCTTTCACTGTGTGGCTCCATCACTGGGAAGATAAAGCAGTGGAGAAGGAGGGACCCGCTATTTTGAGCAAGGCAAGTATACTCAGTGGGCTGACTCTGGCTCCTCCAACATGCCCGGGTATCCATCCCCCCCCCCCCCCCCACCCCCACTTCCAGCGATGACACTTTAAATCAGTTGGTTTCTTTTTCTGCATTTGGAAGGATTTATTTCCTTTTTTGGAGCTGACACCCCAGCATTCATTTTGTGGATACGTGAGTGTGGACTTTCTATTTGGATTATACATAATACAGTTGTGCTCATAAGTTTACATACCCTAGCAGAATTTGTGATTTTCTGGCCATTTGTCAGAGAATATGAATGATAACTCAAAAACTTTTCTTTCACTCATGGTTAGTGGTTGGGTGAAGCCATTTATTGTCAAACAACTGTGTTTGCTCTTTTTAAATCATAATGACAACAGAAACTACCCAAATGACCCTGATCAAAAGTGTACATACCCCAGTTCTTAATACCGTGTATTGCCCCCTTTAACATCAATGACAGCTTGAAGTCTTTTGTGGTAGTTGTGGATGAGGCTCTTTATTTTCTCAGATGGTAAAGCTGCCCATTCTTCTTTGCAAAAAGCCTCCAGTTCCTGTAAATTCTTGGGCTGTCTTGCATGAACTGCATGTTTGAGATCTCCCCAGAGTGGCTCAATGATATTGAGGTCAGGAGACTGAGATGGCCACTCCAGAACCTTCACTTTATTCTGCTGTAGCCAATGACAGGTCGACTTGGCCTTGTGTTTTGGATCATTGTCATATTGGAACGTCCAAGTACATCCCATGCGCAGCTTCCGGGCTGATGAGTGCAAATTTTCCTCCAGTATTTTCTGATAACATGCTGCATTCATCTTGCCATCAATTTTGACCAAGTTTCCAGTGCCTTTGTAGCTCACATATCCCCGAAACATCAGCGATCCACCTCCGTGTTTCACAGTAGGAATGGTGTACCTTTCATCATAGGCCTTGTTGACTCCTCTCCAAATGTAACGTTTATGGTTGTAGCCAAAAAGTTACATTTTGGTCTCATCACTCCAAATGACTTTGTTCCAGAAGTTTTGAGGCTTGTCTCTGTGCTGTTTGGAGTATTGTAAGCGGGATGCTTTGTGGCATTTGCGTAGTAATGGCTTTCTTCTGGCGACTTGACCATGCAGCCCATTTTTCTTCAAATGCCTCCTTATTGTGCATCTTGAAACAACCACACCACTTTTTTTTCAGAGAGTCCTGTGTTTCAGCTGAAGTTATTTGTGGATTTTTCTTTGCATCCCGAACAATTTTCCTGGCAGTTGTGGCTGAAATTTTTGTTGGTCTACCTGACCGTGATTTGGTTTCCACAGAATCCCTCATTTTCCACTTCTTAATTAGAGTTTGAACACTGCTGATTGGCATTCTCAATTGCTTGGATATCTTTTTATATCCCTTTCCTGTTTTTTACAGTTCAATTACCTTTTCCAGCAGATCCTTTGACAATTCTTTTGCTTTCCCCATGACTCAGAATCCAGACACGTCAGTGCAGCACTGGATGAAAGATGCAAGGGTCTTTCAGGAGTCCGGAAACTCACTGACCTTTTATACACACACACTGATTACAAGCAAACAGATCACAGGTGAGGATGATTACCTTTAGTAGCCATTCAAACCCGTTTGTGTCAACTTGTGTGCATGTTATCAGGCCAAAATCTCCAGGGTATGTAAACTTTTGATCAGGGTCATTTGGGTAGTTTCTGTTGTCATTATGATTTAAAAAGAGTAAACACAGTTGTTTGACAATAAATGGCTTCACCCAACCACTAACCATGAGTGAAAGAAAAGTTTGTGAGTTATCATTCATATTTTCTGACAAGTGGCCAGAAAATCACAAATTCTGCTAGGATATGTAAACTTATGAGCACAACTGTGTGTGTGTGTGTATATATATATATATATATATATATATATATATACACACGGACACATAATACTGTAAATTATATGGGGCAGGGACTGGTGCGTACTACTCCTGTAATACTAAAGCTTTACTTGGGATTTTTGAAGCAATTACTGTATTGTATGTGTAATTAAGAGAGAAAACAAATGACTGCTCTGTAACATTGGTTACAAAATGACATCACAGCAATGGACTGCTAGGGCCCTACAAGAAGAGGAAAACACAAAACAGCATAGTCATTGTCGTTATCAATCAGACCTTTGAACTATTTTGTAACATGGTGGTAAGGCAAATAAAGAGTGGTTTAGATAACAACTACTGATATCCTTTCAATGAAATCACTGCTACGTAATATTAAAGTTTCAGTATTCTTCCAGTGGCAAACGCAGGATTTTCATGGGGGGGTTTCCAGAACTGGGTGGAGCCAAGCACGGGGGCGGGGACTGAGGTGACCCAGTACATGCTGGGTCCGTAAAACTAGTGTGTCTATATATATATATATATATATATATATATATATATATATATATATACACATATCTATATATGTACACATATATACCGTATATACACCTATATATATATATATAAATATATATATATATATAATATACACATAGCATATTAAACATGCATATATATATCTATTTCAAGCTTCTCACACTCGCTTACAAAGCCCTCACCCACTCCTCTCCCATCTACATCTCTGACCTTATCTCCCTTTACACTCCCACCCGTCCTCTTCGCTCTGCTAATGCACGCCGATTCTCCTGCCTACTGATTACTTCCTCCCACTCCTACCACCAAGATTTTTCACGTGCTGATCCAATTCTCTGGAATTCCCTACCTCTCCCCCTCAGACTCTCCAACTCTCTACAAAACTTCAAACAGGCTCTCAAGACCCACTTCTTCACCAAACCCAGCCAAATCTCATCCTAACCCTCTGTTCTACGCTCTCTATGTACCCCATCTGTGTCACCTCTGTCTATCTATCCCTCCCCTTTAGAATGTAAGCTCTCACGAGCAGGGCCCTCTTCCCTCATGTGCTTATCCTTTGTCTTACTTTAATAATCTTCAACTGCATCAACTCCAGCAGTCTTCTGCCACCTGATACTTATTCCAGTGTCATCTGCTGATGTAACTATGTTTATTTACCCTGTACTTGTCCTATACTGTCATCAACTGTAAGTTGCTGTTTTCCTGTTTTGATTATTTATGTACTCTGTAATTGGGCGCTGCGGAACCCTTGTGGCGCCATATAAAGGATAATATATATATATATATATATATACATACAGTACAAGTATATATACGCATGTATATATATCATGTGTGTGTGTTTATATGTATGTATATACATGTGTATATATGTATGCACAAATTGCACATGGATATATATGTACTATAATTAAAATAAAGTAAACTTTTATGAAGCACTTACAAGTGCCACCAGGAAGAGAGCAGGATGCAGAGGACGCTAGACAGCCATTAACAATAC
Source organism: Pseudophryne corroboree (assembly GCF_028390025.1). NCBI lineage: Eukaryota > Metazoa > Chordata > Amphibia > Anura > Myobatrachidae > Pseudophryne > Pseudophryne corroboree. The sequence goes on from NC_086448.1 coordinate 531,769,892, forward strand.
TCATGCAGCATAAAAAAAAAATTAAAAAAAAAAAAATTATTTTTTGGTGGAGGGGGGTTTCTGGGTACTCGTAAACCCCCCCCCTGGGTGCGCCACTGTCTTCAGTAATGCGCAACTGTTCTTTACTGTAGCTGGGACTCCAATAAGAATATGTACTACATACCTGACAGTCAGGCTCCGCTAAAAAGACCCTGGGACCCCATGGTCTCTTCTACCACCATTTTAGTACAGTTATCTTTTTAGTCTTCTTGTTTCTATTGCAGTTGACAATTAGTTTTGTCATTATCTTTGTTATGAATGTTCTAATGCTATGACTGGCTTATGATTTGCACTTTGGGTGTAGTCTCACACATGTCAAAGTTTCTTACACATGAATTATAATAATATAATGCGTACTCACACCATAGAAAAACATGCCTAAAATGGCAAAGTATCAGAAATGTGTCAGACAACACACTGACAATACACTGGAAATTGCAAAAAAAAAAAATCTGAATAGTATAATTGAAGCATTGTTCCATACATTGAGCAAAATCTGCCTTATGAAAAAGAATAATGGTAAATAACCAAATTACCATGGTATTTCATGGTACTTTGATTATTTTCTGTAACGCTATGATTTATTTCTGTAAAGATTACCGCTTCAATGAAATCATATAACACAAATTATCATCACAATCGGTAAGATTCCATTGCACCAATTATGTCTCTCTTTATGGCTCTTCCCAAATCTGTTTGTAGAACATTTCATAAGAAGGTAGAAAAAAGGAAAAATAAAGCTTAAAGTATAATTGTCACTTACAGAGAATGGAGGCAGTCATTTTATGGGATGTCCAAATATTTAGTTGATTTTCTTGGAATTAGTGACACTGCTGGGCATACGGCACAAAGTGAATGAACATAAATGAGTAGATTTTTCAAAGCTTGGAGATAAAGTACCAGCAAATCAGCTTCTGTCATTTTCTAAACACAGCTTGTAAAATGATAGCCAGAAGCTGATTAGTTAGTACTTTATCTCTCTCCACATTTTATCTTTCCAAGCTTGATAAATCTCCCACAAAGTGTCTCATTCCTCACTGATGGTTTCCGTTGAATGATTAGGCTACAATCTCATTATTATTGGTTCACCTCACAAAATGGCCATCTCACCTGTGAGAACTAACAGTATACAGTGTAAATAAACTAATTGAAGAATGAATGCAAGTTGTGAAACGCCATTTGTAAGTAGTAAAGCGCTATGCTGTACAGGATTTGTTCACGGTCACAATGTGGCTTGTTGGTGGTTTTCATCAGTACTTTATTGCATTCCAATGTAACAGATGGACAAGTATATGTTTGACTTTCTCTGAACTTAAAAGATTACAAAATAAGGTTCACGGTCTCTGTAATGCAGAGCCTAATCCCCCCTTAAATGTACAGGAATTAACACCATGTAATTGCTTGGTTTCAGATAATGCAGTGAAATAAAGTCTTCATTTATTTCCAAGATGTTCAAATAAATCTTAAAGGAAGTGTAAAATTTTCCCACTTTTTTATATATTGAAAATGCAGTAAAAAAATAAAATGTAACTGTATTTTAAGAATACAAATACATTACTGTCCCAATGTACTAATCCTGAAGGAATGATGTGAGATAATAAATTAAATTAACATTTCTTTACCACATACAATCTGAACATGAGGTTTATTGATTATCTGTCACTAATTTCATATGAAGTTGCCTCACTTTTCATTCCATTGATTCCATGTACATTTAACACAGGGGGGTCATTCCGACCCAATCGCACACTGCAGTTGTTCGTAGCGCAGTGATCGAGTCAGAACTGTGCATGCGCCGGCGCATGCCAAACAGCCGAAGACCGTCATTACCTAGTGATCGCCTCTGCCTGATTGACGGCAGAGGCGGTCGTTGGGCAGGAAGGGGTGGCTCGGCGGCGTTTGACCATTTTGTGGGCGCGGACCGCAGCGGCTGCGTGACGTCACATGCAGCCGCTGCAACCCGGGGCAGTGACGATTAAATCCTGGTCAGCCGCAGGAGCTGCGCTGGCCGGGAGTTACTCTTCAAGTACAAAAGCATCGCCGCCGTGCAATGCTTTTGTACATGTACGAGGGAGGGGGGGCGGACTGACATGCGGGGCAGACTAGCCCTGTGTTGGGCATCCCCTCGCATGTCTGGGAAGATGATCGTAGCTGTGCTAAATTTAGCATAGCTACGATCAACTCGGAATGACCCCCACAGTTACAAAAGATAGGAGCATGAAGAAAAAGAGTTGTGTTTATGGAAAAGACCAGTAAACAAAGGCACAGTCTTCACAGCGCTCTCTCCGAGTAATGTATACTGGTTTAATAATAATTCTGCACCTGGATTTGATCAAGAGTAGGAGGAGCTTTCTCAAGTGTTATGAAACAGAAATTCCACATATGAATCTTGGTTTTCCAAATATGCATTAGAGCGACTTACAAAAATGTAGGCTGGAGTACAAGTCCCACAAGAAATATTACAAAGGTCTGTAAGCAGCAGCATTAGGTCTAGAAAGGAAAATGTCTGACCTCCCTGCCAATATAAGCTGGTGTTCAAAGGCTAAACTGCAAAAGCAGCCAAGTATTTCCTCTACTGTCCTGCCTGTGTCTGCTCGGCAGTCATGAATTGTAAAAACATATTGACAGTAAGTCTGTAATGTCTGAGGCTGAAACTGTCTCAGTAACTTTATGTAATTTACTCTTAAAGAGATTTGTTCTCTAATATGCAACAAAGAGAAAACCCTTTCTCTGTGGGACGCCCCCTATACTAACTATACTCCCCAGAATACCACAGAAACTGGAATTCCACTACAGTTTCAAGTGACATTAGGTCATTAATGTTAAACTTTCGGTTTAATCCCCCTTTTTTTATCTTACTTTAGAACCCTTTTTTATTGTTTCTCTGAGTGTTTCCACTGCTTACAGATCCTATAGCTGGCTTCCTTACAGTATATATGCAGTCAGTATGATTGTAATGCAAATTTTGTTTTACCCTTCAAATACCAAACTTCCATTATACGTGATAGAATCATCACTATCTTCTATTGCAGCTGAGCAGTAAATGACACTTAGTGGGTTATTATTTAATGACATTTGTGAGTGACTGGTGAATTTTGCCGTGTGATTTGCATATATATATATATATATATATATATATAGATGGGGGAAAAGCTTTTCGGCGCTTAACCGCGATCCCAAATTTATACTAGAATGTAGTCCAGGATATTTATAAATTAACAAAAAAGTCTCCTTTTTCTAGACACTCCCTTTATATAAATCGGGCGTCAGCTCCACCTTAAAGAAAGAAGCATTGGTAAGGTGCTTCATGTGCAGTGTAAACAAAAAGAAAGGATAAGGTGGTTTTAAGCCACCAGTGGTGTCTGATGCTAATAGGAGACTCAAATTTAAAAGAAAATATTTTTATTTATTAAATCTAATATGCACCAATAAAAACAAATAAAACAGTAGCCCTAATTACAAGGGGCTAGAAAAGTTACTAAAAAACCGTATATAAAATATAAGTTAGTATAAAATCAATAATACGAACTTAGATAAGACAAGAGAAAAAAAGTCCTAAAAAGTATAAAGTTCTTAGCTTTTAGAGAGGATATGTATCATAGCACATAGGGTGCTATGATACATATCCTCTCTAAAAGCTAAGAACTTTTTTATATACTTTTTATGCTGATCTTATGTCCAAGTTTATACTTTTTAGGACTTTTTTTCTCTTGTCTTATCTAAGTTCGTATTATTGATTTTATACTAACTTATATTTTATATACGGTTTTTTAGTAACTTTTCTAGCCCTTTGTAATTAGGGCTACTGTTTTATTTGTTTTTATTGGTGCATATTAGATTTAATAAATAAAAATATTTTCTTTTAAATTTGAGTCTCCTATTAGCATCAGACACCACTGGTCGCTTAAAACCACCTTATCCTTTCTTTTTTATATATATATATATATATATATATATATATATAGAGAGAGAGAGAGAGAGAGAGAGAGAGAGAGAGAGAGAGCATATATTAGAAGGGTGTCGTCATGCAACAATCTGCGTGCATGCATTAATAGAGATTATTTATTTTTTAATGGGTTGGGTATGAAATACCGGTAATCACAATACTGACAGGGGCAGCCCGATGGTCAAAATCCCAACGGATTCTGGTTAACCCTACCCCTAACCCACCCCTACTGCAGCCTAAGCCTAGTCGCCCCACTCCCAGCAGCCTAACCCTAACACCCCCCAGCAGCCTAACCATAACCTCCCCGACCCTGCAGCCTAACCCTAACCCTCCCCCTAACCCTGCCTAATCCTAACCTCAGTATTTACTGTGGATTGCACTGTTGGTATTGCAGACTACCGGAATCCTACCGCATCTCATTTTAACACCCGATTTTCTAGCTGTAAAACTTTACCAAACCTAACTAATCAAACTTAGTCTAAGTTAGCTCTTAACAGAAAATTCTCTGGATTTATAGCATGCAAAAACCAAGGAAACATTCATGCTAAAACCAGCTATTCTTGTGTGTCAAACTCTATTTTCAGCCCTTCCTGATAACAAGGACAAGGTTTAAGTAACTTACTTTGCTGCCTGGAGAACCCTCCATAGTTTCCAAAAATTGAGGACCTTGCTTTATGTCTTCTAAATCTTGACCGCGGTAGGCCATAAAAATAGCTGGACTGTGGTGAGATGGTGGCACCTGGTAGATAGCATCTTGTATAGAACTCTGTGGCACTTGGTAGATCTGATGTTGGTAACAGGATTGAGGTGATGCTTCTTGTTTGGGAATGTCTTGTTTGGAAGTATCTGACACAGGGCCGATGAGAAGCTTCAGTCGGTTTCCTGGCGCAATGCCTTGCCGTCCATGTAATGAGCAGAGCCACCATCCTTCTAGACCCCCAGTGTTCTGCTCAATAACTGTTAGGATATCACCTTTTCGGAATGATAACTCTTCTGCACATTCTGGAACGTTATCGTATAAAGCTCTTGCCATGAGATTCTACAAATAAAACAAGTAAAACTGAATTACAATGAGAAATAAATTCCAAACCAGGCTATAACATTCACTGTGTTATTATGGTTAATCCAGTGATATACGTCAACATCCTATCTGGCAGAGCATGGTGAGAGTTGTAGTCCAGTGATTACTTTAGAGCTAACATTTCTTAATGATCTACAATAGAATTGTCACTGGGTGGTGCATGTTATGCTATATATATATATATATATATATATATATATATATATATAGTCCTCCTGTGTAGAGCATACCGTTCAAGCAGCCTGTTCACATAAAGACCAGCACACCACGTTTAAATGCCAAAAAAGTTCTTTGAATATTGATAAAGTGCAGAAAATCACATCAAGTTGAGTTTCATACAGCAGCGACTAATGAAACATTTCCAATAGATACAAGAAAGCTTCAAACCTAGGGACTTATCTGGTCAGCTAATGGATGCATCATCTTATCATATGATGTTGTGAGGATAAGTGAGCTTGCTATGGTGAGTGCTGAACTTTCTGTTTGTATATATTTGGGTTGGTGGCCATGGGCTGCATGCACCCCACCCTATGAGTGGTGAGTGCAGATATTGCACCCTGCTTCTGGGGTGGCGAGTGCTGTGGTTTATATATATATATATATATATATATACATACACACACATACACACACACACACACACACACACACACACACACACACACACACCTTATTTAAAGCTCTCTTTTTCAATCAGTAAAGGAGATTTTTATTTAGTGGTGATGGCCGCAAAATTATGGTTTTCTGACCATTTCACTGGCACCATGTGACCTCCAACATCGCAAATTTTGCCTGTAAGTTTGCAGAATGGGTGTAGGCTGCTGTAAAACTCTGTGACGTGCGCATCCTCACATTGTGACACATTAATACTAACTGAATACAGTGCTAAGATTCTACCCCCACAAATATTTCTTAAATGATTCATTAAAGTTTACCTAACTGATGCTAAAAAGTGATGCTATATTATATTTGTAAAAATTACCAAACCACTAAAATACTGTAAAATTCCCATGTGAAAAAGTCAGTGAATTCTTGTGACTGAACTTGTGACCACTTGGTTTACAATAAAGAAACTCCACTCAAATCAGCATATAATGCTTTCCTACTATGAGTGTTCCCACATGCCTATAGTTGCTGTTTAGCTAACACTGCTGCAAGCAAATGCACCTGATAGTCAGCTATTTGTTCTTGCATGTTTGAATTTACATAAGTGACCCTGGCGGCACCTAGTAGACTTAAGACTTAGGAATAGAATACAAAGGTTATATAATACACTGGTTTGTTCAGCAGTAAATAATTCACACGTAAAAATGATTGTTCCTTGTAGTAATATCCTATTAATACAACATGTTGTGTAACTTAAATACTTGTATACATACTCTATCGCTTAAAAGGCAACTGTCTTTGATTTTTTCCACTATTTGAAAGGGGAGCCCATAGAAAAGTTTGGATGTGGAACTACAGTAAGAATCCCAGAATGACTTGCCATCCAAGGCCTTGTTGAACACACTGTGGCTTAATATTAAATTCCAGCACAGTTTGGAAAGCTACGAGCTGCTGAGCCCCAGATTATAGAATATAAATGGTTTATTCACAATAGAAGGATTCCAACTTTTTTTCTATAGTGACAAGATGTACAATACAATTTCTCTTACCTTGTTTATAAAATGCCATTCTAAAGGCCCATACACATTAGACAATGTCGCTCAACGGTCGTCGCTGGCGGCATACACACTTGCCGATAAAATGAGCAACGTCGCTCAGAGGGGGAAAATGAGCGACGTTGCTCATGTTATCGGCAAGTGTGTATAGACCTTTACTATTTAAAATAAAGTAATATTTATTATTTAAGATCAGTATTTAAAACACAACAAGAGCACATTATAACCATTTCTCTATCGTCCTAGTGGATGCTGGGGTTCCTGAAAGGACCATGGGGAATAGCGGCTCCGCAGGAGACAGGGCACAAAAAGTAAAGCTTTAGGATCAGGTGGTGTGCACTGGCTCCTCCCCCTATGACCCTCCTCCAAGCCTCAGTTAGATTTTTGTGCCCGGCCGAGAAGGGTGCAATCTAGGTGGCTCTCCTAAAGAGCTGCTTAGAAAAGTTTAGCTTAGGTTTTTTATTTTACAGTGAGTCCTGCTGGCAACAGGATCACTGCAACGAGGGACTTAGGGGAGAAGAAGTGAACTCACCTGCGTGCAGGATGGATTGGCTTCTTGGCTACTGGACATTAGCTCCAGAGGGACGATCACAGGTACAGCCTGGATGGTCACCGGAGCCTCGCCGCCGGCCCCCTTGCAGATGCTGAAACGAGAAGAGGTCCAGAATCGGCGGCAGAAGACTCCTCAGTCTTCTTAAGGTAGCGCACAGCACTGCAGCTGTGCGCCATTTTCCTCTCAGCACACTTCACACGGCAGTCACTGAGGGTGCAGGGCGCTGGGAGGGGGGCGCCCTGGGAGGCAAATGAAAACCTTTTTTGGCTAAAAATACCTCACATATAGCCTCCGGGGGCTATATGGAGATATTTAACCCCTGCCAGAATCCGTTAAGAGCGGGAGACGAGGCCGCCGAAAAAGGGGCGGGGCCTATCTCCTCAGCACACAGCGCCATTTTCCCTCACAGAAAGGCTGGAGGGAAGGCTCCCAGGCTCTCCCCTGCACTGCACTACAGAAACAGGGTTAAAACAGAGAGGGGGGGCACTAATTTGGCGTTAGAAATATATAAAAAAGATGCTATAAGGGAAAACACTTATATAAGGTTGTCCCTATATAATTATAGCGTTTTTGGTGTGTGCTGGCAAACTCTCCCTCTGTCTCTCCAAAGGGCTAGTGGGTCCTGTCCTCTATCAGAGCATTCCCTGTGTGTGTGCTGTGTGTCGGTACGTGTGTGTCGACATGTATGAGGACGATGTTGGTGAGGAGGCGGAGCAATTGCCTGTAATGGTGATGTCACTCTCTAGGGAGTCGACACCGGAATGGATGGCTTATTTAGGGAATTACGTGATAATGTCAACACGCGCCAAGGTCGGTTGACGACATGAGACGGCCGACAAACAATTAGTACCGGTCCAGACGTCTCAAAAACACCGTCAGGGGTTTTAAAACGCCCGTTTACTTTAGTCGGTCGACACAGACACAGACAGGGACACTGAATCCAGTGTCGACGGTGAATAAACAAACGTATTCCTTATTAGGGCCACACGTTAAGGGCAATGAAGGAGGTGTTACATATTTCTGATACTACAAGTACCACAAAAGAGGGTATTATGTGGGATGTGAAAAAACTACCGTAGTTTTTCCTGAATCAGATAAATTAAATGAAGTGTGTGATGATGCGTGGGTTCCCCCCGATAGAAAATATGGGCGGTATACCCTTTCCCGCCAGAAGTTAGGGCGCGTTGGGAAACACCCCTTAGGGTGGATAAGGCGCTCACACGCTTATCAGAACAAGTGGCGGTACCGTCTATAGATAGGGCCGTCCTCAAGGAGCCAGCTGACAGGAGGCTGGAAAAATATCATAAAAAGTATATACACACATACTGGTGTTATACTGCGACCAGCGATCGCCTCAGCCTGGATGTGCAGAGCTGGGGTGGCTTGGTCGGATTCCCTGACTAAAAATATTGATACCCTTGACAGGGACAGTATTTTATTGACTATAGAGCATTTAAAGGATGTATTTCTATATATGCGAGATGCACAGAGGGATATTTGCACTCTGGCATCAAGAGTAAGTGCGATGTCCATATCTGCCAGAAGATGTTTATGGACACGACAGTGGTCAGGTGATGCAGATTCCAAACGGCACAAAGGTGTATTGCCGTATAAAGGAAGAGGAGTTATTTGGGGTCGGTCCATCGGACCTGGTGGCCACGGCAACTGCTGGAAAATCCACCGTTTTTACCCTAAGTCACATCTCTGCAGAAAAAGACACCGTCTTTTCAGCTTCAGTCCTTTCGTCCCTATAAGAGTCATATCTGCCCAGGGATAGAGGAAAGGGAAGAAGACTGCAGCAGGCAGCCCATTCCCAGGAACAGAAGCGTTCCACCGCTTCTGACAAGCTCTCAGCATGACGCTGAGACTGTACAGGACCCCTGGATCCTACAAGTAGTATCCCAGGGGTACAGTTTGGAATGTCGAGACGTTTCCCCTGCGCAGGCTCCTGAAGTCTGCTTTACCAAGGTCTCCCTCCGACAAGGAGGCAGTATGGGAAAAAATTCACGAGCTGTATTCCCAGCAGGTGATAATTAAATTACCCCTCCTACAACAAGAAAAGGGGGTATTATTCCACACTATATTGTGGTACTGAAGCCAGAAGGCTAGGTGAGACCTATTCTAAATCTAAAAAAAAAAAAAAAATTTGAACACTTACAAAGGTTCAAATCAAGATGGAGTCACTCAGAGCAGTGATAACGAACCGGGAAGAAGGGGACTATCTGGTGTCCCGAGACATCAGGGATGCTTACCTCCATGTCCCAAATTTGCCCTTATCACTAAGGGTACCTCAGGTTCGTGGTACAGAACTGTCACTATCAGTTTCAGACGCTGCCGTTTGGATTGTCTACGGCACCCAGGGTCTTTACCAAGGTAATGGCCGAAATGATGGTTCTTCTTCGAAGAAAAGGCGTCTTAATTATCCCTTACTTGGATGATCTCCTGATAAGGGCAAAGTCCAGGGAACAGTTGGAGGTCGGAGTAGCACTATCTCGGATACTGTTACAACAGCAGGGGTGGATTCTAAATATTCCAAAATCGCAGCTGATCCCGACAACAAGTCTCCTGTGCTTAGGGATGATTCTGGACACAGTCCAGAAAAAGGTGTTTCTCCCGGAAGAGAAAGCCAGGGAGTTATCCGAGCTAGTCAGGAACCTCCTAAAATCAGTGCATCATTGCACAAGGGCCATGGTAAAAAAATGGTGACTTCCTTCGAAGCAATTCCAGTCGGCAGATTTCATGCAAGAACTTTTCAGTGGGATCTGCTGGACAAATGGTCCGGATCGCATCTTCAGATGCATCAGCGGATAACCCTATATCCAAGGACAAGGGTGTCTCTCCTGTGGTGGTTACAGAGTGCTCATCTTCTATAGGGCCGCAGATTCGGCATTCAGTTTTGGATGTTGGTGACCACGGAGGCCAGCCCGAGAGGCTGGGGAGCAGTCACACAAGGAAAAAATTTCCAGGGAGTGTGATCAAGTCTGGAGATTTTTCTCCACATAAATATAGCTAAGGGTAAATTTATAATGCTCTAAGCTTAGCAAGACCTCTGCTTCAAGGTCAGCCGGTATTGATCCAGTGGGATAAAACATCACGGCAGTCGCCCACGTAAATAGACAGGGCGGCACAAGAAGCAGGAGGGCAGTGGCAAAAACTGCAAGGACTTTTCGCTGGGCGGAAAATCATGTGATAGCACTGTCAGCAGTGTTTCATTCCGGGAATGGAAACTGGGAAGCAGACTTCCTCAGTAGGCACGACCTCCACCCGGCAGAGTGGGAACTTCATGGGGAAGTTTTCCACATAATTGTAAACCGTTGGGAATTACCAAAGGTGGACATGATGGCGTCCCGTCTGAACAAAAAACGGGACAGGTATTGCGCCAGGTTAAGAGACCCTCAGGCAATAGTTGTGGACGTTCTGGTAACACCGTGGGTGTACCAGTCGGTGTATGTGTTCCATCCTCTGCTTTTCATACCTAAGGTACTGAGAATTATAAGACGTAGAGGAGAAAGAACTATACTCATGGCTCCGGATTGGCCAAGAAGGACTTGGTACCCGGAACTTCAAGAGATGCTCACAGAGGACTTATGGCCTCTGCCGCTAAGAAGGGACTTGTTTCAGCAAGTACCATGTCTGTTCCAAGACTTACCGCAGCTGCGTTTGACGGCATGGCGGTGGAACGCCGGATCCTAAGGGAAAAGGCATTCAGGAAGAGGTCATTCCTACCCTGGTCAAAGCCAGAAAGGAGGTGACCGCACAACATTATCACCACATGTGGCGAAAATATGTTGCGTGGTGCGAGGCCAGGAAGGCCCCACGAAGAAATTTCAACTCGGTCGATTCCTGCATTTCTTGCAAACAGGAGTGTCTATGGGCCTCAAATTGGGGTCCATTAAGGTTCAAATTTCGGCCCTGTCGATTTTTCTTCCAGAAAGAATTGGCTTCAGTTCCTGAAGTCCAGAAGTTTGTCAAGGGAGTATTGCATATACAACCCCCTTTTGTGCCTCCAGTGGCACTGTGGGATCTCAACGTAGTTCTGGGATTCCTCAAAACACATTGGTTTAAAACCAGTCAAATCTGTGGATTTGAAGCATCTCACATGAAAAGTGAACATGCTCTTGGACCTGGCCTGGACCAGGCGAGTGTCAAATTGGTGGTTTTTTTCTCAAAAAAGCCCATATCTGTTTGTCCATTCGGACAGGGCAGAGCTGCGGACTCGTCCCCAGTTCTCTCCCTAAGGTGGTGTCAGTGTTTCACCTGAACCAGCTTATTGTGGTGTCTTGCGCCTACTAGGGACTTGGAGGACTCCAAGTTGCTAGATGTGGTCAGGGCCCTGAAAATATAGGTTCCAGGACGGCTGGAGTCAGGAAAACTGACTTGCTGTTATCCTGTATGCACCCAACAAACTGGGTGCTCTTGCTTTTAAGCAGACTTTTGCTAGTTGGATGTGTAATACAATTCAGCTTGCACATTCTGTGGCAGGCCTGCCACAGCCAAAATATGTAAATGCCCATTCCACAAGGAAGGTGGGCTCATCTTGGGCGGCTGCCCGAGGGGTCTCGGCTTTACAACTTTGCCGAGCGGCTATTTAGTCAGGGGCAAACACGTTTGTAAAATCCTACAAATTTGATACCCTGGCTAAGGAGGACCTGGAGTTCTCTCATTCGGTGCTGCAGAGTCATCCGCACTCTCCCGCCCGTTTGGGAGCTTTGGTATAATCCCCATGGTCCTTTCAGGAACCCCAGCATCCACTAGGACGATAGAGAAAATAAGAATTTACTTACCGATAATTCTATTTCTCGGAGTCCGTAGTGGATGCTGGGCGCCCATCCCAAGTGCGGATTATCTGCATTACTTGTACATAGTTACAAAAATCGGGTTATTATTGTTGTGAGCCATCTTTTCAGAGGCTCCGCTGTTATCATACTGTTAACTGGGTTCAGATCACAGGTTGTACAGTGTGATTGGTGTGGCTGGTATGAGTCTTACCCGGGATTCATAAATCCTTCCTTATTGTGTACGCTCGTCCGGGCACAGTACCTAACTGAGGCTTGGAGGAGGGTCATAGGGGGAGGAGCCAGTGCACACCACCTGATCCTAAAGCTTTACTTTTTGTGCCCTGTCTCCTGCGGAGCCGCTATTCCCCATGGTCCTTTCAGGAACCCCAGCATCCACTACGGACTCCGAGAAATAGAATTATCGGTAAGTAAATTCTTATTTTCAGTGAAGTGCTCATCAAAGTATACACAGTCTGTACCACACATACTTGTACCTGCTTAGCACAGTGTCCCTGAAAATTATTTTAATAAGCTGGTTACTATGGCCCAGATTTATCAAGCCTTGGCAAATGATAAATTTCACGGTGATAAAGCACCAACCAATCAGCTCCCAACTGTCATGTTACAGCCTGTGTTTGAAAAATAACAGGAGCTGATTTGTTGGTACTTTATCACTGATCAATTTATCACTCTGCAAGGCTTGATAAATCTAGGCCTATGTACAATACCACTGTCAGTAATAACGGGGAAGCATATTTAATAAGTCGTCCACTGCAAGGAATAACATGATCCTCAGGAATGTCACAGTAATTCAGACTGCTGAATTACATTTCAGTAACTTCTCCAAGTAAGGGCAAGCTCAAAAAGCAGAATATATGAAGTAATCCATCATGATCTTGTCATTTCATCTACAGCACTGATGTATATAACAAAGTAGATCTAGTTATCCAGTCAAATCCTTGACAGCAATGGGCTGCAGCCAGACAGTGCAAATGAATGACGCAGAGAGCTGCAACATAGCACAACTAGTGTATCAGTTCATTTGTTTCATAATACAATGATGATCAAAGTGATGCCAATGTGTAAGAGCAGTTTTTGGCAGTGACAGTAGGAAGAAAGAGAGTAACAAATCAGGTTCTGCAAAGAGATTGTTTACATGGGATAGTGTGTGACATATTTCTGTTCTAAGGCTGGGTACACACTTGCCGAAGCACATCAGATGTGACATTGTGCAAGATTTCCCTCCACAAACGATATCGTTCATACATAGTGAACAATATCGTTTGCTATATTGGATGACGGCACCTGACCACATCAAGTCCAGATTTCAAGGTGAAAACTAAAGATATCGTACATTGTTAACGACCCGCCGGAGCGTGCATCGTTAGCGATATAGGGAATACACACTGGATGATGTGAACGATATATCGTCTGATCCGCTGGATCAGACGATATATCGGGTGCACCTCACCAAGTGTGTACTCAGCCTAAGATCAGTTTGGAATTGTCCTGAAAAAACACTACCAATTATCTAGCACTTTCTCTTTTACTTTACTTTGAATGAATTTGATTGATTGCCGGGGGGAAAAAACAAATACAGTAACTCATCTTAAAAGTGACTGTACTGAGTGACTGTATTTTATTGTTTAAAGTTTAACATATTTATAGTTTTACATTGTATGGTGCAATATGAGAGAATATATAATAGTGCAGGCATAATTGAATATATAATAGTGCAGGCAGAATTACAAACATCACTAACACATCTGATATATTACTAACATTAGAAAATCATGTCATAATGAAGCTCTCTGTATGTTTGTTATATGGTGCAAAACGATTTAATGTTTGCCACCGTTGCTGGAACAAAAGCATAAGAACCACCCACTCATAGAAGTTTAAAGTGATTGCACTAGATCCACTTTTTATTGTGCGTGTTAATAAATTCTCTACTATGGGGTAAGGGTAAGAGTGGCCCAGCTGACCATGACCTTCTTAGCATTCTTCTACCTTAGTTACACATCAATAGGAGAGATGTGATTTGCATTTTATATCATGTAGATGAATGGATGCCCCCAAGCCAGGGGGAAAGCAAAGTACAAACACTCCTCTGTCAGCTTGTCCTATTTTAGAGGACCTGTAAACAGGGTTGGGTTACAATAAGAAGACAGAATGGGATAAAGCTCATTCAATATGTGTGTATTAGTTTTTCACATTGGATGAACAGATATGATTCTGTGACCACAAGGTATTTAGATACTCATATGAAGCATAATTGCATGGTACTTTAAGCTGGACCAGTGTCCACTACAAGAAAAGACTGCAACATTAAAAAGATAAATCAGTTAATGATTTATACATGAAATAAAGTTAGTTGAAGAGTTATATCTATCATGTAGTAAACGTTGATAACCTTAAGTTTATGTTCGCTGTAAGCTGGTGATGCTGTTATGCTCACATCCCAGAGAGGAGAAGAAACATATTGTTTTGTTGTTCCTTTACTGTCACTGAGCACGCGATGTACTATTATTATGTTACCAGTAAAACAATCTCTTTTTGTTTTCATACAAGGGACAGCATTCCCAGTCTCCATGAGCAAGATTGCAGCATACAAGGCTTGTGGTAACTGCCTTTTACTTAATATGTGACACACTGTGCCTGGGCACAACTTAAGGCCAGTACTCACGGCCCGATTTGGGAGAGATGTGTGCTGAGCGAACCGCTCAGCACACATCTCTTCCACCGCTCAGCACAGCGCAATGTGTGCTGAGCATGCGGGGGGAGACGGGGGGGCCGCTCATTTCACCCAGCGGGTGAAATGGTGAAATGAGCGACCTGCTAGATTGGCCTGCATGGCAGGTCATTCTAGCACCAGCGATAGCGATGTGCGGGGCTGCGCATCGCTATCGCTGTGGGGGGTACACACGGAGCGATCGTGCTTAAAATCTAAGCAATCTAGTCAGATTGCTTAGATTTTAAGCAGCGATCGCTCCGTGAGTACCCCCCTTTATGCCCAAGACCTTCAACCATTGCACTTTCATAATGATGATGCCAAGCAAGCCGCCCTAAACCGATACCAGTGGCGTGCGAATATTAGAGATGCTCTGCCTTTGGCTGTCACAGTGCCGGCAAGCTTACCCTACCGGCGCTAACGACAATTAAATTAAGTTCATTTTATGCCCGTATCCTCAGTTGCATGTATGGCCCCTTGAGCTTTGAGAGGCTAGGACTTACATGTGCAAGTGCAGCACAATAAGAGTCTGCAAATTTACCATACCCATTTCAGAGGTGTTCCATTGTGAGTTACATGCAGTTTTTTAAAAAGACCTTTTAAAAGGCATATCTCTACAAGTCCATTAGCCATGTGCCACCGGATGTGATGACTACCCTATCTTTGCTGCAGATACATCCATGCACTCTACTTTCAGTTGCATTTATCTGAAAATACATGCAATTTAAAATACAAAACATAAAAATGCAAGTGTGCGGGCCCATGTGTCCTCATAAGCATCTTTATGTGCATCTCTAAATGATGCACAATGGCGTGTTTAAATGCCTAAATGCTATATACATTAATATATGCAAAGAGACAAAAAAAAAAATAAAAAAAAAAATCGATGTATTTTACTGAATGGATGGTGTAATGGTTAGCATTACTGCCTCACAGCACTGAGGTTGTGGGTTTGATTCCCACCACGGGCCTAACTGTGTGGAGTTTGTATATTCTCCCTGTATTTGCGTGAGTTTCCTCTGGGTACTCCGGTTTCCTCCCACAACCCAAAAATATACTGGTAGGTTAATTGGCTCCCAAAAAAAATGAACCCTAGTATGTAAAAGTGTGTGTATGTACATGGGCAGACTAGATGGGCCAAGTGGTTCTAATCTGCGGTCACATTCTATGGGGTGGTCTTCAGGTTGCCGACTGTCGGGATCCCGGCGCACAGTATACTGGTGCCGGAATCCCGACAGCCAGCATACCGACAGATTTTCTCCCTCATGGGGGTCCACAACCCCTCTGGAGGGAGAATAAATAGCGTTGCGCGCGCAGCGCGCCACCATGCCCACAGCGTGGTGAGCGCAGCAAGCCCGCAAGGGACTCATTTGCGCTCGCCACGCTGTCGGTATGCCAGCGGTCGGGCTCCCGGCGCTGGTATGCTGGTCGCCGGGAGCCCGGCCGCCGGCATACCATACTACACCCCATTCTATGTTTTTATGTTACTGTCTTTACAGCTAAAGAATTAATATAGGTTGTTCAGAATGTAACTAAGGGGGTAATTCTGAGTTGATCGCAGCAGCAAGTTTGTTAGCAATTGGGCAAAACCATGTGCAATGCAGGGGGGACAGATATAACATTTACAGAGAGAGTTAGATTTGGGTGGGTTATTTAGTTTCTGTGCAGGGTAAATACGGGCTGTTTTATTTTTACACTGCAATTTAGATTTCAG
Source organism: Pseudophryne corroboree (assembly GCF_028390025.1). Taxonomy (NCBI): domain Eukaryota; kingdom Metazoa; phylum Chordata; class Amphibia; order Anura; family Myobatrachidae; genus Pseudophryne; species Pseudophryne corroboree. Next base: position 531,786,395 of record NC_086448.1, read on the forward strand.
TTTGAATACACCCCACCCAAATCTAACTCTCTCTGCACATGTTACATCTGTCCCCCCTGCAGTGCACATGGTTTTGCCCAATTGCTAACAAAACTTGCTGCTGCAATCAACTCAGAATTACCCCCTAAGGCTCCATATTTTGAGGCACAATAAAATTTCAAGACACTTATATATAATTTTTTTCACCATCACTTCACAGTCTGTTAACTATTATCAAAATATAGGTCAGTTAATAATAAATCAGTGACAGGAATACAATTCATTAACCTAACTTAATTTCCAGAAATAAGTGCAGCGGACTGTTGGGAATTCTCTAGTGTTATAGCACAATTCATTTCTTCATATTTTATTACTAAGTGCATATGATAGACAATCAATCAATCAATCAATCAATCAATCAATCAATCATCTCCAGGTGTTATTATTTAAAGAATATTACTGGATACTAGTAAACCATGAATGGCAGTTTCAAGGGTATACGTTTAATTTGCCAGCCGCCGGAATCCCGAAAGCTGGCAGCCAGAATACCGGCACAACAGGACTATTCCCCTGTCCACAACACCCATGTAGTGGAAAAAGAACCTGTGGCGAGTGCAGGCAGCCACTGAGCCCGCAAGGGGACTCTTTGCGCTCCCCCTGACACTGTCTGAATATTGCCGGCCGCCGGGAAATCATACTGAATCGTACTGAACCCGTTTTAAGCTGACTAAACCTGAGTAATATGACAGACGTGGAATTTAATAGTACCAGGCCATCATCTAAAGTAGTGGAGAAACATGAGCGACTCATGAGAAACTGAAAAAAATGGGAATCTGACAAGGAGAAAATAACCCTTAATCCCTCTCATTAGTGGTTATGCCAAAATAGTAGGAAGGTGCAAAACTATCAACTTTGGTGGTCTCTCTCAGTGGTAATCGTGGTTTAAACTGCGGCTTAGTTTCATTCACGCTATCCACACGCAATGTTTGCATAGTTGAACAATTTTTTGCATCTGTACATGGGCAAAAATTTCTGAAAACCCCCAGGGCGCATGTATTACATAGAGTGTACGTATAAGGGTGTGTTGTGATCAGTTCAGTTGGTGTCAGAAATGGGAGGTGGCTAGTAGTGCAGGAAAACAGGGGTAGTTTAGTGGGCGTGTTATGGACGTGTTGCAGATGTGTCAGTGCAAGCGGCTGAGTTCCCGAATGTACAGCTGCAAGCATAGGAGGCCATAGCCACATGGAGAAACTAGTGCCATAGGTCTGCTGTAAGTTTTGATGGACACTGTATAATGACTTCCTATTAGATCACCTATAGACACTGCTGCGTGCTCTTTTGCATGTGACTCAGAATCAGGCCCATTGTGATAATTATTGGATGGTGAACCAGAAACTGCTCAACAAGTTCTCCATATGTCAGCTGCTCTTACTGAAGGAAGCCGTACAAGTGGGTGGTTAGCTGCTTCCTCAGGCAACTCTTATGCCGCTTTCTCTAACTGCTAAAAGAACCTAATATGATTGCAGCTTGTAAAAATAGGTGAACTAAACATTTGACCAAATATAAATATGATGAAGTTCTAACAAAACTACAGGAAATCATTGCCTACTCATTTGCATAACATTGGTTCTAGAATTGTATCTTACATAAAATGTGAAAGTATCTGGTAGTCCTAATTTGTGGCTCCACACTGATAACACAGTTTAATCATTTCCTACACTGACTAAGTCGGATGTTAAAGTATTTAGAATCCCCTTCTGAGTTATACATTTATAGTTCCCCTATAAGTACTTTTAAGGGCCTTGGACTCAACTTTGTTTACAGGAGTGTAGTAAATTCCACCCACTTACTTTAACAGCCTTACAAGTACCATTATATTGCACAATATAAATGATAACCAACTAGTACGTGAGAATATTCCAGTACAACATCAGGCTCTCTGTAACACTTGGAACAATATGTGACAGGTTAGAATAACATGAATATAGATATACGTATGTGAACACTGTCCATATCTACGACAGCACAATCCAAAGAAAGCAAATTATGGTGAAATAAAATGATCTCACTGTGACTAAGAGAAGCCCCACCAAAGTAAAAACACACACACGTACTCACAGGCGTGTGTGAAATCGCAGGTTCATTTCTCCAGGTGATGGGAAGGTGTGTTATTATGTACTTAGAAAGCAAAGCTAACATGTTGATGCCAGAGGCTACTGGAACTCAGGTTGGAGCACTGTGTTAATGCATAAGATACTGTACGTAATTACTGTTAGTAGGATTTCAATGTCTTTTTCATCCTATTATGTGTTTAGAATCCACATCTGTTTCACTTCATCTGAACATCAGTCAGAGAGCTCCTGTAATTATGAACTGTAATTGTATATATAAATAGTAAACATCCTCTGATCAAAAGTAATGTCACTAAGCACACAGGGGTAAAGCAACTATTAGCACCAAGAAACACCACACATTATACTGTATAGCAAAATATATGATAAGTCTGATTAACCACTTTTATCTGTATATTTAATTTTATTAATATCACTAACCAAATATGGCTTGCAGATGGAACAAAGGGGATCCGTTCAATTTGCCACCATCCTGAATCCTGGCAAAAATAATAAGAATTTACTAACCGATAATTCTATTTCTCATAGTCCGTAGTGGATGCTGGGGACTCCGTAAGGACCATGGGGAATAGCGGCTCCGCAGGAGACTGGGCACATCTAAAGAAAGCTTTAGGACTAACTGGTGTGCACTGGCTCCTCCCCCTATGACCCTCCTCCAAGCCTCAGTTAGGATACTGTGCCCGGACGAGCGTACACAATAAGGAAGGATTTTGAATCCCGGGTAAGACTCATACCAGCCACACCAATCACACCGTATAACCTGTGATCTGAACCCAGTTAACAGCATGATAACAGAGGAGCCTCTGAAAGATGGCTCACAACAATAATAACCCGATTTTTGTAACAATAACTATGTACAAGTATTGCAGACAATCCGCACTTGGGATGGGCGCCCAGCATCCACTACGGACTATGAGAAATAGAATTATCGGTTAGTAAATTCTTATTTTCTCTAACGTCCTAAGTGGATGCTGGGGACTCCGTAAGGACCATGGGGATTATACCAAAGCTCCCAAACGGGCGGGAGAGTGCGGATGACTCTGCAGCACCAAATGAGAGAACTCCAGGTCCTCCTCAGCCAGGATATCAATTTTGTAGAATTTTACAAACGTATTTGCTCCTGACCAAGTAGCTGCTCGGCAAAGTTGTAAAGCCGAGACCCCTCGTGCAGCAGCCCAAGATGAGCCCACCTTTCTTGTGGAGTGGGCATTTACAGATTTTTGGCTGTGGCAGGCCTGCCACAGAATGTGCAAGCTGAATTGTACTACAAATCCAACGAGCAATAGTCTGCTTAGAAGCAGGAGCACCCAGCTTGTTGGGTGCACACAGGATAAACAGCGAGTCAGATTTCCTGACTCCAGCCGTCCTGGAACATATATTTTCAGGGCACTGACAACGTCTAGCAACTTGGAGGCCTCCAAGTCCCTAGTAGCCGCAGGCACCACCAATAGGTTGGTTCAGGTGAGACGCTGAAACCACCTTGGGGAGAAACTGAGGACGAGTCCTCAATTCCGCCCTGTCCGAATGGAAAATCAGATAAGGGCTTTTTCAGGATAAAGCCGCCAATTCTGACACGCGCCTGGCCCAGGCCAGGGCCAACAGCATGACCACTTTCCATGTGAGATATTTTAACTCCACAGATTTAAGTGGTTCAAACCAATGTGACTTTTGGAACCCAAAACTACATTGAGATCCCAAAGTGCCACTGGAGGCACAAAAGGAGGCTGTATATGCAGTACCCCTTTTACAAACGTCTGAACTTCAGGGACTGAAGCTAGTTCTTTTTGGAAGAAAATTGACAGGGCCGAAATTTGAACCTTAATGGACCCCAATTTCAGGCCCATAGACACTCCTGTTTGCAGGAAATGTAGGAATCGACCCAGTTGAATTTCCTCCGTCGGGCCTTACTGGCCTCGCACCACGCAACATATTTTCGCCAATTGCGGTGATAATGTTTTTGCGGTTACATCCTTCCTAGCTTTGATCAGGATAGGGATGACTTCATCCGGAATGCCTTTTTTCCTTCAGGATCCGGCGTTCAACCGCCATGCCGTCAAACACAGCCGCGGTAAGTCTTGGAACAGACAGGGTCCTTGCTGGAGCAGTTCCCTTCTTAGAGGTAGAGGCCACGGATCCTCCGTGAGCATCTCTTGAAGTTCCGGTTACCAAGTCCTTCTTGGCCAATCCGGAGCCACGAATATAGTGCTTTCTCCTCTCCATCTTATCAATCTCAGTACCTTGGGTATGAGAGGCCGAGGAGGGAACACATACACTGACTGGTACACCCACGGTGTTACCAGAGCGTCTACTACTATTGCCTGAGGGTCTCTTGACCTGGTGCAATACCTGTCGAGTTTTTTAATCATGTGGACGACTTCTGGGTGAAGTCCCCACTCTCCCGGGTGGAGGTCGTGCTGAGGAAGTCTGCTTCCCAGTTGTCCACTCCCGGAATGAATACTGTTGACAGTGCTATCACATGATTTTCCGCCCAGCGAAGAATCCCTGCAGCTTCTGCCATTGCCCTCCTGCTTCTTGTGCCACCCTGTCTGTTTACGTGGGTGACTGCCATGATGTTGTCCGACTGGATCAACACCGGCTGACCTTGAAGCAGAGGTCTTGCTAAGCTTAGAGCATTGTAAATGGCCCTTAGCTTCAGGATATTTATGTGAAGTGATGTATCCAGGCTTGACCCTAAGCCCTGGATATTCCTTCCCTGTGTGACTGCTCCCCAGCCTCGCAGGCTGGCATCCGTGGTCACCAGGACCCAGTCCTGAATGCCGAATCTGCGGCCCTCTAGAAGATGAGCACTCTGCAACCACCACAGGATGGATACCCTTGTCCTTGGTGACAGGGTTATCCGCTGATGCATCTGAAAATGCGACCCGGACCATTTGTCCAGTAGGTTCCACTGGAAAGTTCTTGCGTGGAATCTAACGAATGGGATTGCTTCGTAGGAAGCCACCATTTTTACCCAGAACCCTTGTGCATTGATGCACTGAGACTTGGTTCGGTTTTAGGAGGTTCCTGACTAGCTCGGATAACTCCCTGGCTTTCTCTTCCGGGAGAAACACCTTTTTTCTGGACTGTGTCCAGGAACATCCCTAGGAAACAGAAGACAAGTCGTCGGAACCAGCTGCGATTTTGGAATATTGAGAATCCAATCGTGCTGCCGCAACACTACCTGAGATAGTGCTACACCGACTTCCAACTGTTCCCTGGATCTTACCCTTATCAGGGAATCGTCCAAGTAAGGGATAACTAAAATTTCCTTCCTTCGAAGGGATATCATTTCGGCCATTACCTTGGTAAAGACCCGGGGTGTCGTGGACCATCCCTACGGCAGCATCTGAACTGATAGTGACAGTTCTGTACCATAACCTGAGGTACCCTTGGTGAGAAGGGTAAATTTTGACATGAAGGTAAGCATCCTTGATGTCCCGAGACATCATGTAGTCCCCTTCTTCCAGGTTCGCAATCACTGCTCTGAGTGACTCAATCTTGAATTTGAACCTCTGTATGTAAGTGTTCAAAGATTTTAGATTTTAGATTTAGAATCGGTCTCACCGAGCCATCTGGCTTCGGTACCACAATAGTGTGGAATAATACCCCGTTCCCTGTTGCAGGAGGGGTACCTTGATTATCACCTGCTGGGAATACAGCTTGTGAATGGCTTCCAAAACTGCCTCCCTGTCAGAGGGAGACGTCGGTAAAGCCGACTTTTGGAAACGGCGAGGGGGAGACGTCTCGAATTTCAATATGTACCCTTGAGATATTACCTGAAGGATCCAGGGGTCTACTTGCGAGTGAGCCCACTGCGCACTGAAATTCATTGAGAACGGGCCCCCACCGTGCCTGAGCTTGTAAGGCCCTAGCGTCATACTGAGGGCTTTGCAGAGGCGGGAAAGGATTTCTGTTCCTGGGAACTGGGTAATCTCTTCAGCCTTTTTCCTCTCCCTCTGTCACGAGCAGAAAAGAGGAACCTTTTGTCCGCTTGCCAACAAAGGACTGCGCCTGATAATACGGCGTCTTATTTTGAGAGGCGACCTGGGGTACAAACGTGGATTTCCCAGTTGTTGCCGTGGCCACCAGGTCTAAAAGACCGACCCCAAATGTCCCCTTTCAAAGGCAATACTTCCAAATGCCGTTTGGAATCCGCATCACCTGACCATTTTACTGGTAGAATTGGACAACGCACTTATACTTGATGCCAGTTGGCAAATATTCCGCTGTGCATCCTGCATATATAGAAATGCATCTTTTAAATGCTCTATAGGCAATAATATACTATCCTTATCTAGGATATCAATATTTCCAGTCAGGGAATCCGACCATGCCAACCCAGCACTGCACCTCCAGGCTGAGGCGATTGCTGGTCGCAGTATAACACCAGTATGTGTGTGAATACATTTTTGGATACTCTCCTGCTTTCTATCAGCAGGATCCTTAAGGGCGGCCATCTCATGAGAGGGTAGAGCCCTTGTTCTTACAAGCGTGTGAGCGCCTTATCCCCCCTAGGGGGTGTTTCCCAACGCACCCTAACCTCTGGCGGGAAAGGGTATACAGCCAATACATTTTAAGAAATTATCAATTGTTATCGGGGGGAAACCCACGCATCATCACACACCTCATTTTATTTCTCAGATTCAGGAAAACTACAGGTAGTTTTTCCCTCACCGAACATAATACCCCTTTTTGGTGGTACTCGTATTATCAGAAATGTATAAAACATTTTCCATTGTCTCAATCATGTAACGTGTGACCCTACTGGAAATCACGGTTGTCTCTTCACCGTCGACACAGGAGTCAGTATCCGTGTCGGCGTCTGTATCTGCCATCTGAGGTAACGGGCGCTTTAGAGCCCCTGACGGCCTATGAGACGTCTGGACAGGCACAAGCTGAGTAGCCGGCTGTCTCATGTCAACCACTGTTTTTTTATACAGAGCTGACACTGTCACGTAATTTTCAACAGTACATCCACTCAGGTGTCGACCCCCTAGGTGGTGACATCACTGTTACAGACACTCTGCTCCGTCTCCACATCATTTTTCTCCTCATACATGTCGACACAAACGTACCGACACACAGCACACACACAGGGAATGCTCTGATAGAGGACAGGACCCCACTAGCCCTTTGGGGAGACAGAGGGAGAGTATGCCAGCACACACCAGAGCGCTATATATATATACAGGGATAACCTTATATAAGTGTTTTTCCCCTTATAGCTGCTGTATGTTTTAATACTGCGCCTAATTTGTGCCCCCCTCTCTTTTTTTAACCCTTTCTGTAGTGTAGTGACTGCAGGGAAGAGCCAGGGAGCTTCCCTCCAACTGAGCTGTGAGGGAAAATGGCACCAGTGTGCTGAGGAGATAGGCTCCGCCCCCTTTTCGGCGGCCTTATCACCCGTTTTTCTGTATATTCTGGCAGGGGTTAAATGCATCCATATAGCCCAGGAGCTATATGTGATGTATTTTTTGCCATGTAAGGTATTTTTATCATGTTTTATTGCGTCTCAGGGCGCCCCCCCCAGCGCCCTGCACCCTCAGTGACCGGAGTATGAAGTGTGCTGAGAGCAATGGCGCACAGCTGCAGTGCTGTGCGCTACCTTATTGAAGACAGGAACGTCTTCTGCCGCCGATTTTTCCGGACCTCTTCGCTCTTCTGGCTCTGTAAGGGGGCCAGCGGCGCGGCTCCGGGGCCCATCCAGGCTGGGCCTGTGATCGTCCCTCTGGAGCTAATGTCCAGTAGCCAAGAAGCCCAATCCACTCTGCACGCAGGTGAGTTCGCTTCTTCTCCCCTTAGTCCCTCGATGCAGTGAGCCTGTTGCCAGCAGGTCTCACTGAAAATAACAAACCTAAACTAAAACTTTCACTAAGAAGCTCAGGAGAGCCCCTAGTGTGCACCCTTCTCGTCGGGCACAGAAATCTAACTGGGGCTTGGAGGAGGGTCATAGGGGGAGGAGCCAGTGCACACCAGTTAGTCCTAAAGCTTTCTTTAGATGTGCCCAGTCTCCTGCGGAGCCGCTATTCCCCATGGTCCTTACGGAGTCCCCAGCATCCACTTAGGACGTTAGAGAAAGGACTATTCCCACTCATGCATGTCCGTGGCACCCATAGAGTGGTAATAAGATACTGTGGCGAGCGCAGCGATCCCGCAAGGGGACTCTTTGCGCTCGCTCTGCTGCCAGCATTCTGGCCTGCAGGATGCAGCTGTCGGGATATGGACAGCATTCTGGCCGGCGGGATATGGACAGCATTCTAGCCGGCGGGATGCAGCTGTCGGGATATTGACAGCCGGCATCCCGCCCGCCGGTAAATCATATGTATTCCGACCAAAGAATCACTATGCAATACCTATGCCATTTTTGTTGCTAGAGCTGCCAAGCTGTGATGCGGTTTATTGACCTTTTTGTCCGTGCTGGGTACAGTGTAATAGGTTGGTGGTAACGATTCAGCCTCATCTGGCCACCTTTGGGCATAGGTTGAGAGTATATGTCCATCTTCATCAAATATTTGAGCATATCTACCACATTGTGTCATCATGCTCATCGCCAAATACTAAGGGGGAGATTTATCAAATCTTGCAGATCGATAAAATGATACTAATAGCAACCAATCATATTGTAGCTGTCATTTTTCTAGCACAGCCTGATCTAAGTTTTCACCACTGCTAGGATCTGCCACACTGCCCTTCACGGTGTTACTACATACAAAAAGCTCTGTGTTGTAACTTAATCAATGTAATGATTATACCAAATGAACTGCAATCAGGGGCTAACTGTTCCATAATTTCACATGTACTACTCAAATGTACTTTTATTTTCTTAATGCAAGTTGTAATTTTCTAGAATAGAACTGCAAATAAATATAATAATGTTGTTTTACAATAAGGATTCACTTATAAGAGATGTATAGACCAACTAGTAATAATGACAATGGTAGAAACAAATAGTTATTAGTGCCAGTCAGCACTGCTTAAGGAAATATACAAAGGTTAAGATGACACTGTCCCCTTGAGAAAATACACCAGTTGATATGCCAATGTGTTCCACAAGTATTTGCATGCTTAAATAGCTAATGACAAGTGCAGACAAATCTGTTTTCCTGCAGCAGGCAGTATGTTGTAATACATAATGCCAGTTGTGATAACATTCAGTGTACTGCATGAGTATATGAACAAGTGGTGGAAACAATGGATTCTGCATATATTTCATTACCAAATTAAATAAAAACTGGAATTAAACTACACAAGTTTATTGGACAGCAACAGATTGTGAGTCAGCTAAATTTCACAATTGTTTGAATCGATTCCCCATCTCAGGACAACATGCGTGGTTATTAATATAATATAAATACCATAAATGTAATATAATCCAGACAGCTAACCAGATCGAAATACACTAAACTACATCCCCACTAAACCACTGAAGCAAATATCTAATTGGGTTAAAAAAAATAATATTGAACTTCTTAAGAGATGATGGTTGACACTGTGGTCTTTATACGATCACTTCCAGTAACAAAGGGGCCTATGTACTAAGCTTTAGAGAGATATACGAGTGGATAAAGATTAAATACCAGCCAGTCAGCTCCTACCTGCCGTGTTACTGGCTATGTTTGAAAAATGACAGGAGCTGGTTGGTTGATGCTTTATCTTTCTCCATTTCATCTCTTTCCAATGCTTAGTAAATAGACTCCTTAGTTCTTATATGACTTTGTTACACAAAAACCTTTAATCCAAACACACTAAATTCCCAGGAAGGCTTGCGTCCTTCAGCACCTATTGTCTGTGTGGAATGCATAGGTCTGCTTCCAGTCTTGTAGTGAATAGGACACATTTTCCTGAAAGACTCTGATTTGATTATTGCATTCATGTGCATGACCAATCCCTTCTCTTTATTTCGTCAACAAATCTTTCTTTGGATTTTTTTCTTTTGTTTATTAACTGCATCAACCTGAGCAGCTTGCAATTCATTTCACTCCTAAGGCCTTTAGCACAAAATAAAAACACAATAACACAAAAAGGACCAATGCATTTCAGTTGCATCCCTGAGTTTTCCCTCCGGTCACATATATGTACACTCAGCACCACATAACTACATCCCGCATGGACTATTTTACCAAAACAAAGAGTATACCTCCAGAATGTAGAACTCTTTATTATTCCACCTGTTTCCTGCCAGTGCAATGACACACCTAAATGTGTTAGGAAAGGGATTGCTTTGTCTGTGTGTTTTATGGCTAATAATATACTCATCACACATATACCCAGTATTCATATCATTATAGTGTATTATAGTGCAGTGCATACATTTTAAACAATTAGATTTTTAAAGGAAATAGCCATGTGAAGAGGTTAGTAGCTCCAAACAGCCATAGGGTAAGGCAGGATTAAAGTAGGATGGAAAGTTCCCTAATCTCACAAGTAGTCTACTAAAGTGACCTACCCACTGATCCTTATCCTCAACAGTCAGGATTAATTCCAGTCTGTGTTTCCTATTGTTAACACAAATGGCTAAAATCATATCTTTTGCATGAGCTTTTGGGACCCTGGTTGTCTGCATGGGGATTAGCTGCAAGGAATATACTCCTCTAGAAATAACAACATTCCCGGTAGGCATAACTCTAACAATTATGTCGGCAGCAGTCCTTATCATTATCACGTCATCTGAACTGGCAAAGATTTTGATGAAAACTTGTTGACTGATTTGATTTATAAATACAAGTAAAATGATAACAGACTGGGTGGTATAGTATAAATTACGGAATGTCCTTGTTTTCAATGGATATCAGCGAATCAAAAAGATTCAGATTATATTTGGAAGAATATAAAGAAAGTGTAAATTATGATTAATAATGAAATACATTGGGCTTGAATAAAGAGCTGAACGCAAGCTGTCCGTAACTGCTCATATGCAGAACTGTATACACCTATGCACTCACTCCATCCCTAGCCTTCCCCTTTATTTGATACTCACCATTATTATCAGAGCACACCTACGCCACAGCTATCCTTTGTGCAAAACCTAAGACTGAAAACAGGTGTAATTCTGCATACGCCAGTGGTTCCAAACTTTCTTGAATCACGGCACCCTAGAGTATCAGTATTTTTTTTACATGGCACCCCTAGGATAAAGGTTTTCTATTGATATATTTGGAAAAAATATAAAATTAAGTAAAGTGTGCCTACCTGTCATCCTTGTGGTGGTGGTGTACAGTTGTGCTTCTGCTTGTCCATATGTATTATGATTAACAGCCACTAGCACTAGTGGGATGCGGTCAAGATGCCGCCGGCCGGAATCCCGGCAGTCGAAATACCGACGCCGGAATCCCGACCGCCACAATCCCGACATATTCTCCCTCCGTGGGTGTCCACGACACCCATAGAGGGAGAATATAATAGTGTGCCTAGCGTAGCGAGGTACCGTGCCCGCAGCGTGGCGAGCGAAGCGAGCCCGCAAGGGGCTGCGTTCCGCTTGCCACCCCTGTCGGAATTGTGTGGTCGGGATTCCGGCGTCGGGATTTCGACCGCCGGGATTCCGGCCGGCGGCATTTAGTACTGATCCCGCACTAGTTTTGCCAATCACATTGACCATAAATAATTTGATCCGGTCCTGGACCATCAACACGTGGCACCCCTGCAAGGGCCCTGAGGCACACAGTTTGGGAACCACTGGTGTACACACAACTCTGCATAGTTCACAATTCAGTCGAGACCCCCTCACTGAATTTTGCCTGTGTGAAGTACGGCAAGCATTCGATATCCCAGCTGTCGGGATCCCGGCGCTCATCATACCGTCGCCAGGATCCCCATAACTATTCTCCCAATTGGGGTGTCCACAACACCCCTGGAGGAAGAATAAATAGCGTGGCGCACATAGCATGCCACTGTGCCCGCAGCGTAACGAGCACAGCGAGACCGCAAGTGGCTCTTTTGCACTCGCCCCACTGCCGGCATTGTGGTGCCCAGCATACCGTCGCCGGGATCCGACAGCCGGGATATCGTAGTAGACCCCTGACTACAACCCAGTTCCAGCCACAAATGGAGATGTGACTGACTTGAGCCAGACTGTGCATAGTCCATATTAGTGTACATTTGGCCCCAGGTTTATATGCAATGCGAAGACACGCAAGATATGTTCCACAAATGGACTTCATAGCATCTATATCAGGAGCAGAATGATCACCACTCTGGGACTGACCATTTGTTTCACTGCAGAATTTCTAAGATCCCTGACACTATCCTTCTTTACCTCATACTTCATATAACAGCAAATCATTAATGGATGTATTAATAATCTATTTTGGTATTAGACATGCCAGAAATGGAAAGCTACAGTATGTCATGCTTTTCATTAGAAGTAATGTTCTGTAGAGTTTTCCAAAGTACTGTTTACAAATTTAGCAGACTTTTAACAACCACAGAAATCAGGAATGTGAGGGGTAAGCAAATCCAGCCTACAAAGCACACGTTGTTCTTTTTTTCATGGTACATAGCAAAACACATTGAGTCTTGTGTTGCCTAGGTAATCAGTGTCCACCTATCACAAGTCTTCTGGATATCTACTGCAAAAGTTTCTATGGTGTTACTTGATAGAGGGACTGTGTAATAAAGCCTTTGGCCTACACGTACTAGTCTGCCATTTTGTCGATATTTTAACGCAAAACTAGGGTTATATCTCAAAACTAATTGCCGATTTAAATCTATTATTATTATTAGTATTATGCTTTAATTATAGGGCACCACTTGTACAGGGAGTTAACAACAGGACAGTACAAGGTAGTAGAATATAATATAGTACAAATAACACTACAACTCTCGACACAGTTGCTGATGCAAGGGGGAAATATTGAGCGCAAGCTGAAAACCGGCAACCACAGACTTTAGCGCAACAAACCGGTTTAGAGACAATGGAAGACAAAGGGAAGCAGTCCTGAGGCAGAGCACCTCAGGAGGAGGAGGTGACACTTGTAGTAGTAGAGGAGACAGAAGTGATTAGGGCTCTGCTCATAGAAGCTTACACATTAAGGGGAAGATAAACGTATGACACAGGGGAGCTGAGGGCAGGAAGCAAGAGTGGGAGAGATATAGGCTAAAGGAGGGCCATGTGACCTATGTGGCGGTAAGGTTAATCAGTAGGTTGGTCCGCTTTTACGAAGAGGTGGGATTTCAGCGCTCTTTTGAAGCTATACAGGCTAGGGGATAGTCTGACAGAATGAGGAAGATTGTTCCATTAGAGGGAGGCAGCACTGTATACGGGTGTTGGAGGCTATATTGCTGAAACCACTTCCAGACTATTACATTTGGGCCTTTGTGTTATTGCTACTACAAAAGTTCAACATGTTTAAAGCTAATCGAGACAAAGAAAGTACCTAATAGCAGGTAATGTAAAGAAAAAGAAGCAGTTTCTTCAAACACTAATTAGAGACTACAGAAAGTCAGGCTTTTATAAAGCAGAGCATGTAAAGGGTTACAGAAATACATATTACTCTATGAAGTCTCAAAGTGCTTACTGAATACACTCACCCACAGCAAAAATGTCATAGTGCCTGTCACCCTTTGGCAGGAAAGCAATCTTCTGTAGAGGACGCACATGTTTTACAGTTTATGGGGTATATGCAATTGCGGGCGAATCGCGGCAAATTATCACCGTTTTTTTAATTCGACACAATTCGACAGGTGAATTCCGGCAGGTGGCTGCCGGAATTCACCATATTCAATGAAAAACGGATTCGACATTCCCGCGGGTGAAAAACGGCTGATTTGCCGGATTTTGCAGCGAATTGAAAAAACGGGAAAAACCCGGAAAAAAATGGCGTGGGGTCCCCCCTCCAAAGCATAACCAGCCTCGGGCTCTTCGAGCTGGTCCTGGTTCTAAAAATGCGGGGAAAAATTTGACAGGGGATCCCCCGTATTTTTAAAACCAGCACCGGGCTCTGCGCCTGGTGCTGGTGCAAAAAATACGGGGGACAAAAAGAGTAGGGGTCCCCCGTATTTTTTACACCAGCATCGGGCTCCACTAGCTGGACAGATAATGCCACAGCCGGGTGTCACTTTTATACAGTGCCCTGCGGCCGTGGCATTAAATATCCAACTAGTCACCCCTGGCCGGGGTACCCTGGGGGAGTGGGGACCCCTTCAATCAAGGGGTCCCCTCCCCCCAGCCACCCAAGGGCCAGGGGTGAAGCCCGAGGCTGTCCCCCCCATCCAAGGGCTGCAGATGGGAGGCTGATAGCCTGGAGAAAAATGTCAGAATATTGTTTTTTTCCAGTAGTACTACAAGTCCCAGCAAGCCTCCCCCGCAAGCTGGTACTTGGGAGAACCACAAGTACCAGCATGCGGGAGAAAAACGGGCCCGCTGGTACCTGTAGTACTACTGGGAAAAAAATACCCAAATAAAAACAGGACACGCACACCGTGACAAGTACAACTTTATTACATACTGCCGACACACACATACTTACCTATGTTGACACGCCGACTGCCACAGTCTCCGACGATCCGAGGGTACCTGTGAAAAAATTATACACACCTTCCAGCGTCCAGAGATAAATCCACGTCCAGAGTATAATCCAGGTACTTGGCAAAATAAAAAAACGCAAAAACCCGTGCCAGCGGACTGAAAGGGGGGGATCCCCTGTCAAATTTTTCCCCGCATTTTTAGAACCAGGACCAGCTCGAAGAGCCCGAGGCTGGTTATGCTTTGGAGGGGGGACCCCACGCCATTTTTTCCCCTGATTTTACCGTTCCAGCTATAAAAAATAGAAAATTAAAAATATATATTTTTAAAAATATATAAATAATACTTGTGCCTCCAAAAAAGACAAACCAAGTACCTAATCCCTTCTAATATAAATAGATATGCTATTACCCTCCAAAAAAAACACCAAAAAAAACATGTTTTAAATTTTTTTTATTGGTTTCACCCTCCAAAGTGTGGCGGATTGAAAATGACGAATTTACTGTCTAAAAGCACTGTTGTCGAATTTCCAAACTTGAATTGAATACACTTTGGTCGAATTGCAGCACTTGTATCATTGCAGAAAAGTCGAATTTGACAAAAGTCGAATTTCAAAAAGTCGAATTTTGAAAGTCTGTTTTTTTTTACGGAAAGCACTGATTTGCATTGACGATTTTTTTTTTGGCGAAAAATTCCCAAAATTCGACAATTTCGGGAATTCGACCGCAATTGCATATACCCCTATGTTATACACAGTGGCTTATAATATTGTTGATGACTTAAGTTGGACTCTCAATCCTCAGATACAAATATGCGCTTATCTCTGGTCACAAGTAAATATAAAATACAAATGTATAGCACATATAGTTAGGATTTGTAATGTTATATTACATGAATAATATAATCATATTGTTGAATTGGGGGTAGGCTCTTTTGGGAGTCAGGGAAGGAGTGTATTGAGGAAGATCTTTATAAAAGCCTCAAATAGGAATGGAAATAAAGACAATGGATTTGAGGCTAAAAAGAGAGTTGGCAGAGAAACTGCTTAGTGCTTAGTATGGAGTGACAGGCATTCCCAGAAATTGCAAAACTCTATTCTTCACGCTGGCCACACAATAAGTAATAAAATATGTTAGTAAAGAGCGAGGACATAAGAATGTGCTATTTGACAGACAACTAACTTGCAACATTTCTTTTGAATTAGTGTAATACATTGTTTACTATCTTAAGAATCTGTTTATTTGTTCAAGCTGTGTATAGTGCAACTGAAAGGCGGGTGTCTTGATTATATACTGATAACCAAATCAAATGTCTCTCTTTCTGAGGACATGGAATTATTACTATGACAGCAGTCTTCCTGGACCCTGGCAGTGATTAGATTCTGTTTGTACAGGGGATTGACCAAATGGTGTTGGTGTATTAGCAATTTTATATACACTCCTTACCTTTCCAGTCTACTATTTACAGGAAAGCTTTAGAAACCTAGTGGCATTAAGCTGGCCCACTGAGCTGTGCATATTAAGTTACATTTTATTATACTTACGGTGTGGCCTGAACACATTTCTCAGCGAGTTTTCCAAAAACCTTTAACAGAGCTACTATACTGGAAAAACCCAAGACTGTACTATGTGAATGATTTTCCTATCACCTATGCCTAAGGCCAGGTACACACTAGACTAGAGCGATGTGTACCCGTACGATATGGGAGCGGACAGGCCAGCATATCATATGTATACATCATCAGTATACATCAGAAAAATTTAATAAAGGATGAAACAATCCTTCGTTCTGTCCTTCATTACACTGCACGGCGACACATGCGATATTGGTGGTCATTCCGAGTTGTTCGCTCGCAAGCTGCTTTTAGCAGCTTTGCACACGCTAAGCCGCCGCCTACTGGGAGTGAATCTTAGCTTATCAAAATTGCGAACGAAAGATTCGCAATATTGCGAAAAGACTTCTCTGTGCAGTTTCTGAGTAGCTCGAGACTTACTCTGCCAGTGCGATCAGTTCAGTGCTTGTAGTTCCTGGTTTGACGTCACAAACACACCCAGCGTTCGCCCAGACACTCCTCCGTTTCTCCAGCCACTCCTGCGTTTTTCCCAGAAACGGTAGCGTTTTTTCACACACTCCCATAAAACGGCCAGTTTCCGCCCAGAAACACCCACTTCCTGTCAATCACATTACGATCACCAGAACGAAGAAAAAACCTTGTAATGCCGTGAGTAAAATTCCTAACTGCATAGCAAATTTACTTGGCGCAGTCGCACTGCGGACATTGCGCATGCGCATTAGCGACTATTCGCTCCGTTGCGACAAAAAAATAAAGAGCGAACAACTCGGAATGACACCCATTGTCTGGTCGGCACTAGCACGTCCGACCAGAAGATATCGCTAAGGACTGTGGGAGTGTACAGATTGACCGTACACACTGAACGATTTGGTCAATATGTTGTTCCGATTCGGCCAAAAGTGACATATTGGGTCGATAACATTCTAGTGTGTACCCACCTTTACTGTAATTCTACACCAATCTATTTTTTATACTAGCTACTTTTAAGATTTTCAATGTGTGGTGATTTTATCTGCTCTGCTAGCGACAGACAGAAACTGAGAACACATGAAATGACAAACTGGAAAGTACATTTATATATATTTCCTTATGAAAAGGGGGTTACAACTAAAACATAACACAGTTGGGGCAGATGTTCTAAATCTTGTAGAGTGATAAGTGGAGAGATAAACTACCAACCAACTGGCTCCTACCTGTAATTTTTCAAACACAGCCTGCAATTTGGCATTTAGGAGCCGATTGGTAGGTATCTCTTTCCACTTTATCACTCTCCAGAGCTTGATACATCTGCCCCAGGACTGATATATTATTACATTATTTAAGCTTTTTGGTAGCAATATCCTTAAATCTATCCCTAGATAGTGATATATCTTATTTAATAAATGTAATCTACTGCCCTAGACATAACAATAGATAATGCCACACTGTATAACTTTAAATAGCTTTGAATACATAATTTGACATAATGGTGGCACTCCATGACAGGATGATTATTTTTAGAAAAACCAGGAGAGCAGTGGACAAAAACATCATTAAATATTATCACTCAGTATACTTTTAGAAAGTTATTTTATTTTCTAAAGGGGGGTACTCACGGGAGAGATGTGTGCTGAGCGATCTTAACACCGACCGCTCAGCACACATCTCTCACCCCGCTCAGCACAGCGCGATGTGCTGAGCGAGGGAGAAAGCCGACGGGGGGTCGCTCACTTCACACAACGGTGAAGTGAGCGATCCGCTAGATTGAGCCTGCATGCAGCTCAATCTAGCATCGGCGATAGCGATGCGCGGCCCTATCGCTGGAGGGCATACACACGGCAGATCCGTGCTTAAAATCTAAGCAATCTAGCAAGATTGCTTAGATTTTAAGCACGGATCTCTCCGTGTGTACCCCCCTTAAGACACTTGCTACCTTTTGTGTATAAGGGTCTTTCTATAAATCACAGGCCAACGGTTCTCCAGGCTGAAATTACCCAATATAATGATGTATGCCTACTATAACCGCTAAAGTTGCCTTCCCTTGGGGGATTTCCAAAACGTATTCTCGCCTTTAAGAGATGAGGAATACAACACATTTATAAGAGTGTATTTTGGCATCCAGCTTGTGGAAATACAATAAGTTGTGAGAGTCTGTGGGAAAGTGGTAGTGTAATAACTCAGCCAGAGAAATATAAATGTGCTTAAAAGGGATCTTCTTTCTCGATAGTATTTTAATAAAAGCATCCATGCTATGGCTATGTATATCTATAACAAGCTCTACTAGATGAATTGGAGTTGCAGGCTGATGTGAGTTGCCTCAAGGTCTTTTAAATAACCCCTTAAGAATAATAAGTAGCATATTGTTGTGCTCAGTCTTGTTCAAGCTTTTATTTCAACTGAGATAACATGTCATAAAGCCAATGGCAGAGGTGGAATCCAGTAGACACAATGTCATGTAGATGAGGTATGGAGATGCATACATGCTGGAACAGGAATTCCTCACCTTTACAGCTTGCTGCTACTTGTAAATGCTGACCTTTAGGCATTCATAGGTTTGTGTTAGCAATAGCTGCATATACTGTATCATGGTACCTTGAAATTCCCAATAACACATTTCCCTATCACTTTAGGAACAAAGGCATACATCACTTGCTTATTTGGGGATTTTCATATTAGACAGACCAGTATAACATAAATGACAGCAATCCATCATTGTAACAGGATTCGGCCACACAATTGTGGGCTAACCACAGCCCAATTACAAATCACAGTGTAGCGTCCCTCTGTCATCACTGAGCACCACTGGCACAATAGTAATAATGCATTAGGCCAATAGTGTTTTGAAACTTTCTTCCATGATTAGGTGATAATTGCTCCAAACTAATAAATATTATTACAGATAACATCTCCGTCAACCTCATTAAGATAAGTGTCAAAATGTGAATAATAAATGTACCAGAATGTGAGATATTCCAATGCAGGTTTCCTAGAACTAGGCATTATCAGAGATACCTGTAGTCACTGTTCTACTTACTGTAATCATTATTATTAGTTGTAGGTCCCTCTGGCCAGAATTCCTTCAGACTACTGGAGCTTTGATGAGAGCCCTGTGGAGTCACGGCGTATGAGTGACAGAAGCTGCAAGCACGCTTTCACACTGAGGGTTAACCTTTGCCATGGAGCCTCATTACAAAGTCAGACTGCAATCCCTCATTCACATATTGTAGCTGGGAGGATTCCAGGCTCCTATCATAATGAATGCACGCAGCCTTCCCATTCAGCACCACTGTCTCCAAAAGGATTGCAGTCTGCACAACACAACAGAACAACTGTACTAT
Source organism: Pseudophryne corroboree (assembly GCF_028390025.1). Lineage (NCBI taxonomy): Eukaryota > Metazoa > Chordata > Amphibia > Anura > Myobatrachidae > Pseudophryne > Pseudophryne corroboree. Next base: position 531,805,856 of record NC_086448.1, read on the forward strand.
TATGACCAGGCCACATATAGGTTATAGTATAACATATGTTATCTAGGATACGTCTTCACCAAAGTTCTGACAAATAATAAACTTTTTGTTTTTTTCTTCAGATATTCCACTGAAAGCAAAACAGTGACGGCTGAATCCTCTCCTGTCATAGACTTCCCTGGCCATGCATTAAACAAGCTGTGTGTACTGTACACAGTATATCGTCATGCCTAATAATACATTACAAGAAAACAAAAGTAAACTATTGAAAGAAACAGCCTCCTCACCTTGTACTTCATCTTTGCGATATCCCCCTAGGCTGGAGCTACTATGTAGCACGCATTGGACGAGCTGCTGCTGTGAAGTGTGACCGGGAAGCGGAGTACACAGAGCGCAGGGAGCAGCAGCAGCTACCAGTCCCCTCTCAGTCACCACCACGCTAAGGCTGAGCGCCGCTGTCTGTGCTAGTATGCGGCTGTCTGAGAGTACGGGCTGCGTGCACAGTGCAGTGTGTGAGCTTTATTTGCATACTGTCTCCTGATTGGCCGGGAGGAAGGTCTTACTGGCAGCCGACACTGCCATTTCTTACTACTGTAGTGTATGAGCACAGGCTCAGGCGGAGGAGAGCTCTATATCGGGGCATAGATGGCTCTATATACCAGATATGTGCTCACTGGAGGGTGGCTCACATAGTTCTACACTTACAGAACAGCTTCCTGTGACCTAGCAGAGTCTGTCACATACCACCTTTACAAGCAGCCACTTAAACATCTGAGTAAGACATAGCAATAGTGGGGGACAAAGGAATGTCTGTCCATTGCCCCCTCTTACCATACTTGTTGATCTCTGCTTCTTTTCCTCGGGCCTTGTTTTTGTTCCATGGAACTTCAAAGCTTTGAAGCTGTCAGATTACACAGGCACCAATGTGTCAGCAAAGTGGACAGAAATTTGGTGTGTTGGACACAGTATCAGGAATTTATTGTACCCTGCTCAGTGTGTCTCTTGCTATAGAAATAATGTATTGAGAACAGCATGGAACACCCAGTATCTATCATCTTGTACTTTAGGTACTGCGTTATACAGAATGTGATACAGCTTTCACCCTTACACAAATATGCCAACCCCATTTATCATAAATCTCAATGAAAATCTAATGCTTTAAGAGAGTATAGTTATACCGCTTTCAGATCGCAAATGCCGGATCCCAATATGCCATGTCGATACCGGGTTATTTGTGCGATGTGAAAGGGGCTTGGGACCAGAGGTATTTTGGATATGGGATTTTTCCGTATTTTGGAATAATTGCATACCATAATGAGATATCATGGTGATGGGACCTAAATCTAAGCACATAATGTATTTATGTTACATATACACCTTATACACACAGCCTGAAGGTCATTTTAGCCAATATTTATTATAACTTTGTGCATTAAACAAAGTGTGTGTACATACACACAATTCATTTATGTTTCATATACACCTTATACACAGCCTGAAGGTCATTTAATACAATATTTTTAATAACTTTTTGTATTAAACAAAGTTTGTGTACATTGAGCCATCAGAAAACAAAAGTTTCACTATCTCACTCTCACTCAAAAAAGTCTGTATTTCGGAATATTTCGTATTTCGGAATATTTGGATATGGGATGCTCAACCTGTATATATATATATATATATATATATATATTTATATATATTATCAGTTCCAAGACCTAGACTTAATTGCGGCAATAAGAAATGAATCCTCGCTGGGATGTATTAAGATTCGCCCGTAGGGGAACGGGCTTGGTCACTGCTCCGTGTTGCTGTTGCGATCCCATAACTTCAACTTCGGGAGCCATTCTGTACATGCTTACTCAGCAGATCGTGCATGAGTGGTGAGTGTCAGGGAGGCCTATGGGGTCAGCTCATGGAACAGTGAAAAGCTCTTTATCAGTGGTAACAGGCCTTTTCACTGCTTGCTCCTATTCACAGAAGGGGTTACTGTGGAGAAGTCTTATGGCCCATACACATGGTGAGATTCGGGCTATGATCGATTCTCACTATGCGACAGGGGCTAGGTCGGCACATAGTCAGTATCGCAAGCACACTCATTATGTGCTTGCGATACTGACTATGTGCAATTTTGGCTAAGTGTCAATTTTGACTATCTCTTCTACAGAGATAGTCAAAATTGACTTGCCTGCACAGTGTATCTATTCTTGCGATGCCGACCGCGCGGGTCCGCGCATTGTCATCGAATCGGGATCGCAAGGTGTCTTTCACCTTGCGATCTGCACTAACTTTTCTTACGATTTTGACTATATAGTCAAAATCGTAAGAAAATATCTCACTGTGTGTTCACACCATTAGATTTCTCCAGTGGTGCCCCTGCTTGGGGATTTGGTCAGGCTCAATGGTGTCCTCAATGCAGATAAATACAGGCACGTACAGACCGCAACATCAAAGGACAAGACTGCAGCATAGCCAACCAACTGGACTTAAGGTCCATACACACTTAACGATATAATGAGCGACGTCGCTCATTTTCCCCCTCCTTGAGCGACGTCGCTCATTATATCGTTAAGTGTGTATGCCGCCAGCGACGACCGATGCGCGGCCCCACGGGTCGGCAACGATCGTCGCTGTCGGTAGGGCATGCATGAAGGATGTGGACTGTCGTCCACGACCTTCATGCAGGGCTGGCGGGGGCGTGACGTCACTGAGCGATATGAGCGGTCATATCGCTCAGTGCGTACAGGCGGCCGCCGACCGGCCGGCCCGGGAGGGGGAAACGTTAGACGAAGTCGCTCACAGAGCGACATCGTCTAATGTGTATGGGCCTTTACACTCTGGGATTGAGAATGACAAACCACTGATCGTGTGCAGAATCTTGGCGTTGTCCTGGATGGTGGCTTGACACTAAAACATCAGATATCAGCCACAATCAAATCCTCATTCTTTCACCTAAGGAACATAGCCAGAATCAAGCACTTAATTCCCTCAGATGATCTGCCAAAAGTCATACATGCATTTGTATCATCTCGATTAGACTACTGTAATGCCCTCTACCTTGGTCTCCCAGCAAAAGAATTGCAGCGCTTACAGCTGGTGCAAAACACAGCTGCCAGGCTGTTAACCGACCAGCCCCGTTCTAGATACATAACACCCATTCTCTACTCCCTACTCTGGCTGCCTGTAAGATGGCGAATCATCTTTAAGATTGGCTTACTGAGTTTCAAAGCACTACATGACCAGGCCTCAAGGTACCTGAAGCAGCTTCTGATTCCATCCTGCCACACTCGATTACTGCGATCTGTAGATGAAGGACTTTTAGCAGTACCTAGAATCTCCCGTAATTCATTTGGGGGTCGAGCTTTTAGTCATGCGGCTTCGACTCTATGGAACTCACTTCCCCACACAGTGCGAGAGGACCCAACTATAGAATCCTTCAAAAATAGACTCAAGACTTTCCTGTTTAGCATTTCCGTAATGTCCCATTAGTATCTACATGCGACTGTATTTTATGAAAAGCTTTTCTGTACTTCATTGTTTCTGTACTATATTATGCTATGTATCTGTTAAGCGCCGTGATATTGTAAGAGCATAGACTAATAAGTGGGAGGAGTCAGGAATAGTAAGGGGAGGAGTCACAGAGGTGGGCCTGTGTGCTTCGAAAATGCCAGGGCCTATTTTTAGTCCCAGTCCGGCCCTGCATAAAGGTAAGAGCTGCTGCTGCCTATATATGAAAATGCAGGCCTCATGCTAAGTAACTGTTAAACACCTATTGACCCTAGTAATGACTGATACACTGGCAAGCAAGAATGCGTTATGCTAATTGTGTACTACAAAATGCTGTCCCTGAGGCTACTAGGAGTCAGCCAGAAAGCGATTACTAAACAATACAAGAGCACATCCTCCACTAACCAAGTTATGCACAGCAGGAATTACATTCAACTCATTTTCTTCCCTGCCCACCATAATAAGCACTTCTGTTCTGTCTTCCAGTGCAGAGATTTCTGCATGATAATTCTACATCCCCAGAAGCCCCAGCATTTGGAGCAGCTAGACATACAGTTTAAATTAGCAATACACTAGATTTAGATCTCTGTTTTGCATTGTAAATGTCTGGAGTCTATGCAACTCCACCCTGTTAACTAAAGTTTAATAAATAGGTGCCCGTAGGGTAGAGGCAATATGTGCTGTCATTCACTGTAGTGTAGACTGTAATAAATAAAGGGAAGGCTGGACTAATTTAGTCATGTGGATTACAGGCTAAATTAGTTCATTCAGGTGACTCAATCTATTGTCCTGTCAGTGAGAGTCACATGGTGTATGTTCTTTTGCCAGTATGCTTTAAATCAGGGCTGGCCAGACTTTTGGAGTCGGTGATCTACTTTGAAAACTAAAAAGCTTTTGTGATCTACCCATGCGGGATAATTGCGCGCACCGCAGGCGTGCGCCCAAAAAGGGCATAACAAAAAAGGGGCGTAGCCCTGCTGCACAGGGTGTGATGACTGTCTCGCACAAAATCACACATTGGCCCCCACAGGTAAAAACCTCAAACACATATGCCCCCACAGTGTCAGATACACATATGCCCCCAGTGCCAGATATGCCCCCACAGTGCCACATATGCCCCCACAGTGCCAGATACACATATGCCCCCACAGTGCCAGATACACATATGCCCCTACAGTGCCACATATGCCCCCACAGTGCCACATATTCCCCCACAGTGCCAGATATGCCCCCACAGTGCCATGTACCCACAGTGCGACATATGTCCCCACAGCGCCACATATGCCCAAACAGTGCCATGTGCCCACAGTGCCACATATGCCCCCAGAGTGCCACATATGCCCCCACAGTGCCATGTACCCACAGAGCCAGATATACTTAATTTAGCTGGCTGGATCCCCGCTGTCTGGCTGTCTTCCCGTTGGCTGGATCCTGCTCCCGTGCCTGCTCCCGCTTCCCGACGCTGCTGCTGTCCTGCTGCCGCCGGCGCTGACTGGATCAAACCAGATCCAGCAGGCGCACAGGCTCCTCACATTGCGTTCCCAATCGTGCATTGTGCGGATGTGTGGCTGATGTCATGACGTTACCCAAACAATGCATCATTGGGAACGCTCCGGGCAGAGGCGGAAAGTCACACTTGGATCGCTATCTACCGGAGAGAGCTCCGCGATCTACCGGTAGATCGCGATCAACGTTTTGGCCACCTCTGCTTTAAATAATATAGTTGTTTTACTGTTAGTATGGACATTCTGGGCGGTATCCAATTGTTAGTGTCAGGGTTGGTGAGTTGAATGTGCAAAAAGTGACCCGTTTGAGCGCTCAAACGGGACATTCCGTGTTGCGCCCATTGGTTTTATGGGGCTTAGCTGCTTTACGCTGCTAAACCTGACCCCTCTGTGGGCCCAATTCAGACCTGTTCGCTAGCAAATGATTTTTGCACTGCTGCAATCAGATAGTCGCCGCCTACAGGGGGAGAGTATTTTAGCTATGCAAGTGTGCAAAGGCATGTGTAGCAGAGCTGTAAAAACAGATTTTGTGCAGTCTCTGCGCAGCCCAGGACTTAGCCGCTACGATCACATCAGCCTGTGCAGGACCGGAATTGACGTCAGGAACCCTCCCTGCTAACGCATGGACCCGCCTGCATTTTTCCAGACACTCCCTGAAAATGGTCAGTTCAGTTGACATCCACAAATGCCCTCTTCCTGTCAATCTCCTTGCGATCGCCCATGCGAACGGATCCATCGCACAAACCCATTGCTGAGCGGTGATCAGCTTTGTTCCCATGCGATGCGCCTGCGCATTGCATACGCATGCACATTTTGTGCCTGATTGCCCACTGTGCAAAAATGCACAGCAGCGATCAGGTCTGAATTATCCCCTATCGACCAGCGCAAAAAAACCAAAAAATTTAATTGCGCCCCGTGATCTCCTGTCACTTTAGACCAAGTGTTCCAAACAATTGAATTCCCCCCATTATATAATTACATATTTCAGCAAGTATCCACATAGGGATGCGTAAGGTGTGTTGTTAAAAAGCCCTTTTTCCATGTCAAAGATTTCTTGATACAAATTTTCATAAAAAAACAACTGGCTTAATTTAGTTTTCAGTTACACACCATATTATACTGACATAAGTAACTGATGGATGCTATTAATGGTATCCTTTTTCCCCCCAGTAATAGTACTTAGTGGGGATCCCTTCCCAACACACCCACAGTTCCATGTATTTAGGAGGGTCCTTGTATTTACATCTAGCTGGGACCACTGCCAACCGATTTCCCTGCTGCTCTGTTTTCTTTGTATAAGATCCGATACAGAGGTCCTGATTCAGGGTTGTATGCAAGACCGCTTATGAGAAGTGTTTGTCGAGTGTGAAGATAGAATGGCGGGCTACTTAGAGGTGAGAAGTGTTTTCCGGGTGTGAAGATGGAATGGCGGGCTATTTAGTGGTAAAAAGTGTTTTCCGGGTGTGAAGATGGAATGGCGGGCTACTTAGAGGTGAGAAGTGTTTTCCGGGTGTGAAGATGGAATGGCGGGTTAGTTAGTGGTAAGAAGTGTTTTTCGGGTGTGAAGATAGAATGGTGGGCTACTTAGAGGTGAGAAGTGTTTTCCGGTTGTGAAGATGGAATGGCGGATTATTTAGTGGTAAAAAGTGTTTTTCGGGTGTGAAGATGGAATGGCGGGCTATTTAGATGTGAGAAGTGTTTTCCGGGTGTGAAGATGGAATGGCGAGTTATTTAGTGGTAAAAAGTGTTTTCCGGGTGTGAAGATGGAATGGCTGGTTATTTAGAGGTGAGAAGTGTTTTGCGGGTGTGAAGATGGAATGGCGGGCTATTTAGAGGTGAGAAGTGTTTTTCGGATGTGAAGATGGAATGGCGGGCTATTTAGATGTGAGCATACGCCGAGATCTGTCTGATGTCAGACAATTCTCTTGCACCAAGGATAATGCCGGTGTAAATGCGCGCTACCTAATGATGAGACATTTACATGCTGATGTATAGGGAGAGACCGGCCTAATCAATGTGGACAACTTTGGATACAGGCAGGGATCTGTTATTTCCCCCAAGCATGCACTGCAGCAGCAGAATGTGGTTGATAGATGGACAGTTGCAAGGTCGACAGTCAATCGGTCGACACCATAGGATCGACAGTCAAAAGGTTTACAGGTCAAAGGGTCGACAGCAAAAGGTTGACTGGTCAAAAGGTCGACCTGAAAAATGTTGACACATTTCTTTTCATATTTTTACAACTTTTGCAGCATTTATTATCCATGTCACAAACTATTACCTTTAGTGACCTTATGGCGAGTGAAGCGTGGAAAGTGAGCCGAGTCCGCAAGGGGACGCATTTCACTAATTTGGGTGAAATATGTTTAAAAACACAAAATAACACAAAAAAAGTAAACATTTTTTGTGTCGACCTTTTGACACTGTCATCCTTTTGTTTTGACCCTTTCGACCTTTTGAACGTATCGACCTAAAGCTGTCTACCTTATGTTGTCAACCTAAACACTGTCAACCTTTATAATGTCTATCTTCTGTATCACACCCGCAGTAGTAGATGAGGCCAAATTGCAGTTAAATCTGCAGAAGGTGAGTAGCAGAGATCCAGATAGTATGAAAGTGCTGAGACAATGCTAAAACCAGTAAATGGCAGGAAGGAGGATTATCCACCAATTACTATTACTATAAATTACAGGTTAATATTCATATTTAAAGTGAAAACTTAATATACACACCTGCCAACTATTCGGAGGTTATGCGATCAGGATCCCGGCTGTCGAGAACCCAGAAGCAATAATACCGACACCAGAATCCAGACAGCCACCAGAATACTGACACCGGCATCCAGAAGAGTCAAGAACCCGAAGGTAAGTATGCACTGCCAGGTTAGATTTAGGCTGCGGAGGGGGTGGGGGTGAGGGTTAGGGTTAGGCTGCAGTGAGGGGAAGGGGGGGGGGGTTAGGGTTAGTCACCTCCGGGGGAGTGTTAGGGCTAGGTACTAAGGGGGGAGGGTTCGGTTTAGGCTAAGGATAGGGTTAGGCTGCGGACAGGGAGGGTTAGGGGGTAGGGGAGGGTGGTTAGGGTACTCAGTACACCATTGTCGGCTCTGCCGCAATCAGGGTGGCGGAGTCGGTATACTGAACACCGGCATCCCGACCACCTGTCCCACTGTCACACCCATTGGCCTCAGTGTTCCGCGGCAACCGGAGGGTCGGGAAAGCCTTTGATCACCCTCTGCTCTGCAAAGCAGAGTGATCCCTGAATAGATGACAAGCAACAATGTATCTGGACATATCACTCTACACAGAAACAATATGGCATTGCAAATGCACAGTACTTTGTGGTTTATTCATGAAGTCGTGAAAAGAGAGGAGAAGTGAGTCAGTGGAGAAGTTCCCCATGACAACCAATCAGCATTGAAGTAACATTTATAATTTGCATACTTTAAAATTCCACAGAGCAGCTGATTGGTTGCCATGGGCAACTTCTCCACTGGCTCACTTCTCTCTTTTCACCACTTCTGGAGTAGACCCCTATATCTGGTGGCAATCTTGGTTAGGGAATAAGGCAGTCCTGGAAGAACCATGTTGGAGTATGCTCAGTAGCGCTCTCCTATACTAACATATTGTACACACTGTTAAAATATTAATGGCATATGTGTGTCACTTAGTAATATTACATTACATCCCTGGTGTCACTTTTATTTTTTCTGGTGTATCCACTATAATTATGACCCTTAATTGGTCAGAAGAGAATTAAGATAAATTGAGGGTCATAATTAGGGAATTAAGATGCTTCAGGCCAATTAAGGGCCATAATTACAGTGGAAACACCCAAATAAATAAAAGTGCCCACAAATTTACAAACTCTTACATTATACCTAATGTCCCAACCAGGGATGTAGTCAACATTACTAAGTGACGCACAACAAATCCCATTTATATTGGAACAGTGTGTACAATAAAAGTTATATTTTATCCGTCATTAATAATCACATCATCTAACATAAAAGTGTGTCCCTCAAAGAGTATCTGCATCACTTTCTTGTGTATGGAGTTATGTCTCCCAAAACCATATGGAAGGACATAGGGGGGCATTCCGAGTTTATTGTAGCTGTGTAAATTTAGCACAGCTACGATCATCTTCCCTGAGATGCGGGGGGACGCCCAGCACAGGGCTAGTCCGCCCCGCATGTCAGGCTGCCCCCCCCCCCCGCACAAGTACAAAAGCATCGCTGCGGCCTGCCCCCTTCCCCCACGCGGTCGAGCCACGCCTGCGTTGGCTGGACCGCGCCCCTAAAACGGCAGTTCTGACCCAATCGCACCGCTGCGAACAACTGCAGAATGCGATCGAGTCGGAATGACCCCCATAATCTTGATGTGAACTGGGTGGAACCTCTAGGCACATTGATGAGAGGCCATAGTGTTTTGTGGTGTGCTGCGGCTGCTCTTCGTAAAAGATGGCTACAGTATGAGGCAACCAGAAACAGCTGTCTCATATAATAAGTTTTATGCAGATTCAAATCTTTCTGAGGCAAAATGTTATTGGTATTTGATAGATCAAATGACAATGGCCTAATTCAGACCTGATTTTCTCTAATGGGCAAAACCATGTGCAGTGCAGGTGGGACAGATGTAACATGTGCAGAGAGTTAGATTTGGGTGTGGTGTGTTCAAACTGAAATCTAAATTGCAGTGTAAAAATAAAGCAGCCAGTATTTACAATGATAGAAACTATAGAACCCACCCAAATCTAACTCTCTCTGCACATGTTATATCTGCCTCGCCCCTGCAGTGCACATGGGGGGTAATTCCAAGTTGATCGCAGCAGGAATTTTGTTAGCAGTTGGGCAAAACCATGTGCACTGCAGGGGAGGCAGATATAACATGTGCAGAGAGAGTTAGATTTGGGTGTGGTGAGTTCAATCTGCAATCTAAATTGCAGTGTAAAAATAAAGCAGCCAGTATTTACCCTGCACAGAAACAAAATAACCCACCCAAATCTAACTCTCTCTGCACATGTTATATCTGCCATGTGCAGTGCACATGGTTTTGCCCAACTGCTAAAAAATTTCTTGCTGCGATCAACTCAGAATTACCCCCATGGTGTTGCCCATTAGAGAAAGATTTTGCTGACTTTGCCCAATTTTTGTCTTTTAACTGCCTATTTATCAAGCTCATTGGTCCCTTAAATAATGCAGAAACAGCATTTTCCTAACTATTGCTGATGCGGTGAAACAAATGTGAAAAGCCTGGAGTGTGCGTCGCATACCCAATACAAATAAATACCTGCTTCAGTGCTATAATAAGGGGAGGGAGGTTTTGCTGGGTGAAAAGCAATGCAGGGACAGACTTATACCCCTTTTCCACTGTAGCACGGGTCGCAGCCGTGTCGCCTGACACGGCTGCGACCCATGCTAAAGTCCCCTATTCCCACAGCGCTCTCCAACCCGGCATATTGCCGGGTTGGTGACACTGCTAGTGACGCGGCAGGGGCGCCGCCCTCCCATACACTGTGAACGGGAGCCGTGTCCAACCCGGCAAGCTACCCGGGCAGGATTCCCGGATCACTCGATCCGGGAATTTGCAGGGGGACCCTTTTCCACTAGGGAAAAAATAAGATTTTACTCACCGGTAAATCTATTTCTCGTAGTCCGTAGTGGATGCTGGTCCTCCGTAAGGACCATGGGGATTAGCGGCTCCACAGGAGATTGGGCACAACTAAAGAAAGCTTTAGGACTACCTGGTGTGCACTGGCTCCTCCCACCAAGACCCTCCTCCAGACCTCAGTTAGGATACTGTGCCCGGTAGAGCTGACACAATAAGGAAGGATTTTGAATCCCGGGTAAGACTCATACCAGCCACACCAATCACACCGTATAACTCGTGATACTATACCCAGTTAACAGTATGAAATATAACTGAGCCTCTCAACAGATGGCTCAACAATAACCCTTTAGTTAGGCAATAACTATAAACAAGTATTGCAGACAATCCGCACTTGGGATGGGCGCCCAGCATCCACTACGGACTACGAGAAATAGATTTACCGGTGAGTAAAATCTTATCTTCTCTGACGTCCTAAGTGGATGCTGGGACTCCGTAAGGACCATGGGGATTATACCAAAGCTCCCAAACGGGCGGGAGAGTGCGGATGACTCTGCAGCACCGAATGAGCAAACTCTAGGTCCTCCTCAGCCAGGGTATCAAACTTGTAGACTCTTACAAAAATGTTTTAACCCGACCAAGTAACAGCTCGGCAAAGTTGTAAAGCCGAGACCCCTCGGGCAGCCGCCCAAGAAGAGCCCACTTTCCTCGTGGAATGGGCTTTTACAGAATTAGGGTGCGGCAGTCCAGCCGCAGAATGTGCAAGTTGAATCGTGCTACAGATCCAGCGAGCAATCGTCTGCTTAGAAGCAGGAGCACCCAGCTTGTTGGGTGCATACAGGAGAAATAGCGAGTCAGTTTTCCTGACTCCAGCTGTCCTGGAAACATATACTTTTCAGGGCCCTGACTACATCCAGTAACTTGGAATCCTCCAAGTTCCAAGTAGCCGCAGGCACCACAATAGGTTGGTTCACATTAAAAAATGATACCACCTTAGGAAGGAATTGGGAACGAGTCCTCAATTCCGCCTTATCCATATAAAATACAGATAAGGGCTTTTGTATGACAAAGCCGCCAATTCTGAAACACGCCTGGCCGATGCCAAGGCCCACAGAATGACCACTTTCCACGTGAGGTATTATAGCTCCACGGATTTAAGTGGCTCAAGCCAATGCGACTTCAGGAAATCCAACACCACGTTGAGATCCCACGGTGCCACTGGAGGCACAAACGGGGGCTGACTATGCAGCACTCCCTTAACAAAAGTCTGAACTTCAGGCAGTGAAGTCAGTTCAATTTTGGGAGAAAATCGATAGAGCCGAAATCTGGACCTTAATGGAACCCAATTTTAGGCCCATAGTCACCTCTGACTGTAGGAAGTGCAGAAATCGACCTAGCTGAAATTTCTCCTTTGGGGCCTTCCTGGCCTCACAGTATGCAACATATTTCCGCCATATGCGGTGATAATGGTTTGCGTTCACTTCTTTCCTAGCTTCAAATAGCGTAGGGATAACTTCCTCCGGAATTCCTTTTTCCTTCAGGATCCGGCGTTCAACCGCCATGCCGTCAACGCAGCCGCGGTACGTCTTGGAACAGACAGGCCCCCTGCAGCAGCAGGTCCTGTCTGAGCGGCAGAGGCCATGGGTCCTCTGAGATCATTTCTTGGAGTTCTGGTTACCAAGCTCTTCTTGGCCAACCCGGAACAATGAGTATAGTTCTTACTCCTCTCCTTCTTATTATTCTCATTACCCTGGGTAAGAGAGGCAGAGAAGGGAACACATACACCGACTGGTACACCCACGGTGTTACCAGAGCGTCCACAGCTATCGCCTGAGGGTCCTTGACCTGGCGCAATATCTTTGTAACTTTTAGTTGAGGCGGGACGCCATCATGTCCAGCTGTGGCCTTTCCCAACGGTGTACAATCATTTGGAAGACTTCTGGATGAAGTCCCCACTCTCCCGGGTGGAGGTTTCTTAGTTGTCCACTCCGGGAATGAACACTGCTGACAGTGCTAACACATGATTTTCCGCCCATCGGAGAATCCTTGTGGCTTCTGCCATCGCCATCCTGCTTCTTGTGCCGCCCTGTCGGTTTACATGAGCGACCGCCGTGATGTTGTCTGACTGGATCAGCACCGGCCGGTGTTGAAGCAGGGGTCTAGCCTGACTTAGGGCATTGTAAATGGCCCTCAGTTCCAGAATATTTATGTGTAGGGAAGTCTCCTGACTTTTCCATAGCCTTGGAAGTTCCTTCCCTGTGTGACTGCCCCCCAGCCTCGAAGGCTGGCATCCGTGGTCACCAGGACCCAGTCCTGTATGCCGAATCTGCGGCTCCCTAGAAGATGAGCACTCTGCAGCCACCACAACAGCGACACCCTGACCCTTGGAGACAGGGTTATCCGCCGATGCATCTGAAGATGCGACCTGGACCACTTGTCCAACAGATCCCACTGGAAAATCCTTGCATGGGACCTGGCGAATGGAATTTCTTCGTAAGAAGCTACCATCTTTCCCAGGGCTCGCGTGCATTGATGCACCGACACCTGTATACGTATTAGGAGGTCTCTGTCTAGAGACAACTCCTCCTTGGACTTCTCCTCCAGGAGAAACCCTTTTTATCCTGTTCTGTGTCCAGAACCATACCCAGGAACAGTAGACGCGTCGTAGGAACCAGCTGCGACTTTGGAATATTCAGAATCCAGACGTGCTGTTGTAGCACTTCCCGAGATAGTGCTACTCCGACGAACAACTGCTCCCTGGACCTCGCCTTTATAAGGAGATCGTCCAAGTACGGGATAATTATTTCGGCCATTACCTTGGTAAATACCTCGGTGCCGGGGACAGGCCAACGGCAACGTCTGGAATTGGTAATGACAATCCTGTACCACAATATTGAGGTACTCCTGGTGAAGAGGGTAAATAGGGACATGCAGGTAATCATCCTTGATGTCCAGTGATACCATGAAATTCTCCAGGCTTGCAATAATCGCCCTGAGCGATTCCATTTTGAACTTGAACCTTCGTATATAAGTGTTCAAGGCTTTCAATTTTAGAATGGGTCTCACCGAACCATCTGGTTTCGGTACCACAACATTTTGGAATAGTAACCCCGACCTTGTTGAAGGAGGGGTACCTTGCTTTCACCTGCTGGAAGTACAGCTTGTGAATTGCCGCCAGTACTACCTTTCTCCGAGGGCAGCCGGCAAGGCTGATGTGAGGTAACGGCGAGGGGGAGTCGCCTCGAACTCCAGCCTGTATCCCTGTGATACTATTTGCAGAACCTAGAGATCCACCTGTGGGCAAGCCCACTGGTCCCTGAAGTTCCCGAGACGCGCCCCTACCGCACCTGTCTCCACCTGTGGAGCCCCAGCATCATGCGGTGGACTCAGAGGAAGCGGGGGAAGATTTTTGATCCTGGGAACTGGCTGCTGGTGCAGCTTTTTTCCTTCTTCCCTTGTCTCTGTGCAGAAAGGAAGCGCCTTTGACCCGCTTGCTTTTTTGAAGCCGAAAGGACTGTACCTGAAAATACGGTGCTTTCTTAGGCTGTGAGGAAACCTGAGGTAAAAATTTTTCTTCCCAGCTGTTGCTGTGGATACGAGGTCCCAGAGACCATCCCCAAACAATGCCTCACCCTTATAAGGCAGAATCTCCATGTGCCTTTTACAGGCAGCATCACCTGTCCACTGCCGGGTTTCTAATACCCTCCTGGCAGAATGGACATTGCATTAATTCTGGATGCCAGCCGGCAAATATCCCTCTGTGCATCCTTTATATATAAGACAACGTCTTAAATATGCTCAATGTTAGCAAAATATTATCCCTGTCTTAGCGTATTAATATTATCTGACAGGGTATCAGACCACGCTGCAGCAGCCCTATTTATGCTGAGGCAATTGCAGGTCTCAGTATATAACCTGAGTGTGTAAATACAGACTTCAGGATCGCCTCCTGCTTTTTATCAGCAGGTTCCTTCAAGGTGGCCGTATCCTAAGACGGCAGTGCCACCTTTTGACAAACGTGTGAGCGCCTTATCCACCCTAAGGGATATCTCCCAACGTGACCTATCCTCTGGCGGGAAAGGGTACGCCATCAGTAACTTATTAGAAATTACCAGTTTCTTATCGGGGGAAACCACGCTTCTTTACACACTTCATTCATTCATCTGATGGGGGAACAAAACACTGGCTGCTTTTTCTCCCCAAAAATAAAACCCCTTTTATGTGGTACTTGGGTTCATGTCAGAAAATGCGTAACACATTTTTCATTGCCGAGATCATGTAACGGATGTTCCTAGTGGATTGTGTATATGTCTCAACCTCGTCGCCACTGGAGTCAGACTCCGTGTCGACATCTGTGTCTGCCATCTGAGGTAATGGGCGTTTTTTGAGCCCCTGATGGCCTTTGAGACGCCTGGGCAGGCGCGGGCTGAGAAGCCGACTATCCCACAGCTGTTACGTCATCCAGCCTTTTATGTAAGGAGTTGACACTGTCGGTTAATACCTTCCACCTATCCATCCACTCTGGTGTCGGCCCCACAGGGGGCGACATCCCATTTATCGGCCTCTGCTCCGCCTCCACGTAACCTTCCTCATCCAACATGACGACACAGCCGTACCGACACACCGCACACACACAGGGAATGCTCTGACTGAGGACAGGACCCCACAAAGTCCTTTGGGGAGACAGAGAGAGAGTATGCCAGCACACACCAGAGCGCTATGTAATGCAGGGATTAACACTATAACTGAGTGATTTTTCCCCAAATAGCTGCTTGTATACATATATTGCACCTAAATTTAGTGCCCCCCCCCTCTCTTTTTAACCCTTTGAGCCTGAAAACTACAGGGGAGAGCCTGGGGAGCTGTCTTCCAGCTGCACTGTGAAGAGAAAATGGCGCCAGTGTGCTGAGGGAGAAGCCCCGCCCCTTTTTCAACTGACTTTCTCCCGCTTTTTCTGGAATACTGGCAGGGGTAATTTTACATCTATATAGCCTCTAGGACTATATAGGATGTAGATTTGCCAGCCAAGGTGTCATATATTGCCCTCAGGGCGCCCCCCCCAGCGCCCTGCACCCATCAGTGACCGGAGTGTGAGGTGTACATGAGGAGCAATGGCGCACAGCTGCAGTGCTGTGCGCTACCTTGGTGAAGACCGAAGTCTTCTGCCGCCGATTTTCCGGACTCTTCATGCTTCTGGCTCTGTAAGGGGGACGGCGGCGCGGCTCCGGGAACGAACACCAAGGTCGGGTCCTGCGGTCGATCCCTCTGGAGCTAATGGTGTCCAGTAGCCTAAGAAGCCCAAACTACCACCTGTTAGGTAGGTTCGCTTCTTCTCCCCTTAGTCCCTCGCTGCAGTGAGTCTGTTGCCAGCAGATCTCACTGTAAAATAAAAAACCTAAATATACTTTCTTTCTAGGAGCTCAGGAGAGCCCCTAGTGTGCATCCAGCTCAGCCGGGCACAAGAATCTAACTGAGGTCTGGAGGAGGGTCTTGGTGGGAGGAGCCAGTGCACACCAGGTAGTCCTAAAGCTTTCTTTAGTTGTGCCCAATCTCCTGCGGAGCCGCTAATCCCCATGGTCCTTACGGAGTCCCAGCATCCACTTAGGACGTCAGAGAAACAGGGGTAAATGCGCGCCCCCGTGCATTTACACGTGTTTTAAAAGCTGGTGGAAAAGGGGTATTACTGGGTGTGCTGTCTCAGCAGGACTTCAGTGACAAATAGACAAGAGCTGATGTTCGGTACATTGCGCATGCGCAGGATCCGTACTGTACATGTTCAGTATGGGTACTGTGACGTTGCTCGCAAAACAGCTACAGAAGTCAGGTGACTGGCAGCCTGTAGCTGTTTGCAGGGTGGGGAGGGGGCGGTGTGTCACCTTCGTTTGGTGGGAATGCCGAGGCTAGGATCTCTGTCTTCCGATTGAAGTTTCCTGGCCTAAGCTGTGGCAGCCAGTGTGTGTAACCTCAGGGCTACTCGGCTGGCCAAGTGTTGCAGGTGATCCGATGCTGCATTCATTGAAGCAGCACTGGATCACACATACATGCAGGAGGTGTCTACTTATACCAGACGCTGCATTACCATATGAAAGCATAGCTGCAGCTTCCAAGGAAGCATCAACTATGCTTTCTACATCCGCACCTGAATCAGGCCCCATGTTAGGTAATCTGTTCTCGCTGCAAATAGCAATAATGCCAGATGTTATATAACACGGCAAATGTGGGCATTAATAAATGGGCCTCTTAAAGAGCTCACAGCTTATATTCAGATATCTGTAGTAGTTGTATAAAGGGTGAGATGTTAATTATTTCAGGAGAACTGCTGCCAATGAAAATGTTAAGTGTATAATGTGCATGGGATAAATAGATACTGCATCTTGCTCTGTGGTCAGAAAATGACAAAGCTGTAAGACATCCATGCTCATTCACAGAATTGTAAGAGATCTATGTGCTTTCCCAGAGATCTACGCTCATTTATATTGCTCTATGCTAGATATTTATGTAAGAGATGTTTTATATATATATATATATATATATATATATATATGTATATATCCTGACAAAATGACAAAGTCATGAAACGGTGATACACTTCAGGACGAGTTCTGTCCTTATTTATGCTATTTTGATTGTGACCGGAGTGCCATCCATCCCGCCTGTATATATATATATACACACACACACACACACACACACACACACACACACACACACACACACACACACACACGCACACTCTGTTTAAAAAATAAAGGCAACACTAAAATAACACATCCTAGATCTGAATGAATGAAGTATTCTTATTAAATACTTTGTTCTTTACATAGTTGAATGTGCTGACAACAAAATCACACAAAAATTATCAATGGAAATCAAATTTATTAACCCATGGAGGTCTGGATTTGGAGTCACCCTCAAAATTAAAGTGGAAAAACACAAAAACATCAAAATGAGGCTTAGTAGTGTGTGTGGCCTCCACGTGCCTGTATGACCTCACATCAATGCGAGCTGTGGCAAGAAGGTTTGCTGTGTCTGTCAGCGTAGTGTCCAGAGCATGGAGGCGCTACCAGGAGACAGGCCAGTACATCAGGAGACGTGGAGGAGGCCGTAGGAGGGCAACAACCCAGCAGCAGGACCGCTACCTCCGCCTTTGTGCAAGGAGGAGCACTGCCAGAGCCCTGCAAAATGACCTCCAGCAAGCCACAAATGTGCATGTGTCTACTCAAACGATCAGAAACAGACTCCATGAGGGTGGTATGAGGGCCCGACGCCCACAGGTGGGGGTTGTGCTTACAGCCCAACACCGTGCAAGATGTTTGTCATTTACCAGAGAACACCAAAATTGGCAAATTCGCCACTGGCGCCCTGTGCTCTTCACAGATGAAAGCAGGTTCTCACTGAGCACATGTGACAGACGTGACAGAGTCTGGAGACGTCAAGGAGAACGTTCTGCTGCCTGCAACATCCTCCAGCATGACCGGTTTGGCAGTGGGTCAGTAATGGTGTGGGGTGGCATTTCTTTGGGGGGCCACACAGCCCTCCATGTGCTCGCCAGAGGTAGCCTGACTGCCATTAGGTACCGAGATGAGATCCTCAGACCCCTTGTGAGACCATATGCTGGTGCGGTTGGCCCTGGGTTCCTCCTAATGCAAGACAATGCTAGACCTCATGTGGCTGGAGTGTGTCAGCAGTTCCTGCAAGACGAAGGCATTGATGCTATGGACTGGCCCGCCCGTTACCCAGACCTGAATCCAATTGAGCACATCTGGGATATCATGTCTCGCTTCATCCACCAATGCCACGTTGCACCACAGACAGTCCAGGAGTTGGCGGATGCTTTAGTCCAGGTCTGGGAGGAGATCCCTCAGGAGACCATCCGCCACCTCATCAGGAGCATGCCCAGGCGTTGTAGGGAGGTCAAACAGGCACGTGGAGGCCACACACACTACTGAGCCTCATTTTGACTTGTTTTAAGGACATTGCATCAAAGTTGGATCAGCCTGTAGTGTGTTTTTCCACTTTAATTTTGAGGGTGACTCCAAATCCAGACCTCCATGGGTTAATAAATTTGATTTCCATTGATAATTTTTGTGTGATTTTGTTGTCAGCACATTCAACTATGTAAAGAACAAAGTATTTAATAAGAATATTCCATTCATTCAGATCTAGGATGTGTTATTTTAGTGGTCCCTTTATTTTTTTGAGCAGTGTATATATACATACTAGGTGATTCATCGCGCCCTACGGGCGCTCTTCACACTGTCACAAGGGGCTACGCCCCCTTAACCCTTATTTTTAGTATATGGAGTTTTACCTCCAATCATAATTTTGTGAGTGGTTGAATATTGCATGGACAAAGGGCGTGCGATCGTTAAGGGGCCGTAGGCACTTGCGACTGCGTGAACAGCGCACGCAGGGCACAATGAATCACCCAGTAGGTGCTGTGGTTGGGGGAGTGGGGGGTGCGGGATAGACGCGGATGGGGGAGGGGGTCCGGGGGTGCCGCAGGTGCGGAGAGAGTCCTGAGCCACCGTGGTTGGGGAAGGGCAGTTGCGGGTGGGCAGAGGGTGGGGTAGGGCGGTTGCGGGGGTGCCGCGGGTGGTGGAAATAGCGGTTGTGGGGGTGCCGTGGGTGGGGGAAGGGCGGTTGCGGGGATACTGCGGGAGAGGGAGGTGCGGGTGTGGGGGGTGCCGAGGTGGGGAAGGGGGTCCGGAGCCACCGCGGGTGGGGGAGGGGCGGTTGCGGGGTTGCGGCGGTTGGGGGTATGTGCGGTGGTGCTGTGGTTGGGGGAGGGGCGGGTGCGGGTTGCGTGAGGTGCATCCAGCTGACCCACACAACGTTTCCCCGGGCCACTTCCCCTTGACCACGCCCTTTCACACCAACTACGGCCTCAAAATGATGACAGCGACCTGATCAAGGTGTGGGGGTGTGGCCAGCTGTCACATCAGACGCCCCCGGCTCTCACAGACCCGGGGACCGCGGAGTGGGCATCACCCACCTGCTGGAAGCGTGGCCTCCCCAGCACAAATGGAGGTTTGTCCGCCATGTCCTCCCCCGCCCCAGTGGCTGCGGGGAGCTGCAGTCCTGACGGGGATTCCCCGGCTGCTCCTGCCCTCATTCCCCGTCCGGCACTGCTGTGTGACTGGGGGAGGAGCGGGCCGGCCGGAGCTGCTCAGCTGCTGCCGCAGTGCGTGACGTCATACGCTGCCCCAGGGCCGATGGGAGCTGTAGTCCCGGCAGCACACCTCTGGATGCGGCGCCCTGGCCTCCTGCCTGGCCGTGGCAAGATCTGCTCCTGGTGAGCTTGTCTACCCCACAGCCGCACCCTGTGTGATAGACCTGCTCTCCTATATAACAGGCCCGAGTGACCGTGTGGCTAACGCTGGGCGTGGCGAAGTTACCTCTGACGTCACCAGAGGCAGAGGGAGGATCTACCATGGCACTAACCCAATGGGAGCTCCTAGCCACGCCCAGCGTTAGCCACACAGTCACTCTAGGCTATATATATATATATATATATATAGCAGTCTTGAACGGCGGCACTCAGAACAAATAAGACATGACACTGCAAGGACATGACACTGCAAGGACGAAAAAGCGAACTGCTTTGAAACGTTGGCAACAACTTGCAGTGTCATGTCTTATTTGTTCTGAGTGCCGCCGTTCAAGACTGCTACATGTGGGGAGCTGCCATACTCTCCTAATAACGGAAGGCAACAGACGGAGTAATTCTATTGTGCTGAGAGTGCCGGGCCATACGCAATATATATATATATATATATATATATGCTCATTCAAAGAACTGTAAGAAATCTATGATTATTCATGAGATGGGATGGAATCACAATGAGCGACTGTCATAATGTTGACACCACAATGTCGACAGTTTTGATGTTGACATTGTTGAAACATTGACATGGAACTTGTCGGCATCTGCACACAGTGAGATATTGACCGATTTTGACTTTGTGATTTCCCCTGAACTCCTCGGAGATGAACCGCCGATATTTGCTATCTTTACTTGAGATTTTGCCTAAGTGCCAATGTTGACTATACTATTTAGTCAAGATTGATTTGCCTGCACAGTCTATCTTTTTTTGCGATGCCGACCCCACAGGAGCGCACATTGGTATCGCAAGCTGTATACATACACGCGGTGCAATTTGCACTAACTTTCCTTACGATTTTTACTATATAGTCAAAATTGTAAGGTTACATCACACCGTGTGTATGCACCTTAAGACACAAAGGGGAGGGTTAGGGATTCTTACCACCACTGCACCACCGGGACTACTGTTTTGTCAACATTCTAAATGTTAACATGTAGAATGTTAACATTTCATCAGTGTTTGACATGATGACTATTGACATGGTCAAGATCTACATGCTATGCATGTCAACATTATGACCATGTTGACATTATGAATATCTTAATAATGAATGTCGACAAAACAAACCGAACCGTAAGAGATGTATGCTCAATCACAGAGCTGTAAAAGATATAGGTGCACTCACTGAGCTATATATTCTCATTCACAGATCTATAAGAGATCTATGTTCATACACAGAGCTGTAAGAGATATTCATACACAGAGCTGTAAAGGATCTATTCTCATTCACAGATCTATAAGAGATCTATGTTCATACACAGAGCTGTAAGAGATATTCATTCACAGAGCCAGAGGTGTCACCAGGTGTGGTGACACCTGGTGCGCACTCTGCAATACTGCACCCCCACTCACCCCGCCGGAGCCGCGGGCACCCGAAAAGGGGGCGTGGCCTGATCTCCTCTTCACTCCGGAGGTGTGCCCAGCTTCCCCGGAGACTGGGCAGTGTGCAGTGCCGGTTCCTTATCTGTGACAGGAGCCAAGTGCTGCAGAGGATTATCACACTGCAGCACTCAGCTCCTGTCACTTAGCAGGAGCCGGCACTTTGGTGTCACCCCTTCCGAGGGTGACACCTGGATGCGGGCCGCATCTCCAGCACCCGCCTTCTGACACCACTGCACAGAGCTGTATAGGATCTATTCTCCTTCAAAGAGCTGTAAAGAGATCTATGCTGGCTTGCAGATGTTGATACACAGAGCTGTAAGAGATATAGAGGCAGATTTAACAAAGATTGATGTTCTTGTTATCACTCGTTACGAATGATGAATGGCCCAGCCAATCAGCTTTTAACTGTCATTTGTCACATGACAGGAGCTGATTGGCTGGAGTACCATTTAGCATTCGTAACGAGTGATGAAAATATCACTCGTTAAATCTGCCTCATATTTATTCACAGAGCTGTAAGATACCTACGCTCATTCAGTAGCTGTGAGAGATGTGTGCATTGACAGAGCTATAAAGATACGTATCTCTGCTCATTCACATTGATCTAAGGGGGTCATTCCTAGTTGATCGCTCGCTAGCTACTCTTTGCAGCGCTGCAATCAGATAGTCACCGCTTATAGGGGAGTATATTTTCGCTTTGCAAGTGTGCGAACGCTTGTGCAGCCGAGCGGTACAAAAACGTTTTGTGCAGTTTCTGAGTAGGTTTGAACTTACTCAGCCGCTGCGATCACTTCAGGCTGTTCGTGTCCGGAATTGACGTCAGACACCCGCCCGGCAAACTCTTGGACACGCCTGTGTTTTCCCCAACACTCCCAGAAACTGGTCAGTTGACACCCATAAACACCTTCTTCCTGTCAATCTACTTGTGATCGGCTGTGCGAATGGATTCTTAATTAAATCCATCGCTCAGCAATGATCTGCTTTGTAGCCGTACGACGCGCCTGCGCATTGCAGTGGATATGCATGCGCAGTTTTGACCTGATTGCACTGCAGCGAAAAAAACTAGTGTGCGATCAGGTCGGAATGACCCCCTAAGAGTGCAATGCTCATTCTTAGAGCTGAAAGAGATATACAGTATATGTTCATTCACAGAGAGGTAAGAGATATGCGGCGGGATGTAATGCAGTCTGAGATCGCCAGAGGTGCGGGTTACCGGCCGATCTTGGACGTTTTTTTAAAGGGACAATCACTTACAAGGCATGGTTTGCATGTAAGTGATTGTTCCTTTAAAAAAACGTCCGAGATCGGCTGGCAACCCGCACCGTATTACATCCCGCCGATAGGTTAATTCACAGAGCTGTAAGATCTATCATGGTCATTCACTCTGTGCAATGATCACATTTTGCCCTCATTCACAGATCTGTAAGAGATCAATGCTCACTCAGCTGTAAGAGACCTACTGTATGCACAGGTTGGGTACTGGATCCCGGCGGTCGAAATCCCGGCAGTCAGAATACCGACCGTCAGAATGCCAGCCAGGGGACACTGCACGGAATACTGATGCCAGGACCCCAACATGGATCAAAATGCTGGTGCCGGGACCCCGTACACCGGAATCCTGAATTAAGAACTGCCGGAACTCCACACTGGTAAGCCGCAGGGGGAAAATGGGTGGTGTTAGGTTTAGGCTGCGGGGGGAGGGGGAGGGTTATTCTGCAGGTGGGGGGAAGGGTTAGGTTTAGGCTACGGGGAATGAGGGTTAAGGTTAGGTACCACCAAGGAGGGTTAGGGTTAGACTGCAGGGGAGGGAGGGTCAACTTTAGGGTGCAGGGAGGTGGTTAGATAGAAACATAGAAACATAGAATTTGACGGCAGATAAGAACCACTTGGCCCATCTAGTCTGACCATTTTTTTTTATCCTTTAGGTAATCGCAACCCTTTTTAAACCTTAATTCTTTGTAAGGATATTCATATGCCTATCCCAAGCATGTTTAAATTGCTCTACAGTCTTAGTCTCTACCACCTCTGATGGGAGGCTATTCCACTTATCCATTACCCTTTCTGTGAAATTATTTTTCCTTAAATTTCCCCTGAACCTGCCTCCCTCCAGTTTCAGTGTATGTCCTCGAGTTCTAATACTTCTCTTCCTTTGAAGAATGTTTCCCTCCTGAACTTTGTTAAAACCTTTGGTATATTTGAAAGTTTCTATCATGTCTCCCCTTTCCCTTCTCTCCTCCAAACTATACATGTTAAGATCTTTTAGCCTTTCCGGGTACGTTTTGTGATGTAATACAGAAAAATAGAGAAACAAAACCTCTCGTGGCGCTGCACGATGGAGCAGCAATAGGTCGCACAAAAATAGGTCACCAACCTATAAAACAGTATGCAATGGAAAAAGTACAACCTCACTCTCTGCGCTCCAAATGTCCCCTGGATGGTATGGTTCTTGCCACGATATTGGTTTCACATGGAACAAAAAAACATAAATCACAATATAGTGTAGTATAGTCTATATGAAATAGTTCTTCCCATGTGTGGGGTAAAACAGTAGGTGATGGAAAAAATCCCAGAGAGAGTTCCAACGTCCACCTTCTTACAGGATCACCCAAAGTGATGTCATGCCAACGAGACAAGGAATTCGTACATGTATGCTTACTTGTATAAGCGGGGTAGAAAGCACATAAAGGTTTCTTTAGGGGTGTAGACTTTCGTCTTTGACCAATACACTCAGAGTGAGTGTCACTCGTGTGCGTGGATGGAAAAAATTGAAAGGGAGCCAATTAGGGCAAAGCTTAACCCCTTTATTTGAAAATAAAATACACATAGACGACCAGACATACCATGGAAGAAAATTTGATGGAACCAGCTGACACATATGACCCGGGTATCAATATGTCATGGATTTTCCTTCATGTGTATGCCAGGTTAAAAACATCGAATAAACACTGTATCAGCGCGTTTCGACGCTCACCGGCGTCTTTATCAAGATATAACAGTGTATGTGACTATAAAAATCCAGATATACAATAATATCAGTTGCACTCATCCCCATTTCAAATAGAATTACTACAGAAAATGGACAATTCTAACATAGGTATGTGAACATATAGCATACCATTGATATACATTCTCTTCGCTATTATAAATTAAATCATGAGTTAAAGATCTAACATTTCTTAAATAACATGAGTAAAAATGAATAAAAATGACTAAAGATTGAATGAAAAATCCTGTCAGCCAATGCATTCCAAAATACTGTGAAATTACCACAGAGATTAGACAGTCCTGACACAAATGTGAAGATGTGTTACATACCCCTGGTGTGCAGCCTCTCCTGTGTTGTCAGCTGAATGAGGGATAACAGAACTGTTTTCCTTTTAATAGCATGGGTATGGGTGGGTGGGAATCCTATAAACCAATCCACATTAATCAAAATGTAATTTGCGTCCCAACTGACCAGTTATATGGGCCATCCTCATTAGAAAATTAGCATATCGGGCGCCAAAATTAAATCTATGACGTTCCGTACCATTACCATAGTTGCATGTAAACCTCCGTTGGGACATCCCCGGCATACACCCGCCTCCTATATCCACCCCCGTGATTAAGCAAAAAGCCGGCGACGCACTGCACATTACAGTGCGCGTCACCCGGCAACCGAGTCACGTGAGCATATCACGTAACGTCTACGTCACAATGTATTTCTTCACCATGGTTACCCGATGTGTCCGTGATGCAGTACGCATCACCGGACTGTCGCGTCATCGGTGTAATGTATCAGAAACCTGAAATGTTTTGGAATAGTATGATAAATACTGATGTTTACCTTGGGTTTAGATAAACCATTAATAGATGAGTTGGCTGACAGGTTACATGTGATGATTGAATGCCCAATACAAAGATGGCGACCATTCATATAGAGCAATAACAAGCATAGCAAGTTTTGTGATGTAGGCCATGCACCATTTTAGTTGCCCTTCTTTGTACACTCTCTAATGTATTTATATCCTTGTGGAGATATGGTCTCCAGAACTGGACACAGTATTCCAGATGAGGCCGCACCAATGACCTATACAGTGGCATTATTACTTCTCTTTTCCTGCTACTGATTCCTCTCCCTATGCAACCAAGCATCTGACTTGCCTTTTTCATTGCTTTGTTGCATTGCTTTCCTGCCTTTAAGTCATTTGAAATAGTGACTCCTAAATCCCTTTCCTCCTCAGTAGTCTCCATTATAGTATCCTTGATACTATATTTAGCCTTTGGGTTTTTGAGACCCAAGTGCATGATTTTGCATTTTTTAGCATTAAACTGTAGTTGCCATGTTCTTGACCATTTTTCAAGCCTAGCTAGGTCATCAATCATTTGTTTTACCCCTTCTGGTGTGTCTACCCTGTTGCATATCTTTGTATCATCTGCAAAAAGGCATACTTTCCCTTCAATACCATTTGCAATGTCACCAACAAAGATATTAAAGAGAACTGGTCCGAGTACAGATCCCTCGGGTACTCCACTGGTAACATTTCCCTCCATAGATTGCACTCCATTGACTACAACTGTCTGTTTTCCTATCCTGCAACCAGGTTCTTATCCATTTAACTATTTTATAATCCACCCCCACACTTTCAAGTTTATTTAGCAGTCTGTGATGTGGGACAGTGTCAAATGCCTTACTAAAGTCTAGATATGCTACATCTACAGCTCCCCCTTGATCTATTATTTTCATCACAGAGTCAAAAAAGTCAATAAGATTTGTTTGGCATGATCTCCCACCAGTAAATCCATGCCGTTTTGGATCCTGTAAGTTGTTTGATTTGAGATATTCAACAACTCTTTCTTTTAGTAGTTTTTCCATTACTTTCCCTACTACTGATGTAAGGCTTACTGGTCTGTAGTTACTTGCTTCTTCCTTGCTTCCACTTTTGTACAGTGGAACTACATTTGCTCTTTTCCAGTCCTCTGGAATGGCACCTGTATTTAGTGACTGGTTAAATAATTCTGTTAATGGTGTCACCAGCACATCTTTTAGCTCTTTTAGTATCCTTGGGTGTATCCCATCTGGCCCCATTGATTTATCCACTTTTAGTTTTGAAAGTTCAGTTAGGACCTTCTCCTCTGTAAATGTACATTCATCTACCTAATTTTTATGAATGTCCTTGTAACATAACTGGGGCTCCTTCCCTTCTCCTTCTGTAGTAAATACTGAGCAAAAATAATTATTTAGGTGATCTGCTATTGCCTTGTCTCCCTCCACCAAATTCTCACTCTCTGTCTTAAGTCTTATTATTCCTCCATTTGAATTTCTCCTTTCATTTATATACTTAAAAAAAGTTTTGCCCCCTTTATCTACTGACTGGGCCATTTTCTCCTCAGCTTCTGCCTTTGCACGTCTGATCACTTTCTTAGCATCCTTCCATCTGTCAAGATACACCTCTTTGTCATTATTATTTTGAGTCTGTTTGTATTTCCTAAAAGCCATCTTTTTTGCTTTCACACTAGTTGATACTTCTTTTGTGAACCACACTGGCTTCCTTTTCCTGGTGCTTTTCCTAACCCTTTTGATACAAAGGTCTGTTGCCCTTAGTATTGCACTTTTCAGTTTTTTTCATCTCTACTGCACCCCTTCCAAGTTCTTCCAGTCCTCCAATGAATCACTTAAACATCTCCCCATTTTTGCAAAGTCAGCATTTCTAAAATCCAACACCTTTGTTTTTGTGTGACAGGAGTTGGATCCTTTCTTTATACTAAACCATACTGCTTGATGATCACTGGATCCCAGGTGCTCACCCACATATATGTCTGATATCCTGTCACCATTTGTAAGAATTAAATCTAATATTGAGTCTTTGCGAGTGGGCTCCCTCACCAATTGCTTGAGAGATGATCCCTGTAAGGAATTTAGAAATTTGCCACTTGTAGCTGAACTTGCAAAGGACCCCTCCCAATTTACATCAGGTAAATTAAAGTCTCCCATGATTATGACTTCTCCCTTTAAAGCCATTTTAGAGATGTCCAACAATAGGTTCCTGTCCAAATCCTGCCCCTGCCCTGGGGGTCTATAGATCACCCCAAAGCGAATAATGTCCTTCTCCCCAGTTTCCGCGGTGACCCAAAGGGCCTCAGTTTTGTCCTCAACATTTTGTATTAAAGTAGCATTTATGCTTTTTTTTTCACATACATTGCTACCCCTCCTCCTATTCTTCCCATTCTATCTTTCCTAAATAAATTGTATCCTGGTATAGCTATGTCCCAGTCATGATTCTCAGTGCACCATGACTCAGTAATTGCGACAATATCCAGGTTATCCCTTGTCATAATCGCAATTAGCTCTGGAATTTTGTCTCCTAAGCTCCTACCATTTGCACACATAGCTTTAAGAATTTTGTCTGTGCATCTGTTATTAATAGCCATGTCCAGACAGTACAAAAAAATAACAAGTTTAAAGTTGAAATTACCTGTTTGGCGATGTTGTTCAGTGTTTGTTTGTCACCCCCCCCCCCAATCAGGAATCACACTCTGTCCTTTACACCACGACTACACCTCACTAAATGAAAATATATAGTACACCTGTCCACAAATGGCCAAATGGTCAAAGGAGGTAAACACCAGACAGCATGCAGTAATAAAACTGTTTCACTGAACAACTTCCCCACACATGCAATGCCAATTACAAGCAATTCATTACATCAAGAACATACATGAGTTTGCATAATAGAGAACTGTAGTGAGCAGATTGGGGATGTCTTTTCTTAGTTTAAATACAGAAAATATGCATAAGATGAATTACATACTTTTGAGGCATTAAGACAGTCCATAGGTCCTAGTTTTGGTGTGTTGCTGTCACTGACCTGGGTTGGGAGTGTTGAGAACTCGGGGGTTCTTCCGATGATATGGAAGAGGAACCACAGCTGGGTCAGAGCAGGGATGGCCGGATGTAGGTTTTCCTCATGCAGAACTTAGCCGCTGTAACCGACGTGTAATGCTAAATAACTCGTTGTGGCCAAGGCTTAGGGGCGATGCTGAAGTACACAGAAGAATGAAAAACTTGTGAGCGATGTTGAAGAAATGAATGAAGATTTGAGAACGATGTTGAAGCACACAGAAGAATGAAGAACTTGTGAGTGATGCTGAAGAGATGAATGAAGATTTGAGAACAATATTGAAGCACACAGAAGAATGAAGAACTTGTGAGCGATGCTGAAGAAATGAATGAAGATTTGAGAACGATGTTGAAGCACACAGAAGAATGAAGAACTTGTGAGCGATGCTGAATGAATGAAGATTTGAGAACGATGTTGAAGCACACAGAAGAATGAAGAACTTGTGAGTGATGCTGAAGAAATAAATGAGGATTTGAGATTCAGTGTAACTCTGGAAGTTTGGGAGGCATTCCACTTAGGGATACCCTGTAAGACTGGAAGCACAGGAGGTGTCCCTCTGAGAGATACACTGGAACGCTGGTAACGCAGAGAATGTCCCACTGAGTGATACACTGTAATGCTGGTAGCACAGGGAAGGTTCCACTGAGTGATACACTGTAACGCTGGTAGCACGGGGAAGGTTCCACTGAGTGATACACTGTAACGCTGGTAACGCAGAGAATGTCACACTGAGTGATACACTGTAACACTGGTAGCACAGGGAAGGTTCCACTGAGTGATACACTGTAACGCTGGTAGCACAGGGAAAGTCCCACTGAAAGATACTCTGCAACGCTGGAACACAGGAGACGTTCAGCTTAAGAACACGCTGAACGCTGCTAGCACTGGTGATCATTGGAAAGACGATACTCAGGCGCCGGAGCTCTGTACGGCGTCTGCCTTTGAACTTCCCGCCTTCTCCCGATTGGCGGAAGGGGCTGATGACGTCACCCACTCACCACGCTCTCGTGGATGCCGGGCGCAATGGCTGCGCCCACACCCCGGGAACCCGCCGGAGGCAGCGCCAGCAGACGTGACGACCTGGAGCCCACCGGGGGCGATGACCGCCGGGAGACCCAGCGCACCCGGAGCGGTAAGCGAGGCAGCCGCAGCGCCGCGAGTGTGACAGTACCCCCTCCTCTAGGAGTGGCCCCTGGACACTTTCCTGGTTTTGTTGGATGTTTAGAATGAAAGATCCGGACTAGTCGGGGAGCAATGACTTCAGAAGCTTTGACCCAGCTCCTCTCCTCAGGACCATAACCTTTCCATTCTACCAGATACTGTAAATTCTTGTGAAGATAACGAGAGTCAAGAATAGTTTTGATTTCAAATTCTGTTCCAGCTTCAGTCTCTACCAAGGTTGGGCTAGGAGACTCCGAATGAAACCGATTTAAAATAAGGGGACGAAGGAGAGAAACATGGAAAGAATTTGGTACCCGAAAGTGGGAAGGCAATCCCAATTTGCAGACAACAGGGTTCAGGACTTGCAAAATGGGGTAAGGACCGATGAACCTCGGAGCAAACTTCATAGCGGGTACTCTTAAACGAAGATTGCGGGTAGAGAGCCATACCCTGTCACCAACTTTGTATTGAGGAGCTGCTCGCCGTTTTCTATCCGCAAAGAATTTGTAGCGGCCAGAGATTTTCTTGAGATTAGCATGAACCCTACTCCAGATTTGACTGAAGTGCCAGAGAGTGGAAGCTGCAGCAGGAACATCCTCCGAAGGAAAAATTGGTAATTCTGGGACTCGTGGATAGAATCCGTAATTAATGAAGAATGGGGACTCACCAGTGGAAGAGTGGTACAGATGATTATGGGCAAACTCGGCCCAGGGTAACAGTTCCACCCAATCGTCCTGTGAAGGAGATAGATAAACGCGGAGAAAAGTCTCTAAATCTTGATTGACACGTTCAGTTTGCCCATTGGTTTGTGGATGGTAAGCAGATGAGAACTTGAGTTTTATTTGTAAGGCTGAGCAGAGGGCCCTCCAAAATCTTGCAGTGAACTGTACCCCTCGATCAGAGACTATCTCCCGAGGTAACCTGTGCAGGCGGAAGTGTTCACGAATAAATAGTAAAGCCAACTTGGGAGCCGTTGGTAAACCGGTCAACGGAACAAAATGTGCCATTTTTGAAAAGCGGTCAATATTCACCCAGATGGTATTGTAACCCTTGGAGAGGGGTAATTCGGTAATAAAGTCCATAGAAATATGGGTCCAGGGTTTCTTAGGAATGGACAGTGGATGAAGCAACCCCGCAGGAGGCAGACGAAGAGTTTTGTGCTGAGCACATTGAGGACATGAATTGACATAATCTTGTATATCCTTCTTCATGGTGTCCCACCAATATGACCTTCATAGAAATTCACACATTTTTTGAACTCCAGGATGACCGGAAAACTTGGAGATATGAGCCCACTGCAGTAACTTTGGTCGAAATTCAACTGGTACAGACATTCTCCCAGGAGGAGGACCCAGAGAGGTTGGAGCTGCTGAAATAGAGACTGGACTGAGAATTAAGCTCTTTTCAAAGGAATTCTCTTCACCCGAGGCCATTAAAGAACGAGACAGAGCATCAGCCTTAGCGTTAAGAGTCCCGGCCCGGTACTTAATAATGAATGAGAACCGAGTGAAGAAGAGCGCCCATCTAGCTTGACGGGGATTCAAGCACTGGGCCGTCTTGATATACAACAAGTTCTTGTGATCGGTGTAAATAGTAATTAGGTGTTTAGCACCTTCTAATAAGTACCTCCATTCTTCTAGGGCAGATCTTATTGCTAAAAGTTCCTGATCTCCAATGGTGTAGTTTCGTTCAGCAGGAGAGAACTTACGAGAATGGAAACCACATGGATGTAACTTCCCATCAGAAGAGTACTGAGAAAGGATGGCACCGATGCCTACTGAGGAAGCATCGACTTCCAAGAAGAATGATTTTGAGAAATTCGGTTGTTGGAGTACAGGAGCAGACATAAAGGCTGATTTCAACCGGGCAAACGCTTCTACAGCTTCGGAAGACCAGAGACTTGGGTCAGACCACTTTTTGGTTAGGGCAGTAATGGGTGCAATGATGGCAGAAAATCCCTTAATGAATTCCAGTAGTAATTTGCAAAGCCCAGGAATCTTTGTACCGCTTTCAAGGAGAGAGGCTGAGTCCAGTCCCGAATGGCAGTGAGTTTTTCCGGATCCATGCGAAGCTCCGTACCCGAGATGACATAACCAAGGAACAGAATCAAAGGGACCTCAAAGATACATTTGGAAATCTTGCCGTAGAGACTATTCCTTTGTAAGCGAAGAAGTACTTCTTTGACCTGTACTCTGTGCTCTGCAAGATTCTTAGAAAATATCAGAATGTCATCCAAGTACACCACTACGCTTTGGTATAACATATCTCGGAAGATTTCATTTACAAATCCCTGAAAAATGGCAGGGGCATTGCTGAGGCCAAACGGCATTACCAGATATTCGTAATGCCCGTCCCTGGTATTGAAGGCCGTCTTCCATTCGTCCCCCTGTCGGATACGTATCAGATTATAGGCTCCTCTTAAGTCTAGCTTAGTGAAGACGTGGGCTCCACGAACCCTATCAAATAGCTAAGTAATTAGCGGCAAAGGGTATTTGTTCTTAACGGTGATATCGTTTAAGCCACGATAATCAATACATGGTCTTAACCCCCCGTCCTTCTTCTTCACGAAAAAGAAACCTGCTCCAGCCGGGGAGGTAGAGGGGCGAATGAATCCTTTCAGTAGATTAGATTTGATATAGTCCGACATAGCTTGGGTCTCGGGTAATGACAAGGGATATGTGCATCCCCGGGGTGGCATTTTCCTTGGGATAAGCTCAATAGGACAGTCCCAGGGTCTATGGGGTGGTAACTGATCGGCCGCCTGTTCCGAGAACACATCTGTGAACTCCCGGTAGGCCTCTGGAATGAGCTCCTTATCCGACTTGGAAGATGCATGGAGCGGGTAAACAGGAGTGAGACAACTAGAGTGACAAAATGAACTCCAGGACAATATTTGTGACGATTTCCAGTCGACGTGAGGGTTGTGAATTTTAAGCCAAGGTAGACCAAGAACAAGATCGTGAGGCATCTCCGGAATTACTAGAAACTCCAAATGTTCTTGATGCAGAGCTCCGACCTGCAGCTTGATTGGCTCTGTGCGACTTGTAATAAGACCATTAGATATTTTGGTACCATTGATGGCAGTCAACGTTATAGGTCGTTTGACAGACTGTAACTGTAAACCCAGACTCTGAACACAAGAAAGAGAAACAAAATTCCCTGCAGCCCCAGAGTCCAGCAGGGCCTTAACAGGTTTGGCTATAGACTCAGAAAACAGAGACACGGAGAGTAAACAATCCGCTGTTGGAGAAGATTTAGATGTAACCCCCCAAATTGACTCCTCCGGAACAAGCTAGGTCTGCCCGTTTCCCGGACGGGACTTGCAGAACTTGATAAAGTGATCCGCGGCTCCACAGTAGAGGCAGAGTTTACCCTCACGACGGCGCTGTCATTCCTCCGGGGACAGCCGGGATCGGTTGATTTGCATGGGTTCGTCCGTACTCGGGGTAACTGTTTGCTTAGGCGGGAGAAGCCGGAATCTGGATCGATCCGACCGACTACGTTCGCCACCTCGTTCCTGCATGCGAAGATCCACCTTGACACAGAGTGAGATCAACTCTTCTAAAGGATCCGGCAGATCCCTAATGACCAGCTCGTCCTTCAGACGGTCAGAGAGCCCGTTCCAGAAAGCGGCCCTGAGAGCATCATTATTCCAGCGTAGTTCTGAGGCAATGGTCTGGAAGCGAACCACATACTGTCCCACAGAACGGGAGAATTGACGGACTCGGAGCAGGTCCGAGGTAGCAGCGGTCGTTCTGCCGGGCTCATCAAAAATCCTTCGGAATGACGCGATGAAATTAGTGTAACTGGAAACCAATGGGTCAGATCGTTCCCACAACGGAGACACCCAATCCAACGCTGAACCTTCAAGCAAGGAAATAATGTATGCCACTTTGGGGAAATTGTGTGAGAGAAGTTCAAAATGCACCTTGCATTGGTTGAGAAAACCACGGCAATTCTCTGGATTCCCATTATAGCGAGAGGGAGTGGGAAGCTGAAGGCGTGACCTGGTTCCAGACGAGGATTGAACATTACTGGAGACGACTACTGGAGCGGGTACTGGAGCAGGAGCCGGAACTACTGAAGCCAGGGAGGCCTGAATTTGATCCAGCCGGCCGGATAATTCCTGGAGATACTGCATCACCTGGCTCTGTGCCACCTCCTGACTCTGAACTCGTGAAGCCAAGTTTTGGATGGCGCTTGACTCTGGGTTCCGATCTACCGGGTCCATGTGGCCTGAGTATACTGTCACTGACCTGGGTTGGGAGTGTTGAGAACTCGGGGGTTCTTCCGATGATAGGGAAGAGGAACTACAGCTGGGCCGGAGCAGGGATGGCCGGATGTAGGTTTTCCTCATGCAGAACTTAGCCGTTGTAACCGACGTGTAATGCTAAATAATTAGTTGTGGCCAAGGCTTGGGGGCGATGCTGAAGTACACAGAAGAATGAAGAACTTGTGAGCGATGTTGAAGAAATGAATGAAGATTTGAGAACGATGTTGAAGCACACAGAAGAATGAAGAACTTGTGAGTGATGCTGAAGAGATGAATGAAGATTTGAGAGCGATGTTGAAGCACACAGAAGAATGAAGAACTTGTGAGTGATGCTGAATGAATGAAGATTTGAGAACGATGTTGAAGCACACAGAAGAATGAAGAACTTGTGAGTGATGCTGAAGAAATAAATGAGGAGTTGAGATTCAGTGTAACTCTGGAAGTTTGGGAGGCGTTCCACTTAGGGATACCCTGTAATACTGGAAGCACAGGAGGTGTCCCTCTGAGAGATACACTGTAACGCTGGTAACGCAGAGAATGTCCCACTGAGTGATACACTGTAATGCTGGTAGCACAGGGAAGGTTCCACTGAGTGATACACTATAACACTGGTAGCACGGGGAAGGTTCCACTGAGTGATACACTGTAACGCTGGTAACGCAGAGAATGTCCCACTGAGTGATACACTGTAACGCTGGTAGCACAGGGAAGGTTCCACTGAGTGATACACTGTAACGCTGGTAGCACAGGGAAGGTTCCACTGAGTGATACACTAACGCTGGTAGCACAGGGAATGTCCCACTGAAAGATACTCTGCAACGCTGGAACACAGGAGACGTTCAGCTTGAGAACACGCTGAACGCTGCTAGCACTGGTGATCATTGGAAAGACGATACTCAGGCGCCGGGGCTCTGTACGGCGTCTGCCTTTGAACTTCCCGCCTTCTCCCGATTGGCGGAAGGGGTTGATGACGTCACCCGCTCCCCACGCTCTCGTGGATGCCGGGCGCAATGGCGGCGCCCACACCCCGGGAACCCGCCGGAGGCAGCGCCAGCAAGACGCGACGACCCGGAGCCCACCGGTGGCAACGACCGCCAGGAGACCCAGCGCACCCGGAGCGGTAAGCGCGGCAGCCGCAGCGCCGCGAGTGTGACAGTTGCTATTTTCCTTCTGTTCTCCTTCGGTTTAACGCAGGTATAACGCTAATATTATAATAACACTTTTATGTCAGCACTTCTATGGAAGCGTATGGAAGCGTAGATGTATTATACCCGCACATATCTTGCAGGTATAATGAGTCCTGTTTCACCTCTTTACTGAGACGAAGCAGAACGAGGCAGTGACGAGATGTATTAACATCTCGGATGTCTAGCGCTGATGCGCTGTCTCTCCTCCCCGCCGGTTCACTGTGCATGCATGAGATCTCACAAGCCTTGTAAAATCTTACATGCAGCCAGGAGCCGCAGCCAGGGACAGAGCTGTCCCTTCTGTGGTTTATGGGCAACGAAAACCGCAGGTGTTGAAATCAATAGCTGCAGTTGTCGTAACAGCCAGTGTTACTCACTGCCCCGCACATCAGCACGCAGGGGGCAATTCTGAGTTGATCGCAGCAGCAAGTTTGTTAGCAATTGGGTAAAACCATGTGCACTGCGGGGGGGGGGGGGGGGCAGATGTAACAAGTGCAGAGAGAGTTAGATTTGGGTGGGTTATTTTGTTTCTGTGCAGGGTAAATATTGGCTGCTTTATTTTTACACTGCAATTTAGATTTCAGTTTGAATACACCCCACCCAAATCTAACTCTCTCTGCGCATGTTATATCTGTCCCCCCTGCAGTGCACATGGTTTTGCCCAACTGCTAAAAAATTTGCTGCTGCGATCAACTCAGAATTAGGCCCACTATCTTGTACATAGCAGCGCTGATAATAACAGTCATGTAGCACACTCCACTGCATTAATACATGGGGTAGAAGTCGTATCAGCACAAATAACGGCGCTGATACCGCTTCTCCCCCATTTCGGCAGTTCTTATAACTACCCCTCATATTATGCCACACTATAGTGCCTCCACTTCATATTGTACCACATTACAGTGCC
Source organism: Pseudophryne corroboree (assembly GCF_028390025.1). Taxonomy (NCBI): domain Eukaryota; kingdom Metazoa; phylum Chordata; class Amphibia; order Anura; family Myobatrachidae; genus Pseudophryne; species Pseudophryne corroboree. The sequence goes on from NC_086448.1 coordinate 531,841,628, forward strand.
CCAGTTCATGTTGTGTAACATTATAATGCCCTCCAGTTAATTTTATACCATAATACAATGAGCAAGTTCAGGGGTATAGTAGCTAGATATATTGTAGGCCCCTAGGCAACAGTTTGTAAGGTCACCAGTGGCTCATCCAAAGGTGAAAAAAATATATATATAACATATGTAACTTTGACAGGACAGGTGGCCCCTATCAGGTCTGGGCCCCATAGCAGCTGCACTCGCTATGGTAGCTACACCCTTGATAGAAAGACTCAATCAATGTAGCTGACTGATGACCTAATACACCTGCAATTATTGTCACCCCTTGACCATATATTTAGTCCCATCAAATGCTGATAAATCTGCTTATGAATGAGCCAGTATAAAAGAGTGTGTGGCCTCCCAAATAATCAGCGTACTTTCAACCGGGACGCAGGATATGCTCATTTTAGATCTGCCCATTTAGACTGGTTATAGTGGTATCTCTGACTGGGGAGAGCTTTTCATAATCCTTGCTATTCATAGACATATATAATGCATATATATTACTTAAATAGATTTAGAATATATAGGATATTAGTATATGCATGCTAATATTACACACTACTCAGAAAACTTTTTAGTGAAAAGGGGAAAAAAAAGTCTGCCAAAGAATGAAAGGCGAAACAAACTGTGAAGCAATTACCTTTCAGAAAGCTTACTTATGTTTGGCTCTGCTGAAAATCTGTCAGACAATGAGCTAAATCTTGAGGTATGGCTGGTCTGCAGCTCATGTCTGGTCTGCCTGGGCTCCGAGTCTGCTTGGCAAGCTCAGCTTCACAGTGGAGCAAAAAAGCAAAGCAGTGAAGAGGAATCCAAGCTATGCGTGGGCCAGAGAGGAGGAATGCAGGCACAATGAAAACAATCACAGGGAAGAAAGCATCCAGTTCATTGCTTGGTGTTTATACATTGTTTCTATCTGATAAAGGCTTTCTCCTTTCTCATAATATACTCATGTGGCTCATTTCTATACTACAATTCCAGATGCTGCCTTTTTATCCTTGCAAACCATTACTACTGAGCATACACTTCATTTCACATGTCTCTGCTTTCAGTCTATAGTATCCTGCAGGTGGCTAGGTAGATGGCAGTTGCTTTGTGCTTAAAGTTAAATGAGGAGTGGTTTGGCTACTGAAGGATTATTTAATCTTTTCGGCATTCTCGTGTGGCCTGCATGCAGAGGAGGGCAAAACACATATAATGTAGCATGATATAGGAGGTGATCATATGGTTCCTGATTTCTAAGGGACCTATTCAGGGGCGTTTTAAGAGAGGAGGAGGCCCGTGTGCAGCCTTTTGCAAGGTGACGGGACATGGAGCATAGCTCCGTTCCCCGACACCTGCTAAGCCCCACCGCAGTTTATTTTTATTGGCCAGCACCCAAGCCAGAACCTTTCAGCAGGGGGCATTGAGTGGTGTAAACCATCAATGGTTTGCCATAGATGGTTTAAGAGTCATAGATGGTTATCACCGATGGTGCCATCAATGGCAACCATCGATGTACAGCCCACCGATGGCCATTTCTAGATTTAATACTTACCTCCTCAGAGTTCCCCGGCGGTGCCGTTCTTCTCTGCAGCTGCAATAGTCTGAGCACAGACTCTTGCGCATGCACAAACCTCTGGGAAAATGGCGCAGTGGCCATTTTCCTGAAGCTTTTCCTAATACGCATGCGCAAAACTCCGGAAAAATGGCTGCTGTGCCACGTTTCCGGAGTTTTCAGCAAGTGCAATAGTGTTTGTAGTGTACCCCCTAGTGTTCAGACTCTATTGCGCTGCCGAGAAAGGGATGGCTCCAACGGCGGACTCTAGAGAGGTAAGTATTAAACAAATGGGTGCAGTGTGTGCGGGGTGGGCCCCCCTTGACCTCGGGGCCGTGTGCTCCGCACACACTGCACCCATTATAGATATACGCCAATGGACCTATTCATCATCACTAATGGGCCCTACTCATACAGAAGTAACTACCCTTTTATTAATAGATGTCGCTTTGTACTCAGCAAGCTAAAGTTTTAGGAGTGCCTGCGGAAACCAATGACATTTTCGGATGGCGTTGGTTCTGGAACCCTGTTTCTTTGTATGGGAAGGAAGTCCTAGATTGCGAAGAGGAATATGAGCAGATACCACTGCTGCCTCCACACTGATTGCCCAGCAGATGTGTGTCTACGTGAACTTAGGTCATGCCAGCCAGCTGAGCACAGGTAAATAACATGGGGACAGCTGCTTTTCGGGACAGCTGGCCCTGCAGCAGAACAATACTGAATTGCTCCAATATTGCTCGGGTAATTAAGAATCCACTGCTACAACTCACAGCGAGTTGGATACTTAATCATCGGGGGCTGATAATAAATAAGCACCTAAGAGAGATCTGCTATATAATAAAATTACATTTCTAACACTAAAGAAGTGCTTGCGGTACCTTCAAGTACAGGACAGGGCAACAAAAGTATGTTTATATAGAGAAATGAGCATGTAGAAGGGTGGTATAGAGACATTTTATTTATGGTTTATTTATTTAGTGTTTTTGTTTGTTTAATTAAAGTTGAATTGTATATGAGGTTTGACCTTGTAGTATTCATTATCTAAATGTTCATGGAAGATGAAATAAATGCAGAAACTGTGTATGTATGCTGATTAGCTTATAGATATAATTGGGTGTGCCTCGCCTACTCAGTTGTGCCCTTTCCATTCCGCTTCTAGACGCATATTGCAGAAGAATTAGTTTTGTTGATATAAATAAACCTTAAATATGTCTTAGTAACTGCTGCAGAAATCATTTTGCTCATAAAATGTCTGTTTCCTCCTTATACAAGAAGTCATTGTGCAACTATATTTAGAAAGGCCATGAATTTTATACTGTGTTGCTGGAGGCTGGAGGAAGGGGTCTCTACGAATCTGCTTCCCTGGGAGGTTGGATCCCCACCTCACCCATGCACTAGACAACATAATAACCATGGTGATATGGAGACACAAGCAGATTAGTATGCTAGGCATAGTACAATGTGTACTTTACTCTCCGGAATGCCTGACTATACAAACCTCTATTTACCATCAGTAGTGCAGAGGCGGTAGCCATACAGGCTGCCGTTGTGAAGCTTGTTAACATCCCTAAGCAGATATTTTTTCCCTCTCCCACTGGCAGCATTACACTGCGGAGGGTTCCAGTAATTGCACATTAATTATATATATGGTGAACTATATATATATAAATATATATATATATATATATATATATATCGTCCAGAAATACGGCACTCTGCGGACTCATTCATCCAAGTAAATGATTCAAGAAGCCTTGCTTATCTTTGGCAACATTTCGGCTTTTTTATTAGCCTTTTTCAAGCAGCATTGCACCTCGGCAAGATGATTATTGAAGTGTGAGTGCCGGTTACACGTTTGCTATATATATATATATATATATATATATATATATATATATATATATTAGTGTTATCAAGTGGAAAAAAATCTGTGCCGCTTAAAGAAAATAATATAAGATGGAACGACAGGGTGCAGAGTCTCATGAATTTGGTGAGGGTGTCAAAAGACAAGGATAGGATCCCTGGTGTACCATGGATGAAATGGGAAGGATTTTCACTTCCCCACACTGCTCACACAAACCCACATGCATATGTACTGTATATACTAGTGATGTGCACCAGACATTTTTCGGGTTTTGGTTTTGGATTCGGTTCCGCGGCCGTGTTTTAGATTCAGACGCGTTTTGGCAAAACCTCCCTGAAAATGTTTTGTCGGATTCGGGTGTGTTTTGGATTCGGGTGTTTTTTTTCCAAAAAACTTTCAAAAACAGCTTAAATCATATAATTTGGGGGTAATTTTGATCCTATAGTACTATTAACCTCAATAACCACAATTTCCACTCATTTCCAGTCTATTCTGAGCACCTCACACCTCACAATACTATTTTTAGTCCTAAAATTTGCACAAGGTCGCTGGATGACTAAGCAAAGCGACCCAAGAGGGTGGCACAAACACCTGGCCCATCTAGGAGTGGCACTGCAGTGTCAGACAGGATGGCACAAAAAAAAATTGGCCCCAAACAGCACATGATGCAAAGAAAAGAGAAAAAGAGGTGCACTGTGGTCGCTGGATGGCTAAGCTAAGCGACACAAACACCTCAATATCACAATAATTATTTGTTCTAATCAATGGTATTATTGGTCCAAATCACTGGCAGAAAATGACAAAATCACTGGAATTATTTGTTCTAATCAATGGTATTATTGGTCCAAATCACTGGAAGAAAATAACAAAATCACTTGAATTATTCGTTCTAATCAGTGGTATTATTGGTCCAAATCACTGGAAGAAAATGACAAAATCACTGGAATTATTTGTTCTAATCAATGGTATTATTGGTCCAAATCACTGGAAGAAAATGACAAAATCACTGGAATTATTAGTTCTAATCAATGGTATTATTGGTCCAAATCACTGGAAGAAAATGACAAAATCACTGGAATTATTAGTTCTAATCAATGGTATTATTGGTCCAAATCACTGGAAGAAAATGACAAAATCACTGGAATTATTCGTTCTAATCAATGGTATTATTGGTCCAAATCACTGGAAGAAAATGACAAAATCACAGGAATTATTAGTTCTAATCAATGGTATTATTGGTCCAAATCACTGGAAGAAGACTGACGTTTTTGGGATTATGGAGACATAATGTTTTTGAATATAAATCCTAAAGCAGGTGGTGTATCAGAGCAAAAGAGTGCAAGAGACCAGCCATGCAGTTTCTGAAATATTATGACAAAATGTTACTGTATTTCATAAGCACTCATTCCTAACTCTGCTAAGTACTGTTTGGTATACTGTGTCTGGCTTTCATGAGGTAGTTGTCCATTATTTCAGCTTCCATTGACCTTTTTGAAAGTGGTAGAAGTTATTGATTCTTTTTTTAAATTTTTATTTCCCCCTATTTTTAATTTTCTCCTGCATAGCCCAGTAAAATGTTGCAATGTTAAGTATTGACTTGTGCCTTCTGGGGGTCCACTTCTTCACCAAACCCAGCCAAATCTTATCCTGATTCCTAACCCTCTGTTCCACGTTCTCTATGTACCCCATCTGTGTCACCCATGTCTGTCTACCCCTCCCCTTTAGATTGTAAGCTCTCACGAGCAGGGCCCTCTTCCCTCATGTGCTTATTTACTGTTGGTCACCAAAATGCTGCACTGTAATACTATATATACTGCTCACAAAAATGCAGCACAGATATGGAATGGATACTTGCAGTGACACAGAGCTGCAAGATACAGCAATGGCCTACTGTACAACTATATACTGTTAGTCACCTAAATGCTGCACTGTAATACTATATATACTGCTCACAAAAATGCCGCACAGATATGGAATGGATACTTGCAGTGACACAGAGCTGCAAGATACAGCAATGGCCTACTGTACAACTATATACTGTTAGTCACCTAAATGCTGCACTGTAATACTATATATACTGCTCACAAAAATGCTGCACAGATATGGAATGGATACTTGCAGTGACACAGAGCTGCAAGATACAGCAATGGCCTACTGTACAACTATATACTGTTAGTCACCTAAATGCTGCACTGTAATACTATATATACTGCTCACAAAAATGCCACACAGATATGGAATGGATACTTGCAGTGACATAGAGCTGCAAGCACTGGCGTGCGCAGCACATTTTATTAGGGGGTGCACCGTCGGAGGGGTGTGTCTAGCACCGCCTTTTGGGCGTGTCTAGCACCATCTATTGATGGTCAATGCATATAAAATATCCACCTTTGTACCAATCCTAATAATACAGATACATTATCAGATGTTGTGGTGTGCATCATACAAACACCCCTGATGGCACTCACTGCAATTACACTGCTCCTCCTCATCCTGGTCTGGCTCCCCCTCTCTTTCCCCTGCAAGCTACAGCAGCTTACTTACAAGTCAGTCACTCACTGACACTGACAGTCGCAGACTAGTACTGCTGCTGCTGGAAAAACAAGTGACACTGACATGCCAATGCTGCTGCCGGCCGTCTGCCAGTATTGAATTTGTCTTCCTAAGAGGAACGCTGGTGCATGCTGATCCTCATCAGTGGCTGGCAGTGGCATAGCATAGAAGGAGAGATGTGGGCGTGTGACGGGTGGGCGTGTGAGCAGCATGACGTCATCACGTCACATCACGCTGTTTTTATACATTGAGGTGGAGCCGGGAATTTGAAAGCCGGTGGCAGTGGCACCCTTGATTAACCCAGGTGTCCTGTCAGTAATGCAGTCCTGACAGGATGCAGCACAGAGGGGACAGTAATCAACCTGCTCGGCTATTGCTGCATCAGGCATTTGAGATCAGGGTGCCAGACATTAGGGGGTGCCTGTGCACACCAGGCACCCCCCCTGCGCACACCTATGGCTGCAAGATACAGCAATGGCCTACTGTACTGTACTACTATAATTATTATATACTGGTGGTCCCCAGTCCCCACAATGCAGCACACTGATCATATCTGTTCTCAGTGTGCTGCAAATATCTGGAGCGTTTTCAGGCAGAGAACGTAGATATTTTCAGCACACTGAGCACAGATTATTTGCAGCACACTGAGCACAGATATTTGCAGCACACATTACGGAGCTTTTCAGGGAGAGAACGCTGCCACGTCCTCTCCGTTCAATCTCCAATGCACAAGTGAAAATGGCGGCGATGCGCTGCTCCTTATATAGAATATGAATCTCGCGAGAATCCGACAGCGGGATGATGACGTTCGGGCGCGTTCTGGTTAACCGAGCAAGGCGGGAAGATCCGAGGCTGCCTCGGAACCGTGTAAAATAGGAACCGAACCCGCTCATCTCTAGTATATACATATACAGGTTGAGTATCCCTTATCCAAAATGCTTGGGACCAGAGGAATTATGGATATCGGATTTTTCCGTATTTTGGAATAATTACATACCATAATGAGATATTATGGTGATGGGACCTAAATCTAAGCACAGAATGCATTTATGTTTCATATATACCTTATACACCCAGCCTGAAGGTAATTTTAGACAATATTTTTAATAACTTTGAGTATTAAACAAAGTTTGTGTACATTGAGCCATCAAAAAAACAAAGGTTTCACTATCTCAGTCTCACTCAAAAAAGTCCGTATTTCGGAATATTTGGATATGGGATACTCAACCTGTATATTTATTTGTAATCCAAAACAATTCTCTCTCTCTCTCTCTATATATATATATATATATATATATATATATATATATATGAACAGTAGTTACGTTGATGCGCTCCTTCTGTTACTTGTCTATAGTAATTTGTTCTTAATAGTAGTTCACTCAGCAATAGCTCATGTACTGATTTTTAACACTTAGACCACAGATTTCTCTATGGATGGCAGCTCGTTTCCTTATACCACTTGGTAGGTGGTTTTAGGTAATCTGTGGAAACAATGGGGAGGGAACAAGCGCCTAATAGTGTAGTAATTTCAAATAACAGATTAACAATGTATATAATGTAGATGGTACCCGTACCAGATTTTGGTATATATATAACACAGCCTGTAGTCAGATCGTTAATGAAGCTGCTCCCGAGACGTGTATTAACTCTCAAAGAGAAACAGAAAACATAGAAATAGTGTAATACAGTTAAGGTGGGGTGGTTGGCAGGGTAATGCTTATCTGTGTACCTTGAAGCGATAGTAATCTTGCATGTAACAACAGAGGGCCTTGTAGTTTCCTCTTATAGCAAAAACTTCCGGCAACAATTCTGGATCTCCAAGACAGAGAAAGGACTATATATAGTGTAGTATTGTTTGTCACCAAATGGCACAACAATTGTTTCCCCATTGTTACCACATATATATATATATATATATATATATATATATACTGCATGCTCATGTTATGTAATAGAAGGGAGTCTTGGTGGGACCTTCCTCACTGGCTATTCAATCTGCTCTGCTAGCCAACTCTTACTTGCAGCACTTCTCAGTTACAGGAGCAGCGCATTTGCTGAACGTTTCATCATCATCATCATCACCACCACCACCACCACCACCACCACCACCACCACCACCACCACCACTAATTAGAGTAGTAGTAAAGCAAAGAAGGAAGACAGTCTGTTTGGGGTAGTCCTTTGGGATTTCCCTGGGATTTCCACATAAGCCCAGACACCGCAGTGCATGGCATTAATGGTGAAAGTGAAAGCTGATTTGCTGCTCCTATAATAATGCAGAATCATATTTAGTTTCTATGTAAGAGCAAAACAGTGATAATACGAGGCATACCTGCCAGCGGAAAGAGAGGAACATCCCCCGATGTTGAGGGTTAGTCCCTGACAGCTAATCACATTTTGGGATTTTCATTCTTACCCAGGAATGCCATTGCTGGGGAGTTTTTAGACTTTTTTTGCTTAACGTTGAAAACTGGAATCCCCTACGGTAATATACATCCTGTATATTAAATAAAGAGCAATGTTTATATTCTTATAGAACTGTTTATACATTTCCAGTCAAGTTATAACAGAAATGTTCAGTACTGACCTTTAGAACCACTTATAGAACATTCAACAGCAATCTAAAAGAGGGGATGGAAAATTCTCTTTTCAGGCTTATAGTTCAAGTAGCTGAGCATTGTAAGGAAACATACATTAAATAACCATACATTTTGGTTTATTAAAGTGGTATAGTTACTATATCTATCAAAATGCCTTTGCCAGCAACGGAGATGTATCATTAGCTTGTAATACAGAGACAGAAGTGGAGATTTGTCTTTTAAGTGATATAACTTATATTGCACAGAGAAGCTAATTTTGGTAAACTTTTGTAGACAAAGTATTAGCAGGGGTGCCGAGAGGGGTGTGTGCGTGGGGAGGGTACTCTTTACCCAGGCCCGGGATTTTTGGAGGGGCCTGTGGGGGCCCTGGTCCACAACCCTCCCCCCCCCCTCCTCCCAGCACAGCTGCACATCAGGCAGGGAGAGAGAGAGTGCTGCCGCATAGTGGCTGCGGGGGGTACAGGCGGTATTAGTGGCTGCTGATGTTGAGCAGCAGTACTCTCTCCTCTCCCTGCGGCATCCTGCATAGTTTTTTTCACTGTTTTTTTCTTCTTGAGGGTTTGGTAATGCTTCCCTGGTTTTGCCACGACCCCAGTACCTAGGCCTGTACCTGCTTGAGTATTAGTTGTAGACAGGGCCGGTGCAAGGTTTCTCGACACCCTAGGCAAAACTTCTGCCTACTGCCCCTTCCCCCTACTCGCCCTTCAGGTGAAAGACATGCTGCTGCTCTCCCCCACCCCCAGTCTGTTGCATGGCTGCTCTCTTCTCCCCATCTCCCCAGTCTGTGTGGGTGCCTGCAGCTCTCACCCCCCCCCCCCACTCTGTTAAATGTCTGCTGTTCTATCTCCTCCACATCTGTGTGCGTGCTGCTGCTCACCCCCCCCCCACCAGACTGTGTGCATGCCTGCTGCCCTCCCTAGACTGCTGCTCTGCTGCTCTCCCCCTCTTTCCTTATCAAATGCAGAGAGTGCACTGTGCAGCCACCATACCTGCGGGATGCGATGCAGAGTTGGGACTGAGTAGTCTGCAAAAGAGCCTGCAATGAAGAGCAGCGCCACATGTCACCCCCAGCCAGGACTCCAGGAGCTGTCAAAGAAACTTCTTGTGCCAGGTAGAGGCGGAGCTGGAGGCTGCAATACGGGAGCTTGCCAGTTGCGACTACTGTAAGATACGAGTGCCGGGGGGATTACGGCGACTGTGAGGTAGGACCATGCTACCTTTTTCAGGCAGCTGTAGCAGGCCGCCCCCTCAGGATCCGGCGCCCCTAGGCAGCTGCCTAAAGCTGCCTAGTGGAAGCTCCGGCCCTGGTTGTAGACTCCAATGCCATAGGGCCTCTAATAGTTAAATTACTGTAGGTCAAAATGAATGTGAAGAAGGTGGGGGAACGTGTTGGAGAAACACACCAACTAGAATCTACACACACAGAGATACTTTGATTATATCATTCATTTTTGGATACTATAGCTAATATGGTAAAAGAGGGTGAATGCAGGATCTACATGGGTATAAAGCTGCTGACCATAACACTGACCACCCTATGGACATCGAGCAAAGTGGCCCAACACACCTCTGGCCAAGGCAGTGAAATCATTTCCAGGGTCGCTACCACCAAGAAACAGAGTCTGCAGCAAGACTTCTATGGCTGGACAGAGACACTTAAATAGGAGCTGAGACACAAAACTTGAGTAAGGCTGGATAACCACCTGGCAGATCTATCTGCCAAGCCACTGTCGCACCAACAAAGCAGCCGATTCAGGTAAGCATATACACTTTCCTATTAGCCGCTCGATATGTCGGTCCTGACATCACAGCTGGATGGGCATTTGAATTTGCCCACCAAGATGTGATGTCAGTCCCTCCAGCCAGTGTATGCGTGGTCAGGTCGCTGGTACACACAGCCAGACATGTTGATACATCTGCAAGATATATCGGCATCGGCTGTGATGCTGCGCTAACATGATATGTCTGTGAACGGCGCCATTCACAGACATATCTGGTGTACACACCTGCCGGCTGAATGGACGATATATCAGTCAGTGTACCCACTGATTTAGACTTCTAACAGGAGATGCAGGACACCTTGGATGCAGTTTCTCTGGTTTCAGCAGCATGATGTTCATGCAAATGATCCAAAGCTGCATCTCTGGATGCAGCAGCAGATCACAAAAGCATTCAGTGGGCGTCTTTTTATTATAGACCCCCTCCTGCTGATTTTACGTATTTTAGCACAGCTGCTGCATCCTGAAAAATATTGATTGATCAGACATGTCAAATCATCCCACATGTCTATCCGATGTGATATATTTTAAGTTGCAAGTCAGCCACATTGGGCATTGTATGAGCTGCTGCAACCAACTGATATTTCCCCTGTTCCTTCACAGGAGAGGAACGGGGAAATGTCACTTTCCCAGGGGAGGAAACCCAGATATCATGTGTCCACACACTGGGGCAGGTGTATTAAGCCTGGAGAAGGGATAAAGCAGTGCAAGGTGATAACGCACCAGCTAGCTCCTAACTCCTCCCATCTCCAGGCTTCATACATCTGCCCCACTGTGAGATATTTCACAATGTATTCCATGATATCTGATGGGTTATAGGCTGTCAGATAATATGTCTGTTGGTCTGATAGGTATTTTATCTGACTGTGTATGCCTCGCATAAGGCTCTTTGCCTGCTCTGTGTCATATTTTTGGACCCTTCCCGAATTTGGCACACCCTATATCAAACCATGATCCCATGATCACAAACATATTCCTTGGAACTAGGCCATGCCCCTGAGATATTGTATTTTAAAACACTTTTCACACCTCAATTAGATTGACAGAGGAAATATGTGCAGAGATTTAGCTGTCTTGGATTAGAGTACAGAGACTATGCCAACTGTACTGAGGGCCTGATTCAGAGTTGTAAGCAAAGCCAAAAAGCACACAACTGGGCAAAACCATGTTGCACTGCAGGTGGGATAAATCTAAGATGTAAGATGTGCAGAGAGAGGTAGATTTGGGTAGGGTGTGTTCAAACTGAAATCTAAATTACAGTGTAAAAATAAAGCTGTCCAGTGTTTGTGGGATACATACAAAAGCAGCCAGTATTTACTCTGCACAGAAACAACAGAACCCACCCAAATCTAAATCTCTCTGCACATGTTACATCTTCCCCACCTGCAGTACAACATAGTTTTGCTAAATTGTGTCGTTTTTGGCTTTGCTTGCAACTTTGAATCAGGCCCTGAGTTCAGCTTGCAGATTTACAAGCACTAGACAGGTTCTTTAACAAAAATATTATTGTATATTCAGTCCCTAATATTTACATAAAAAAATAATATTTGGAATAGAAGTCATATAGGGCATACTTGCCTACTTCCTAGCTGCTCTCTCCAGGAGGGAGCAGCCAGGACAGCTCAGCGGCGTGTGTGAGTGACGTGTCACAGGGGTGTTAGTGAGGAGAGGGGGGCAGTACAGGGGTATGGCGGCCGAGACACATCGTAGTAGCCACGCCACCGCTATATAAAGAGATTACTGGCATAATACAGCCGGGGGCGTGACTAGGATGACGCGATTACACTGTTGTGCAGAGATGTCAGGACTCAGGAGACTTGCTTACCCTTCTGGGGGCTGGGAGGGTCACACGATTTTCGGGAGCCGACTCCTGGCCGATCCGGGAGAGTAGGTAAGTATGATATAGGGTTACATTATGAAAAAAGTTTTGTGGTGTTGGCATCCATCTAGTTTTTGACTCTCGGTCACTTCAATATATATACAGTATCATAATAGCCAGAAACATAACCATAGGTGTAGTCATATACATTTCTTGTATGTCTCTGTAGAACCTTTGTGGCACCTTGAAAAAAAGAAATGGTAAAAATCTGCAGAAAGAAATCAATATTCTGATAAAAAGATTCCTCTGTGTTATAGGAGACATTTGTCCCGATCCTGCAGTAACCATTTCAATAACCTGTGCTCTGTCTAATGTCTCAATAAAAAATGCCTAAAGGAAAAAAAGAAAACGTTAATACTGCAATGGAAGAAGGAACACATCTTGAATGTATTAAATCCCTTAAGAAACCCATTGTAATGATGGATTAATTATATATTTTTTCTGCTAATCTTTTCTACTCTGCTAATTAATTTTGTGTGTTTTCATTGTGGATTTTAGAAGCATGTGTGCAAAATGAATCTGCAACATTTGTGTTGACCAATAACTGTGCAGAGAGTAACGTCTTAAAGGATGAACATATTTCCTGATATATTATCCATCAGCCAATTGTGCTTTGTAGACTTTACATAAAGTGGCAATTGTGTTCCAGTTTACAAAACAGCACCCACTCTTGTTACCAGCACCTTGAGTAATACACTAATGTACTTACTGATTGTTGGCTCTGCAGAAGGGGCAGGGAGCAAATGGCAATTGCTTGCCAATAAACTTTGCAACAACTTGCTGAAACTGGCACCCTACAAAGCATTCACAGTATAACACTGAACTGTTGGATTACAGATAATTGGGAATTAATCTGTTTCTTTTATAACTGCTGAGCTCCTATACAATATTTTGCCACAGAAATAATAAATAGCCAGCATATGTTACATGGACCTCTTATTTATTTATTATTTGTTTATTAACAGTTTCTAATATAGCGCAGCAAATTCCGTTGCGCTTTACAATGGGAAACAACAATGATAGAACAAAACTGGATAATAATAACAGACAGACATAGAACTAGGAAGGCCCTGTTTGCAATTTTACAATCTATACGGGCGTAGGCTTTCATACACACAGGGGGTAATTCCAAGTTGATCGCAGCAGGAATTTTTTTAGCAGTTGGGCAAAACTATGTGCACTGCAGGGTAGGCAGATATAACATGTGCAGAAAGAGTTAGATTTGTGTGTTTTATTTTGTTTCTATGCAGGGTAAATACTGGCTGCTTTATTTTTACACTGCAGATTAGATTGCAGATTGAACACACCACACCCAAATCTAACTCTCTCTGCACATGTTATATCTGCCTCCCCTGCAGTGCACATGGGGGGTAATTCTGAGTTGATCGCAGCAGCAAGTTTGTTAGCAATTGGGCAAAACCATGTGCACTGCAGGGGGGGGGGGGCAGATATAACATTTGCAGAGAGAGTTAGATTTGGGTGGGTTATTTCGTTTCTGTGCAGGGTAAATACTGGCTGCTTGTTTTTACACTGCAATTTAGATTTCAGTTTGAACACACCCCACCCAAATCTAACTCTCTCTGCACATGTTATATCTGCCTCCCCTGCAGTGCACATGGTTTTGCCCAACTGCTAAAACTTTCCTGCTGCGATCAACTTGGAATTACCCCCATGGTTTTGCCCAATTGCTAACAAACTTGAGGCTGCGATCAACTCAGAATTACCCCCACAGTGCTGGTGCAAGGTTTTCAGGTGCCCTAGGCAACATTTCACCCACCGCCCCTGCTCCTGTCTATTCATAATATACCATACATTTGTGCCCCAAATTGATTGTATGCCACATACTGTGAATTATGCTATACAATGCCCCAATACCTATTTATGCTACCCAATAAATGTCAGCACCCACACACACTAACCTTGACAGAACACATTAACACACACATTGCCATCACTCATTAACCCACGCCCACAAATGTTGCCAGCATTCATTAACCCAAGCCCACAAACGTTGCCAGCACTCATTAAAACCTTACAGGCATACTCACTAACACAGTCAGCACTCAAATCCACATCCCACACACACTCACCCTGCCGGGACACATTAACCCCCCCCACACTACCACCACCACCACACTCAATCACTCATTCACTCACTCACTCACTCGCTCACTCACTCACCCACCCTGTCAGCACTCTATAAATCCACCCTCACACACACTCACTCTGCCGGCACTCATTCACCCCCCCCCCCCCCACACACACTCTAGCCATATCAGCACTCATTAACACACACAAGCCCACCACTCCTTACACATAAACTCACCCACCCATTAATCCTTTCTCCTAAAAAAAGCATAACAGACATGCCTTAGCCAGCTCTATACCACAGCAGCATCTCCTCGTGTTGCTTAAGGGGTGCAGCTTCCTATGTGATTGTGAGTGACAGTCTGCTAGCACCCGGAAGGAAGGGGAGGACTACAGAAGAGTGAAGGGGCGGCCACCACTTCTGCAGACCTGAGTCTACCGCACTCACAGGTGAGAGTGCAGTTCCGGGGACTGGGGCTTGCCAGTAATGAGAGAGAAATCCTTCTTTTTCTTTTTTTTGTGGACTCAGCAGCGCCCTCCAGTGCCTAAAGCTGCCTAATGGTAGTGCCGGATCTGGATACACAAGGATAGGTGCTATCTATTGCATAATGGTCTAGCCAGATTTAAAGGTTCTTGGTGAGCTGTATGATATAGTCACCCGGCAATGTTCACCAGGGGTCAGGAGGATGTGAAAGTGAGTAAAGAGAAAAAATGTGAGGATATGTGTGGACTGTACAGAGGGGATGTAATTAGATAGGATAGCTAATGAAGGTTATGTGAGCGGTTCAGGAATTTGATAAGCTAACCTGAAGAGGTGAGCTTTTAGGGAACGCTTGAAAATTTGGAGACTTGAAAAGAGTCTTATTGTGCGTGGAAGGGAATTCCACAGAGTGGGTGCAGCCCTAAGAAAGTCCTGCAATCGTGACTGGAAGCAAGTAATGAGTGTGGATGCAATGCACAGATCTTGTGTAGAGTGGAGTGGTCGGGTTGGGAGATATTTTGAGATAAGTGAACAGATATAAGTTGCTGTAGTTTGGTTAATAGACTTGTGTGTACGTAAAAGTCTTTATATGGAATATGGTAGAATACCAGTAACCAATGGAGAGACGGACAGAGTGGATAAGCAGACAATGAATGTTTAGAGAGGAAGATTAGTCTTGCAACTGCATTCAAAGTGCATTGTTGTGGTGAGAGTCTGTTTTTTGTAAGACCAGTAAGGAGACAATTGCAAAAATCAATGCTATAAAAAAATGTGTATGGATTCGAGTTTTTGCAGTGTCTTGTGTAATATACAGTCCAATTTTAGATATGTGTTTTAGATGAATGTTACATGATTTTGAGACAGATTCAATGTGGGGAACAAAGGACAGTTCAAAGACTAGGATGACATCTAGGCAGCGAGATTGTGGGGTAGGGTTGATTGTCGAGTTATCAACAGTAATAAAGAAATCAGGTTGGTAAATAATATTGTCCGGTTCAAATATAATTAATTCTGTTTTGGAAATGTTAAGTTTGAGGTGGTGAGATGACATCCTAGATGAAATGGCAGCAAGGCATTCAGTGAGACGAACCAATACACATGATGACAAATCCTGGAAGGATAGGTAGATTTTAGTATCATCCATGTACAGATGATACTGAAACCCAAAAGAGCTGACTTGTTTGCCTAGAGATGTGGTAGAGATTGAGAAGAGCAGAGGGCGTAAGACTGAGCCTTTCAGTATGCCAACTGATAGAGGTAGCGAAGAGGAGGTGGATTCAGAGAAGCGGACACTGAAAGAGCGATTAGATATGTATTATGAGAACCAAGAAAGGACTGTGTCCTGAAGACCTATGGATTGTAGTATTTGTATAAGTGGTCAATGGTGTCAAAAGCAGCAGAGAGATCTAGAATAATAAGAAGTAATTGCCTTTAGACTTAGTGGTGACCAGATCATTCACTACTTTAGTCAATTCTGTCTCTGTGGAGTGTTGGGGATGAAAGCCTAACTGAAGTGGGTCCAATACGTTGTGTGAGTTAAGAAAGTGTGTGAGGGGGGCGTGACCTGTTTGACAGCTGAACCAGACGGGCCGTTCCTGAGCTCAAGGGCAATTGTATTATTATTTCTATTTTTCAGCCCCGTGACCAAGGCCATTTGCTTCCTCAGTGCCCTGTACCCTTCTACCTACCCGCCCAACTGAGGGATACAACTCCGCAGAGCCAGGGGGCCCTCCTCCGGTTCCTTGCAGGTTGCGGCCTATCCCTCTGATTACTGCCTGGGGCTCGAGTTTCACGTGGACCCGGTAGTGAGCTCCGTCATATGGGACTCCTGATCTCCTCTCCTAGAAAGGCTCTGGAATCAGTGCCCCGCTTACCTGCATTCTATTGGAGCCAGAAGACCTGCAGTCTGACGCAGCTGGTGAATCTTCCCGCTGCGGCTTCTCCCATCACCCACTACCGCCAGCCGCTGCTCTCCTGGAAGTGCCCCGCTTGCCTGACTGCTCTTGGAGCCGGTGGACCTGCTGTCCGTAAGAGCTGGTGCATCCTCCCGCAGCAGCTTCTCATGGAACCTGCTACTGCCAGCCGCTGCTCCCCTCCTGCTCTCCCAGAAGTGCTGGTACTGGCGCCCGGCTGCAGCCCTCTCACTGTGGCTGTACACTGTGGCGCTGTAGCACGGCGGTAACGCTTCACACCCTATTGAGTGAGCTGAGCAGGGCTGACGTCAGAAATTCTGGGGCCCGGGACTCGCAAAATCGGCAGCCCCCCCCCCCCAAATAAACAAAAAAAGTAAAATAAATAAATAATAAAATAATAATAATAATAATAATAATAATAATAATAATATATATATATATATATATATATATATATATATATATATATATATATATAAAAACATACAAAATAAATATACACACACA